>NW_005842048.1:150924-152375 GCF_000455745.1 Alligator sinensis
GGAAAAAAGACTTTCATGGGAAAGAAATTGCCAGAATTGTGCAGTTTGTTGACGATTTAAAAAGGAAAGAAGTGCTAAGGCAACATAACTTTTCTAAGCACTTTTCTGCTGGTTTAAATTAGTTAAATTATTTTGTATAAATTAGATATAATTCTACCTTTCCGATATGTATAAAAATTGATGAAGCTGCATGGTTTAAAATAGGAAATCCACGTTATAAAAAGTCATTAAAAATTCTGTACAAAATCACAACAAAATAATTCAGCATGGGAAAGGTAACAAGTAGGAAAAATGTTGGTTGAAAAATATAGATTTATATATATTTTGTAATTGGCCCATTACTAGTTTAAAAATTGCATAGATCCTAATTATTGCTTGTGATTTTGTTATCCCGATCAGATAATTAAACTCGATCTGAATCCCCCCCGACACCAAAAATGTACAGTGTAGCTTTAAAGAGCTATTAGAAAATAATACAGAAGGTGAACAGGGATGTGGCATCCCTGTGTCTCCTAAAGGCAGTAACGACAATAAATACATATATCACTCGAAGCTTGGAGTATTTGCACTTCGCAGCAGTGGTACCCAACGGGCTGCCCCTTGTAAACAAGACAGTCAGTGGACGCAGTCGATTTGTTTCCTCCTCTCATTCGTGACTGACACTGATGCGTCTCGAAGGGTTAATCGTGAAAGATGGCATTGAGCTGAGCACTCATGACTCGTTCGTGATGGGAATGGCTCTCATAGGGCATAATGTTGTCTATAGGGATCTCACAGCGAGAGGCAGAGCCAGAGAAGATTGATCCGTGGCCTGGAGCTCCTGCCAGGGTAGCTGCGGGGTAGTGCATGGTAAAGGCATAATTTTTATCAAACTCGCTGGAAGGTTCGTGTTTGAAAGAGAAGTTCCCATTGATGCTGAGGGGCGGGCTGAGCGGTCCGTCAAAGGAAGGGCTGGTGCAATCAGTGAGGTTGCTCTCAAAAAAGGGCTCCAGAGCCGACCCGTACGAGTGCGGAGGCTTGACGTGGAAGATGTGGGAGCTGTCCATGGTGCCGTAGGGCGGACTGGGAAGACCCGGGGACTGGTAGGGGTAAGGGTGCACTGGGAAGGAAGCACTGGCTGGCTGCATGTGGGGCGGCATGTCCTGGCTCTGCTCGGGGAGGAAAGTCCGGGGGTTGAGTTGGAGGCAGCCGGCTACCAAGTTGGTCGTGGGTTGACTCAAGCCCTTGCAGAGGGTCTGGACGAAAGAGACCAGGTCTGGGCTCTTGCCGGAGCGCAGGATCTCAGAGAGCGCCCAGATGTAGTTCTTGGCCAGGCGCAGGGTCTCGATCTTGGAGAGCTTCTGCGTCTTGGAGTAGCAGGGCACCACCTTGCGCAGGTTGTCCAGGGCCGCGTTCAGCCCGTGCATGCGGTTCCGCTCCCGCGCGTTGGCCTTCATGCGCCTCAGCTTGAA
>NW_005842048.1:152406-155791 GCF_000455745.1 Alligator sinensis
GCCTTGGTCATCTTCTTCTTCTTGGGGCCGCGCCTCTTGGGCTTCTGCTCGTCATCTTCCTCCTCCTCCTCCTCCTCCTCCTCCTCTTCCTCCAGGTCGTCGTCGTCCTCCTCCTCGTCCTCGCCGTTCCTCAGCGAGTCCTCTTCGGCCTCGCCGTGCAGGGCTTCGAGGTCCTCCTCTTTCTTGTCAACCTCGTGCTCCTCGTCCTGAGAGCTGAGGCACTCATCCGTCCAGCTCGGGGGCCCCTGGGGCTGGGGCTCCCCCATCAGCCCGCTCTCGCTGTACGATTTGGTCATCTTCAGAGTCCTGCCTTCAGGAGAAGACAAAAGAAAGCCACATTCAGCAGAAAGAAGCGCAGCCCTCCTCCCAGCGCCCTGCCTCCCTCGGCCCGAAAGTGTCTATAGGGAATGAGACACGCGCAGGGTGTGTGTGAATATACCTAAGAGGCATACATACACGCGCAGCAATGCCCCAGCGCTGTCCTTTCCTAAGAAGAAGAGAGTAAAACTTTTAATTGCACCCGCGCTTCTCCCTTATAATTAGATTGAATTGTGCTCAAACACAATTGCGCGAAGCATATAAATAAATTAAGCCGAAGGAAATGTGATGGACACGATCGGAGAAGCCCAAGCATTTTTTTTATCATTTGCTAATTTTATGGGAGGGGGAAAACAAGAAAAAAAAAGTTGCCAACACCGGTAATCCAGCATTTTCCTTGCCTTCCCTGTATCCCCGCCGCCTCACCACAATAACTACGGTCCCCCTCGTGCCACAGCTCTAACGCAGTCTTTAGGGCTGTTCAGAGCCAAGCTGAGCTCTGCTCTCCAGATGGGGGATCAGGTGCGATGCTTTTCCTAACCTGAAGGCTACTCCTTCCTTTTTTAATGTCAGGGTTCTCCAAGTCCTTGCTGAAACCTCTGGGCACTGCAGCAATGAATGAAAGACACTGGCCGGGCAGGACTGGATCAGAGCTCAGGACAGCACACGGTCTTCGGAGACGAATACAACCTCCAAGCAACAAATGAATTTGTTGCCAGGCTGGCAGGAGCTCCTGACGTCTTTGGTGTCTCCGACACTGTAACAGGTAGCAATTCTGGCAGCTCCTGCCCTGGCTACTCCCTCTTCTCTCTGAAAGTCTCCACCACCTACAGCAACCTCTGACCCAGATTGACAACACTATTGCCAGAGGATTTCTTTCAAGCTCCCCCTCTCCTCATGGAAAGTAATAATCTTTCCATTCATATCTTTTGATCATCCAAGCCAGCGCGGGTTAGAGTCTGGGGACTGTCTCCCCAGCTTCCACCCCTCCCTTATGTACCACGCAAATGATACATTGCAAATCAGACGGGAAACGATGCTCAGACCAAACTTCTCCTGGGCTTGAGATATGGGCGCTCTGCTTAAGCAGGCGGAAAAGTTAAGGGCAATTCCGTTTCTCGGCTTTTATTTTGCTCACTAGGTTTCCAGGGGGGAAAAATCACAGCAGGTGAAAACAGCGTCTTGAGCTCCCTGGCAAAGGCACCTAGTCCCGCTGCAGGCAGAGCTTCAACCGCCCTGGACCCCACGCAGCCCTGCTCTATCGCTATCTAGATGCTGCTGCAGGAATTTGCCCTGGCTTCCCTAGGAGGAAAGCAGGCTTTAGCGTCGGGGTTATAATTACCTTCTTGCTCAGTGTCTCCTTTGCAGTGATGGTCTCATAACCTTGTTACTCCTGGAGAGCAGTCCTGCGCGAGGGGGGTGGGCTGTGTTTTTTCTAGGGGCTGCGCGCAGGACGCCCAGGTTATATAGCGGGGCTGGTGATGCTGGGGGAGAGGGAGGGGAAGCCGGGATCTGGGCGCTCCTGTTATAGCCGCCAGCGCCTGCGCCCCTGGTGCCGACGAGCAAACCCCTCCTCCCCCCGCCCCCCTCTCCCCGGCACGCGCCATATGGTCACCCACGTCAGGCAAAGTGCCCCGGCTGCTCACGTGACCTGCCCATTTGTATTCAGCGCCGCTCTCGATTCCATCCCTTTGTGGCCCAAAGAAAGTGGCCATCTGTCGCCAGCCAGAGACTCTGCGGACCTGTTTGTACCCGCAGGAGAGTTTAACCCCCTCGCCGCCGGGAGCGCGAGCACTTTCTTGTCGCTCATGCTGTTGCTCTCTCCCTTTTTTTTTGGTGGGGGGGGGCAGGGTTGGGGGTTTTTGTTGCTGTTGTTGTTGAAGATTGCCCCTAGGATGGCGCTGGACTGTTCTCAGTGGTGGAAGGTAACAGAACAAGGAGCAGCGGTCTCAAGTTGCAGCAAGGGAGATTTAGGGTAGACATTAGGACGAATTTTCACACTAGGAGGGTAGTAAAACACTGGAGTAGGTTACCCAGACAGGTGGTGGAAGCTCCATCCTTGGAGGTTTTCAGAACTCGGCTAGACGGGGCTTTGGCTGGGATGATCTAGTTGGGGATGGTCCTGCTTTGAGCAGGGGGGTGGATTCACTCTAGATGACCTCCTGAGGTCCCTTCCAACCCTAACTTTCTATGATTCGGGGAAAAAAAACTTTCTTACTAGGAGGGTAGTAAAGCAGTGGAAGAGGTTACCCAGAGGGGTGGCGGAATCTAGCAGCACTTTGCACTTGCTCCATGGGCGCCCCGCTGGAGGCGCCGCTTAGCACTTTCCACTCTCTCCTGCTTCTTCCTAGGCGAGGAAGGGGCAGACTGGGCACAGAGCTAACCAACCTGTGAAGATCGTCAGCCCCTGTTCTGAAATGCCCGCGGTATCAGAACCCAGCCCAGTCCACACGCCGCTCAGATCCCCCCTCTCTCAGCGCGCACACACGTTTCGATGACTATCACCGCCCTCCGTTATCACCCTCCTTTTTCCTATAGAAAAGACCATGTCAGCTCGGGTGGGCACGGCTTTACGTTCTCCTTTACAGTCCGTCCCCTCCTCCGTTCCGTAGTCGCCAGGAATGGAAATCTTGCCATAAAGATATAAGAGAAGCAACCCTGACGCCCGAATCTGGTAGCAAATCTGCCCGGCAAGTGTCTTCATCAGAAGGCTCCTTCTTCTCAACGATTCACAGTGCAAAAATGATGTGAACAATGAAGAGGTCTCATTGGTCACAAACTTTGAAAGCCTGGTTAGATGCTTCTTTATGAGTCTGAAACTCAAGTGCAAATCTGTAACATGAAGTAAAAAAAACAAACAAAAAACGAACCAGGAACAGTGTTGTGGGCTCGACTTAGCATGAAGAAAGCTAACATGAAAAAAAAAGTAATCGTGTAAAGATCTTTCCATTTAAAAGAACGAAGGTGTTGTGAGTGTCTAAAGGGGTTGACGCTTGATAGCTGGTAATGTTAAAAGAATCTGACAGCTCTGTCTATCATTTGGAGTTTGTGATGCCTACTCCCCCCA
>NW_005842048.1:155822-157624 GCF_000455745.1 Alligator sinensis
CCCCCCCCCCCCCCGCCATTTCTGTTTCAAATTAATGCGTTCACTCTTAGGGGAAAAAATTCAATTGTCAACACTGTATTTTAAAAGAACATTTATAGGCAATTACTCGAAAAAGTCTTTAAACAGATCACTTGAGTTTGCAAACACTGCCAAATTGGATAGAGATGCATCTTAACAAGGAAGTATCCTGGCTTGCGTGATAACAAGTGGAGTTTTATTACTGGTACACGTTATCCGGGGATTTAATCACTAAAAGGAAAGAAAGAAATCATTTGTTTTGGCGTCATGCGGCTTTAAATAGGAACCCAATAACTGCCTTCCAGAAGCAGATTTGCAAAATGGGGGGGGGGGTCCTTTTCTTTTCTAGGCCGAGTTATTTTTAAAATGTTTTTATCACGTTGATGACCTCCACAGGTAAACAGAATGGAACTGAGACGCTTTGTCGTCAGTATAATCAGGTGTAAAGGATAATTGTCTATGAACTAATTTTTTTTTAAGTGTGCTGGCTTCTTTCAAGCTGAACGTTTCTGATGTGCAACTTGTACTTGCTGTTTGAAACCGAACAATGCTAATTACTTAACTCCGATTAAGAGACACTGTCTGAACCGGGCCACGTTGCTATTTTGAGGTGTTCTCAAATTACATAGGCTTGTGTTCACTTGGCGTGGAAAGGTGATGCTTTCCTCTGCACATCTGGATATAGAATCTCATATGTCTGTTCATCTAAGGCGAGTCATCTCTGTCGTGGGTCTTACTAGAAACCCACCTAGTAAGACTAAGTCTCTCACTTTGTGTAGCAGCAATTCCCCTCACAGGACCAGAGCGCTGCAGCATTTGGCTTGGAAGTTGCTGTTGTATTCTATCCTGCTTTCCTTCCTTAGTGAAAACTATGCAGAACAGACAGCCAAACTGGAAGGACATTTCTCTGCCTTTAAGACATCGATGCTCATTAGCTCTTTTAAATAGACAGGGTTTGAGCGTCTGGGTGGGGAGGGGGTGAGGTGCGTTTTTATTTCAGATCCGGGATGGTTTAAGTCATATTTTGATGACCGCGCCAGTCCAGTTGGGCAGCAGGCAGTTTGCAAGCGGGAAAGAAACGAAGTAGCAAAAAACACAGTGGAAAGAAACCTTAAGAGCTCTATATTAAGGGCCCTCTAAGTGAGGGTCGCAAAGAACAGGAAAAACGATTTAAATGCGCCTAACCCACGATCCTGTGATCATGCCACTGTTTATAGGGAAAAGACGGAAGTTTGTCAAATGCAGCAGGATCAGCTAAGGAGGGGTGGATGTTTTTGCTGTCTAAGGGGAGGGGGCAAGACTGCCGAGCAGAGGAGCTGCAGGTCCAGGGTGGGTCTCGGGGCAGGCGGGCGGACTGGACCTCAAGAGCCACGGGCTAGGAAGATCTGTTGAGGATCAAGGCTCTTCCCCTCCATGCCTCTGCCCTTTTCAGTCCCTCTGCCCCTCTCCAGCCCAGGTTGCCGCTGTTGCCCTCTCCCTCTGGCTTTCGCCTCCTTCACCTCTGCCTTCTCCTCAAGCTCATTCCCCTCCCTTGGGCTCTGTCTCTCCGGGGTTCCCAGCTTGCCCCCCCCCCCAACCCCGTTTAATCTGGTTTTCGCTCTAAGCGTCTCCTCTTGTCTTGCCCCCAGTCTCCTCCTCCTCCATCTGGCTCTTGCCTTCGCTTCTCAGTCCCCTTCTGCATCTTCCCCCGCTCGTTTTCCCCCGGCTTTCCCTTCCTTTTCTTCCTCCCTCTCTCTCTCTCTCTCTCTCTCATTCATCGAGCCCTCTCCCTCCCTCCTCTGCCA
>NW_005842048.1:157653-157895 GCF_000455745.1 Alligator sinensis
GGCTGTCCGAAGAGCGCCCCGGGAGCCGCACGCGTTGGCAACAAAAGCCCCTTTCACGGCTCACTGCCCCTATGCAACGTCCCAAAGCTGCTCCCTCAGCCGCCCGCGCCCGGCTCATCTGCCGGCGCCTGCTCCCGGCCTGACGGTTGCTTCAGCAGCAGGGCCAAGCCCGGGCCGAGGGGCACCCAGTGGGAGGAGGGGGCTGGGGTCCAGAGCGGCGGGGGGGGGCAGCAGGGGGGGGG
>NW_005842048.1:157926-171996 GCF_000455745.1 Alligator sinensis
CGAGTTCTCCAAGCAGCCGCTCTTATCTGCGGCCCTGCCCTACTGGGCCTGGCCCCGGGGGAGTTTTCTTTCTTTCCTTAAGGATAATTAAAAAAAAAAAAGGTTCCCCAAGTCCAGAAAGCTGCAGATCTCTCCTATTCCCCCCATTCCCGGGCAGGGGCACGGCCGGCACCGAGCTGCTAACTTCAAGCAAAGAGAGATCTTTCCCGAGCCGGTCAGCCTGGAGCTCCGCAAGCCCAACAGAAGCCACATATCAACACCTAAAAATGCAGCGGGGCCGCGGAGCTAGGGGCAGGGGTGGAAATCGATGCTATTCAAATGCCTTCCCGTTGTCCGGAGTGCAAAATCCATCCTGAGGAAATCTCCTGGGTTTGCAGCATTATCTTAATTAAGATAATTGATTCATATTGCACCTGCGAGATCTTCCCCCACCCCCCCTCCTTCCAAATAGCTTAAAGCTATTGGAGAGAGGAAGCCTTGGTTATAATTTAGGGAGTGATTTACTGTCTCAGCAGCCCGCGTGGTCTGGCTTGCGTTTATTTATTTGCATTCTCTGCTTTCTTCCCAAACCAGGAGCGGAATCAAACAAGGGTGAATTATTAGCATTAAAAAAAAGTTTAAATCTATGCTCCCCCCCCCCCCAAAGCTCCGTGGATGGTGCCACATCCAGCTCATTAAAAAGGACTCAGACGAGCTTTGTATGGCGGTTAGGAGTTTGGAGGCGTCCCTGTGTTTGCCGTGGGTTGATCAAAGGTCTCACACCTGTTTACAGTAGGGTTCGGAAGCAGATTGCAGACCAACTGGGAGCCCGGAGCCAGGTAGCAGACAAAGGCCGGCCTCCCAACAGAAGCGATCGATACACGTTGTTTTTTTTTTCAGTCATCGCAGGCTGACTAGAAAGCATTGTCTTAGCTTCTATTCCAGACAATTGTATGGCCGGCTACAGATGGGGAAGGCTGGGGTGCGAAACCAGCCAGATCAGCACCACGGACAGCTCCCGCCGCGCTGCCCGGCCTTTCACACAGCCCTTTCCCCCTGCTCGGTTGTCCACGTCGTCAGCTCTTCAGGGCTACAGGAGCAGTATGAATATCCCCTCAGATCCAACGCGTGACCTCACCTCATCTCATCTCATCCAAAAGCCTGATTCAGATGTATTGCTACATGAGTGCAATGGCAGAATCTCCAAAGGAAATGTTCTTGTCAGATTCCTAATATCTATCTATCTATCTATCTATCAAATACATACACATATGTATATTTTATTGTATTTTTCTTGCTTGCTTTCTAAAATACACACACGTGTGTGTTTTATACACACACAAACACACACTCACACACACACAATCCATAACTCTACTTTTAAGGGTGGTCTAAGTCAGGCTAGTTCTCTCCGAACCAGGAATCTGACAAGACCATTTCCTATGGAGATTCTATCATTGGACTGATTCTCTCATTGGACTGATGTAACAATACATCTGAATCAAGCTTTTGAATGAGAAGAGATGAGCTAAGGGCACGCCTTGGAATTGAAGGGATGCTTAATATTGCTCCTGTTGCCCTGAAGAGCTTTATCTCTCTCTGTCTCTGTCTCTCTCACATACACACATAGAGTTCACCCCGGAATCCATTAGTATCTCGCCGTGTAGGATTTTTGGAAAGCATTCACGGCTGTTGCTGGAAGCTGATACAAATTCTAAAGGGTCCTTTTCTGCAGGTTTTCCCGTAGGGCTCAATCTTTTTATTTTATCGAGCTATCTCCCCTTTCCCTCTCCCCGCCCAATTAAATACTGTTGCTGTTGTTGTTGGGTTGTTTTTTTTTTAATTTTATAAATGCAAACTTCTATTTAGTTAATGGAAAATACATCACAACCAGGGTTTAATTACCAGCTCGCTAAATGACTCTTTTGGTCAAGTTCACACAATTATGAAATCACAATAGATTTAAAATATCGTTCAACTTGATTAAAAACAAAAAGCAAATCGCAGAAGTGTGCACCACTGAAACGAATATCGGCATGGTATTGTTAGGCCAGCAACCGCCTGGGCTAGAGTTCAAGTTACGCCAGCAGTCTTTGCTATTGGTGTCAAACTACCTCTATTATTAGGAGCGAGGATTCTTATCAGACGGGATTTAGACGCTGTTGTAACTTGAAAATCTAATTATTTTTGATCCAGGCATTTACCCCTAGAGTCCCACCTTGTTTAAATAAAGTGTTTTCTTCCCTCTTTAACAAACACATCTCCATTTGAATTAAATATTGATAATTTGACCTTTAGTTCCTTTAACTAATCAAAAGAGAAAAAAAATCCAAATGTAGTTCTTAGTGCCTTGCCCTGGTGTGTCTTTCCGCTTGAATAGGCACTGAGATTAAACGAGTCAAACTTCCTCTTTCATTGCACTCTCTTTGCACTAATTGCTTATGCAAAAATGCAGATTTGTATTAATTAGTAACTCCACTGATTAGTTCGGTGGTATTTTCACGTAATAAATCATGCTGCAGACATGATTTTTGGCACAACCCCAGGTTGTGGCTCAGGATGCAATAAGGTTTCCATATTAAATAAAATCTTAGTCTAAATCTACCTTTTCGTTGCAGGTACAGTGTGTACCACCTGCTATATGCACCTGCTACGGGAAATTACTTTCTGTCCCTGGCAAGCCTCTTTGCTTTCCTTAATGACGCATCCTTCTTCCCAGGGTGTAGACTTTAAAAAGTGAATCATGAATCATGGTATTAAAGAATTAGATGAATCTGATGTCATGCTAACTTTCACAAAATATAGTGCTTAATGTTTTAGAGTTCAAACTACATGCAATACACTATATATACTATATACTTACTAGATAAATGTGTGTGTGTAGTACATACGGATACTCTTTCTTTCCCCCATCTGTCCATCTATCTAATCTGTCTTTCTATCTTTTTATACAGCACCCATCATTTTGGCATCTAGCTGTCTCTCCAAATTACACACACACACACACACACACACACACACACACACACACACACACACACACACACGTGTACACATGCGCACACACATACACTTCTTTCCTTCCCTTCAAGCTGCAGAGGCTGGACTTTGGGCTTTACAGTTATTGTTGATTGTTATTTGTATGTCAGTAGAGTCTAGAGACCCCTAGTAGAGATGAGGCTCTATTATATTAAGTACTGCAGGTACATATAATGAAGGTAAGTCCCTGCCCGAAATTGCTTAAATGCATTAAACTGTCTATAGGGTATACAAAGTTTATATAAAGGATGATGTGTGCTTAGTACATTATACAATCCTTAGAGAAATCTCCAGTAATTTATTTTTTAAATCATCCTAGCTAATACATTTTAGCTGCATCATTAGAACTTCCTTCTGTTTATATGTTATGCAAATATATTATATTGCCTATTGATAACACAGGTCCTGCTTTGCTCAAGGAATTAGTGCAGCACTTCCAACACAAATACTGGACAGAAAGTTACACTAGAAAGAGGAGTAAAAGGTTTAGATGGAAAAGACTTGAGGAAGATTCAAGGATCACTTCCTTTTATATGAAATTTTCAGTTCTAAATCTTGCTTTCCTTATTCTTTCCAAGAATCTCATTGACTTCAGTACGACCACTGCCATGAGCAAAGCCTGCAAGATCAGGCCTTTGGCCCTGTCTAAGGAGTGCAATAGGACGGAAGAGCAGCAAACACAGGTGCCAGCAGATTATATAAAGCTTTGCTGAGATTAAAATGCTGTCTCAATATGAGTTATTACATATCCTCCAAATAGAAATCTTCTTAGTGTTGGCTTTAAAGGGACCACTTTTGTTTAACCTTGTTAGAAATATGCATGCTATCTGAATATGTAGCTGAATTCTTAGGGAAAAAAATAGTCCTTTTATAGTCCCCTCCCCCACTCCCCCAAAAGAAAGCAAAAATAAAAACACTCATATTATATTGTACAGAATGTCTGAATTGCTTTCAAAATGAGACTACTCATTTTAGATATTCACTGAGAGCAAAACAAGGACAGTTAAATCAATGATCTACTGGAATGGAAAAAGAGATTCAAATAATCATTAAATCTTATTACATAATGCGGCTTTGTTTTTACCTCCCTGACTGAGCTTACACCTGGGTCCATGCTTCAAGTATTCTGCAGTGAGCTGGACATGATGGAAAAACCTTTGCCCATACTGTATAATATAATCCCTGTACTTGTAAACCAGTTTAGGTCAAATTGAGCTGCTTTTTTCCAAGCACTATAAGTATAAGGCTTGAAGTGGATATTCTGTATATTACATGTAGTACAATTAAGGTTTAAATAATCCCTAGCACCCCCTTCTCAAACATTCTCACCATCACCACTACCTCCGCCACCTGTGACAACCACTACCACTAGGAACCACAGTGTAGATGTCTATTATCAGGCAGATCTTGATTTTCACAGACTCTTGAGGGTTCTGACACTTTTTAAAACTTTTAAACACAATCGGATTCAGCTGTGCATCTTTTTATCATTAGCCTCATACACTGATATATAATCTCCAGGTCAATGTATGTATTAGGAAGGAAGGGGTGACAAATAGGTATATAACATGTAAGATTTTGTACATTTGTGATGTAAAACAGCCCCTCTATTCACAAACTTTAGTAAGAAAATCTATTGTTTCAGGGATCTTTTTCCAAGTCAACACATGCTTGTGGTCAGTCTTTTATTGACTGAACTTTTAATCAGGCCCCATATTCTCTTTTTTCCCCAGCCTAAGTGTAAGATATATCACTTATCTTGTCAGTACCTGGTCCAAACATATCCCATAACCTTGCATTGGGCTCCCGTAGGTTATTATTTACATATGGCATAGGCCTGACATGATAGGCACAGGACTAGGAGATATTTGCTTTGTTCCTCCTTGCTAAATCCTCAAGGAAATTTATAATAAGGGGGAATACAGCCAATGACGTAATTTTGGTTAAGTCCCTCCCTGATATGGTGCCAAAGCTAGTTATAGAAGCATGGAGCCATGTGGGATATACTGACAATCTTGCTCAAGTGGAGCTACTTAACTTCAGAGCTCAGGAGCACTGGGGGCCTCAAGAAATGCCTCGGAGACACAATACATCTGTACAGCTGCCACTAGATATACAAGATGCATTTGGGACATTTCACTAGAGCATCAACCTTTTAGTGATGGACCTCAACTTCCCATTTCCTGACAGAGAAATTTGAAGGCAATAGCTCAGGGGAATTCCCTAGAGAGGAACTGTCAGGCCCAATGTCTTGAACCTAGGGCCTTAGGGCTGGACAGCACAGCAGTCTATCGCAACCTGCTATCCTTCTTGCTGCTCTCTAAGATTGGATGGGGTGCACCTAAGGCCTTCATCAATGTCCAAGACTGCCTACTCCCTGAGACATAAGTGGGTGGTTCACAATACCTGACTAGCACCTCCCCTATTTAATACCAGGAAGAGGAACAAGAAGTGTCTGGGTAACAGGATTCTTTTATTCCTAGATCAGTCTGGTAACTCTGTTTATTTCTTGATCTCCTAGCATGCTTTTGGATTCTGCCTGCCCCTTGATCTCATCATTCCTGACTTGAATCACTCCTGGACTCTACTTACTTCCTGTTCCAACTCCAGTTTTGATGTTATGGCCCTCTGATCTGGTAATTCTGATCTCTGCTTGGCTCTCAGGTCTGGCTGCCCATGTTCTCACACTGACTTAAACTAATGATTGGGGTCTATACTTGTATTGATATGAATAAGATTTGCATACATGTTAGGGCTACATTACTGGGCCAAAGTGTAAGGCAAACATAATTATCCAATAAGTATGTTTTAAAGAGATGTAAAGAGGATTTAAAAAAACTGAAATACAGACAGGAATCTACCCACTGTCTCTTGGAAACTCTTCTCAGAGTGTAAGACTCCATATTTTACTAGCAAAGATTTGTAGCCAGAATGCCTATAGATGTCCAACCTGTTCAATTAGCCTGACCTGAGTAATGTTGGATTTAAAAGGGAGAAAGACCAGGACTAGAAGATAAGTTGGGAGAAGGACAAATAGGCTTAATTCCCTAAGGGAAAGCATGAATACAGGCCCTTATGAGAGACCTATTTTGTGTGGTTCCATTGACTGGAGCCCTGGAATGGGTGGTGAAACAGTAGGAGAGGATGTGGCTATGATCCCTGGGAGCCTGAGGGCTACGTTCAGGGACACTAAGAGATGGGTGAAAAAATTATATTAAATAAATGAAGTCAGTGTAGCTGAGGAAAGGAGAGAGGACAATAGGTGTTAGTTGCTCTATACAGTACCTCTGGGATGGGACTCAGAGAAGTGCATGGGCCAGGATTCCCCTACCAACACCCAGCGGAGGGTTTACTAAAGATTTAGGGAGAGACTACTGAGTGCTACCTTGATAGGGGAGAAATCAATCAGTGGTGTAGAAGAGAAGGCTGAGGAAGGCTTACTGTAGCTCTCCACGCAACAAAGATGTGGAAGAACTGGGAATTGCCTCCAAACAGTAGATCTTGAAGATTCTGGGCCCATGAAGGAATGTGTTGAGCTACCTAGCACATTCCTTCCTTTGTGAGTTTCTTTGTTGACCTGGGCAAAGATGAAGGGGGTGCCCAGGGGTCTACCTGAGATACCCAGGGGCTGGAGCCAGGGTGTAGAGCCAGGGCAGCTCTTGGGTCCTGGCATATATAGGGGAAGGTGTCCCCAGCAAAAGAGTTAAGCCTTTTGCCTGGCCTCCCTAAAGGTGCCTCTGAATGTCATGATGAGCAAACAAATAAAACCTCTAATTTGGTAGTGGGGTGGGAGGATCCCCTGTCTTCACCCCTTATTTCTTTCTTCCAAACACTTATCTTCCAGAAATTAAGAAGCCTAGCTGCTTCAATTTGAGTGCACCTCAGCCTCTGTTATAGCACCCCCAACCTCCTAATTAGCACCTAGTATGTGTGCCCCCCTCATTCATACCTAATTATGCTATACATATTCAGGATGCCTTCTTAAGAAATTACTGGATCTCACATTCTGTTCTGAGAAGTGATTCCTGTTTAGATACTTTCTGGGCAAGAGAACAGCATGTTGTGGAATGTAACTGCTCCCTGTCTCTGCCTTGTCCCCTTTCTATCGCATCCACACTTTCCCTTCAATGAACCTTAGGCTTGGCATCTGTGGACTTCTCTGATACTGCTGTGCTTCCTACTTTCACACTTACGCTCCAGTTACCTACCACTATCATGATAAAAAAATACTACTTTGCTCTTGTCCATGCTTATAGAAAAGATTCCAGGCCTTTCTTGGTATTCCTTTGGGTACAGACAAAGGTAACAACTTGTATCAGTATCAAAGGATACTAGTACAAGTTATTATAATGCAACTATTAGATCTGCATGATTCTGTAGTACGCAAGTCCAGCAAAACTACTCCAAATTTGACCCTGCTTCATCCAAAGTTAGGGCAAGTGAGCTCACTCCTATTGCTACAGAAGTATTCAGATATAACAGAGTTGAATAGCTGCTGTGTGCCTGGATGGATATAGGAATTTGAAAAGGGGGGTACTGGAGATGCCACCAGTGCCTCAGGGGTCTTGTAGCCCCCCCACCCCTGTGGGCAGAATGAACCATGTCAGCATCTGCTGGGGACTTCTTGGAGTGCCTGAAACACTTAAGAGTCCCCCACCACTGCTTTTTGCACCCTCTCTTTTCCAGTGCAGGCACCTCCCCTTGCTTCCCATTCCTCTCTCATCTTCTCCTCCAGCAGGGTGCAAGAAGGAGTACCCACCTGCTGCTCCTGTGGCAAGAAAGCCCCAGGGTTCCTTCTGCCATGCTCCAGTTGAGGGCTTTGGTAAGAGGCAGAGTAAGGTGCAGGGCTTGGCTAGAGAAAGATGCATATGGGTCTCCCTTTCTAGTGCCTGCTCCTGCAGGGGACACCGAAGGTGTGGGCAGAGAGCAGGAGGACCTGGAAGCCCACTGCCACTGCTGTTTCCAGCTCTCTCAGGGGCAGGGACAGACCTAGGACCACTCCTGCTCTGCTCCAGCTGAGGGCTGTAGAGAATGGCTACACAGGGTGCCAGGCTCAGGAGCAGTGGCAAAATTGAGTCCCTGCTCTTTCCCCCTCCACCTTGTTTTCCCCACTGGTCTAGGGACTCCACTACCTCTTTTGTGGTTGCGTCTACATGAGATGCTACTGAGCAGTAAAGCCAGTTACTGCAGTCATTTAGTACTTGCTTATGTTAAGTACTAAATGACCGCACAGTAACAACTGCAAAGTCTACTGCTTATGTAGATGTGGCCTGTGTGTGTCATGTAGCTGTGTACTGGTGATATGACTGTGCTGTGGATATGATTATGTGTTGTGTAGGTATGCAGGTACACCAGTTTATAAAGAGGGAGTCTAGCTTCTTGGAAAAAATATGTGACCTACAAGTAATATTTCAGCCCTATAATTATAGACAGACAGATGGTGTCTTCCACTATCAAAAGGTTTCTTCCTCTGCACTCTTCCCAATTATTCTACTACATATACAACCTATTCTGCAAAACTGAGTGTAAATAATCTTCTAGTGACACTGCAGTTTCAAGACCCTATGCAAAGACATCAGACTGAGCCTAATATCAGGTCTTGGTACTTGTAAATTAGCATTAATGTGGCAAAATGTTGCTATTACATATTTCTATAGGCATTTTGACTTAAAGCATATAAGAAGGCTGTTGCATCAAAGTTTCTTAAATGATTTCCTAACTTTATCACCTAGAATCTTTCTGTTCCCTGTATGGGAGTGGCTCATTAATGGGACTTTCAACTCTAAATGATGGAGTCTCCTGCCTTTTCTGTTTCTAAGGAATGTGGTTTGTTCCTTCACACTGAAGATTAACTACCCAGAATGACTGAATCCCTGATTATCTGTACAGATCTTGGGCCATTGGTGCAGATATTCCTTCTCTCCCCACTAAGCTCCAGATAACCATTGCTTTTTCCTGCCTCAGTTTTTTCACTAGTTATTGTTCCCAGAACACTAATTTGGGATGGTCTGATATGATAGTTGGGAAACAGTAAATATGCTAGTTGATTAAGTGATGGTGTTAGACCCAAGCATGATTTTATAGAGTCAATATCAGAGAGAGCTGATGGAGAAGATGGAGTTGAAAGAATCTGTACTATATCTTAGAAACAGAAGATATCCTCATTCCACATCCTAATACAGAACCCACACTCTGTAAATACTATATGGGGGAGGTTCTTTGGAGCCAAGGACTGTTATGGTGGAAACCACACTTTTCCCTAGCTCCTCCCCGTCCTATGAAGAGCTGATGGTTGTTTTGGCAGAGTGATGAGAAGACCTTCAAGGATGTTCTAAATAAAACAAATATTAATTATATGGGGAAAATAAACATGCTAGGTTTCCATTAACAATCTATTGCCACATCTGTTTGCATTTGAATTCATATTCCTCAGATGAATAATAGGAAGTGAAATAGAGAGGTACACATATATGGGCATATACATAAAATTGTTATTTATGTTACCATGGTGCCTGGGAGCTCTACTCAGAGTAGGACCCTATTATTTTAGGCATTGTAAAAACAGAATGAAAGAGCTTCTTGAAGGCTCAGCAAGTTGTCCATGGGTCATGTAAACCACATACATATACAATAAATAAAAAAGTGCTGAAAATATTTACTAGTGGCTTGAGTAATAAATGCCACATATCAGTAAATAATAAATGTTCAGTTGTAAATAAATGTATGCATGCAGGGTCAGGCATTTACCTAGATTTTTCATCTCCCATAGCCTAAATCAGCCCCAGTTTCATGTCTTCCAAATGCTCATACTGAATAGAAGATGGAATTGAATGAAGCCTTAGGAACAGGAGAACTCATATTTAGGAACAGATTTGTTGGATGTATATATTTGTTGGAAAATTTAAAGTGATTCAGTTACATTTGTCCCCCCAAAATTCTTCATTTGCCATTTCAATATCTGATGGTATGTTATTTGTAAAGAATAACTTTTCTAGTGATTTTTACCTCTTATTTGGTTCATAGATTATCTGCACACCAGTTAGTATATTTTCAAGTGTATTTATTTATGAAAATAATTCCCTGAATAGTTTATGTGAGTAATTCTAGGCCTCAGTTTCATTTGTGAACAATTTTTTCCAGTGTATTAGTATTCAAAATGTGAGCTGTTTGATTGGATTCACAGGTCACATGACATGTTTCTATTTCCCTCCCCTACCTCAGTTAAATAAATGTAGTTCTTCAATATCCCACTGACATTCATTTCAAAGGGTAATGACCAGAATTTTCAATGACAACTTTCATGACAAGTTTTTTTGCTAGCTTTGACAAACTTTAACCAATATTTAAAAAACGTAAACTTTTCCTGGGCTTATGTTGGGTCTTAACAACAGCAGGTTTCCTTTAGGTAAGTTGCTGATAATAATTGCTACAGGACTCCCTTTAAAGCTACTGGGAAAATCAGATCCAAAGGGCATAGAGAACGCAACGGAAAATGTTTAAAATCTTTAGATTTTTGGTAGGAGAGGGTAACTAGCATATTACATTTAAAATTCCTCCTTAATTCTGGTGTGCAAAATATAGTAACTTTTCTTAAATATTTATCATAGCTGATCCAAAGCTCACTGAAACCAAAAGGATTCTCTTCAGTGCTTTCAGTACACTTTTTATCAGGCCAGTGAAGCCTGGGTCTCTTGTTCAGGAATAACTGATGGTCAAGGACTGTTAACTATTCCCCACAAGTGCTGAGATTAATTACATAAACCATGTGTTCTTCAGTTGATCCATCTGTTATCTCTGTCTTCCATTTTACCTGCCACAAGTTTAGATATTTTCTGCACACACAAAAATTGAAACTCCTCTTTTTTTTCCTTTTTCCCTGGCTTTATTTAAAGAATATAAATTCCTTCATGTCCTGTTAAAACACAGTTGTTTTCCTTTGTACTCTATCCATCTTTAAACTGATTTATCAGCTACTGAATTTATATTAATAAATATCTCTTCTCAAAAGTAGAGTGAACAATATATTACAAATAATTTACCCAACAAATCTAGTCCCTTCTCATGTTTGTAAATAAGATTTAAGAAGTGGATTGTAATTGTTTTTCTTGTTTATTATTTGAAATATTTATGGAAACAATTTCATTGAATTGATTGCTTTTGTGTCATTTTCTGTGACTGTTTCTTTGTGTATTTACTCTTTAAATTCATGCTTCATGTTTGGTCATTTATGTAATTTGGTATTTTTTTCTGTTTCCTAATTGGATGGCTAAACATTTCATAAGTAAGGGAGAGCTTGTATAAGTCATTTACGGGATCAAAGATTATTCATATAAATATTCATAACACTTTCTCTTTCCACTAATATTCCTGTGAACAACAACAATAAAACCACTTGTCTGAAATTTCACAGAAGGTTTAAAGGGATTGTAAATGCCATTCAAGTAAAATTGAAGTTTCCTTTAGAATGGATATCATTTTCACCCAATATTACTTTATATTCTGCCATGTGTAGTTTGCCTATATCTTTTTTCATGGTTGATTATTTGAAGTCCATTTTTCTGTTCTTGTTCCACAGATCTTAGACTTATATGGTATAATTAAATGCGTTGCTACTAGCTGCATTTATTTATTAGAGTCTTTTATTTGCAAAGAGTTCCTTAGTTGCAAGGTTAGATTATTTGTGTTGTCTTTGAAGTTGTTATTTGATGAACAATCTTAGCTGCATATTTTGGTTCTTAAGGCACCTACCTAATGTAGCTGAACCCTTGGAAATTCAATCTAACACATCATTAATAACTCTATTGATTAATTTGAGATGTTTTTGTTCTCAGTTGAGTGCTAGGATTTTTTTTTCTTATCAATATGGGAGAATTACATTAAATGATTTTATATCTTGTTTTGGTAATCAACAATATTATAAAAATTAAACATCTGCTTGTTCACTTCTGCTTACATTTCAAATTTGTTTCTCCCTATAAAATGGTGCTGATATTTATGGATTGTATACTCCCTCTTTGAGCACTGGAGCTAATAATTATAAATTTAAAAAATCATCTAGCATTACACAGTCCTGTTCAATTAGAATTTAGATTATATTTTACATAATTACACTGAGTTTATAGCCATTATCTCCAGCCAATGCTTACAGTAAATCTTTACATACTTTTTGGAATCCAGGAAATCATAGTGATTCTTGATCTGAACAGTGTGCATAGGGACTCCATTATAGCTAAGCAAGTGGCTCCATCTTCAGGATAACTAAAATATCCCTCCTAGAAATCAGACTGAATCACTGGGCCTATAGTTTTAGTTAGCAGCAGCTAAAAAAAGTTTTGTCTATGAAATTTTGAGAGCAGATCTGTGTTTTTAGTATAAGGTTTCAGAAAGTGTGTGTCCTTTAGAATTGTAAGAAAGTAATTCATCTTTGTTCAAGGATATTGCAGTGTTTGCTTCATGGTTTTTACATTTGAACACTATGCTAAATGAAGCAGGGCACTACTGTAGCATTCTTTGTAGTGTGCAGGTTGACATTGTAAACATAGACTTCCAAAAGGCCTTTGATCTGGTATCCCATGATGTTTCCTTGGGAAAATTGGAGGATTGAGGGCTTAACTGCTCAACAGTTAGGTGGGTAAGAAAGCTGGCTGTGGGGTAGGACAGACCCTAATGAACAGATCTGCGTCGTCCTGTCCAGAAGTGGCCAGCGGTGTCCCTCAGGGGTCCGTGCTTGATCCAGTGCTTTTCATCATCTTTATCAATGATGTGGATGTGGGGGTGAAGAGCTCACTGGCCAAGTTCGCGGACAACACCAAGTTATGGGGGAGCGTGGTCATGCTTGAAAATAGGCTGCAGATACAGGTGGACCTAGACAGGCTGGCAAGTTGGGCAGATCAGAACCAGATGGAATTCAGCATTGAGAAGTGTAAAGTGCTCCATCTGGGGGATGAACAATCCTCGATATACTTACAGGCTCAGTGGCAACAAACTGACTAGTACCATGACTGAAAGGGACCTGGGGTAATAATGGACCATAGTACGAACATGAGCTGGCAATGCGATGCTGTAGCCAGCAGAGCAAACAACACTCTGGCATGCATCAACTGATGCAACTCAAGCAAAACCAAGGAAGTGATTCTTCTGCTTTACTCAGCAGTGGTGAGACAGCAGCTGGAGTACTGCATCCAGTTCCAGGTGCTGCACTTCAACAGGGACATGGAAAAGCTTGAGAGAGTCCAGAGAAGAGCCACCCGTATGATCAGCAGGGATCTGGGTTTTCCGTTTCCCACAGGAAAATGGAGAAAATTGTGGATTTTCTGTTTTTAGCAGAGAAAATGCGGATTTTCTCTTTTATCAGAGAAACCCACGGATTTCCCTGCTTTTGCAAAGAGTTCTGCAGGCTGGCTGATTTCCAACCTGCAAGACCTGTTTTCAAAAGGGGAGGGAAAGGGGATGGGGAGGGAAAGGGTGGGTCCTGAGGCATGTAGATAGTCCCAAGTGTTGGGTCAGGCTCCATTTCCATCTAGAGCCTGTGAAGAGGTAAGTGGGGCTTGCAGGGGCTGGGGCGTTGTGGGGCAGGAGTGATCCTCAACCCCTGCATGCAAACCCCTGATCCCCACCGGAGTGCCCGGCTTTGTAATGGCGATCCCTCCCTCGTGCAAACCCCCACTCCGGTGGGGATCAGGGGTTTGCAGGGCAGGGTGGGGATAAAGCCAGGCACTCTGGCGGGGATCGGGGTTTGCAGCTGGCCAGAGTACCCGGCTGCCTGCACATGGAATGCTAGCAGCCTGACTGGGTTCTGCGCCTACATGTTTCACATGTAGCCAGCCAGGCACTCCATCCAGCTGCAAATCCCGATCCCTGCTGGAGTGCCCGGATTTATAGTGGTGAGGGCTGGGGGTTTGCATGGGGGGTGGGAATTGCCAGTATAAAGCCAACCACTCTGGCGGGGATCGGGGTTTGCAGGTGGCCGGAGTGCCTGGCCAGCTACACATGAGGCATGGAGGTGCTGAGCCCAGTCGGACTGCTAGTGCTCCACATGCAGGCAGCCAGGCA
>NW_005842048.1:172224-172805 GCF_000455745.1 Alligator sinensis
CATAGCCACCATCCCCCCACCGCCACTGCAGAGACGTGGCCATGGAGCCATGCAGCTGGCTGCATGCAAGCCCCCCAGTCTTCCCCTGGCCAGGCGGCCAGGTGGCATGTGTGCAGCCTGCACATGGCAGGCACCACCACACTGCATCCTGCATCACTTGCCCGCAAAGCTCACCCCCCGAGCCAGCATGCAGCCACCACCATCCTGCACTGCCGGGGAGGCATGCAGCATTGGAGGGCATAAGCAGCGGTGCAATGGCGGCTACTGCATATGAGCCCCACTTTCCTCCCCCAGCCAGGTGGCACATATGTGGCCTGCACATGATGGCCGCCATCACACTGCCATTGCCGTGCCCTGCACCACTTGCCCAAAAAGCCATGCATGTGGCTGTGGGATGTAGCGCAGGGTGCAATGGCAGAGTTGTGGTGGTGGCCTCTGTGTGCAAACCCCCTGTCAGGCTGGCCGGTGTGTGTGCGGCCCGCGAGTGTCACCCCTGCCCTCACCCCCTGGCCCTGCTCCTGGGAGTGGGCACAGGGGCATGCTTTCCCATTTCTTGATCTACCCCCCCAGCACCTTCTCTT
>NW_005842048.1:172824-186075 GCF_000455745.1 Alligator sinensis
CCTACACACACTTACCTGCTGGGGTGAGTGTCAATGTCTGTGTGTGCATCTGTGTCTGCATGTCTGTGCCTGCATGTCTTTGGCTGTGTCTGTGGATCTGGGGTGCTATTGTGGGGGAGTGAGGGGCATCAGGAGGGCTGAGGAGACTGGGGGTGGGGAATGCAAGGCACCAGCAGCACTGCAGGGGTGCTGTGGGGGACCTTTAATTTTTATCACATATTTTGGGTTTTTAATCAGAGAATTTGCAATTTTTAATCAGAGAATACCAGAATCCCTGATGATCAGAGACTTGCAAGGCAAGCCATATGAGGAAAACCTGAGGGACTTGGGTCTCTTCAGCTTAAAAAAGAGAAGGCTGAGAGAGGACTTGGTAGCAGCTTACGCTACATCAGGGGAATACATCAAGGGCTTGGTGAACAACTGTTCACCAGGCACCCTTGGGGAAAACCAGGAGTAATGGCCACAAACTCCAGGAAAACCAGTTCAGGCTTAACACTAGGAAAAACTTTTTCACAGTTAGGGTTTGTGGAATAAACTCCCTCCAGAGGTGGTGCAATCACTGACCCTGGAACTCTTCAAGAGGAGGTTGGATGGTCACCTCACTGGGGTCACCTGACCCCAGTTGTCTTTCCTGCCTAGTACAGGGGGGCTGGACCTTGTGAGGTCCCTTCCAGCACCTTACAATCTATGAATGTAGATATGGAGCCAAGTCCTTGACTGGTGTAAATTAGCACAGCATTACTGAATTCAATGGACTTGTGTCAGATGAGGATCTAGTTCATGAAATTTGGGAAGAAAAGGCATTAAATCAATGTATTTCTAAGGCGTGAGAAAAGAAAAATCAGCCCTCAGACTATTAATCTCCTGGATTTTGATGCTTCCCTGTACCTTCATCTTAGCAAGTGAAAAGAGTCCAATTCTTCCCTCCTACTAACTCTGAAAAAAAAGGAATGCACCTATGTATCATCATGATGTGGGAGCTCACCAAAGACAACACTGATGACTCTTTCTAGTATCCTTGAGTACTTAAGATGAGACATCTTCAATGATCTTTGCTAATCCAATTCTTTTGGGAGTCATGTTTTTCATCTGGGAGCAAATGAAAAGTTCACATTATAGGAATTGCCATGCCAGATGTGATCAGTGACCTGTCCAGCTCAGAACCTTGCCTTTGACAGTATTCAGTACTAGGTGCTTTAGAATATGATCTAGGGAAACCTAAAGTAGAGGGGGTTTTTTTCCCTTCTAAAACCTATTAGGCTGACAGTAACATACCACACTGTAAGAAGATTTATATTTTATCCCAGATTTGCTTTAAGAAAAAAAAGCCCCCCCCCGGGGTTTCTGGCCACCAGTATCTATATTAACTCATTTTTCTATTTTTTCCTTCTTGGTGGGTACTTGGCTAGGTGGGGTGGACTGGATGGTTTATCATTAGGGATGCTTACAAAGTGCTATTTGTTTTTATAATTGTTGTGACACTATCCCATTGATAGACACTCTCTATGTAAAACAAAGCAATTACTGGAGGGTGAGGTCCAAACAGCAGGACCTTTTTTGTGCCAATATTTTCCTATCATTTTCATTCTTAAGGTGTAGAGCCATCCTTTGTACAATAACCAAGAGATCCAGGAGGAGCAGTTTTTTTCTTATGTAAATCAGATGACCATGTCAAATACTTGAAAACAACAAAGAAAGAAGAGTGGACAATGTCACTCCATGATAATGCTTAAGAGGTTCCATGTGCAAAAACAAAATGTTCTTAGGTGTCTCATGGTATGGATGCTTCCAGGACTTTTCACTGGAATGGAGGCCTGTAGTAAAGTGGACATTGCTACTATTAAAACCATATGCAATTTGTTCAAAGTCCCTATACAAAGCACTCTGAGGTGTTGATTCAGCTATGGCTCAGTCTGCAGTACTCTCACCTCTGTGCCAAAAAGCATGAATACTGGTGCCAAGAACAAGGGTAAAATTTTGAAATATGTTTAAGTGACTTAGGAGCCAAGTCCAATGTTTAAAAGTGACAGGCAGATAGAAGCCTAATGGTAGGTCCACAGGTCAGCACTGGGAGCACAAAGCTCAGGGCAGGCTAATTTTACATCACTGAGAAACTGTCCCTCAGGTGGTGTGAATGGAACAAGGAGGGTTTGTACCAGCTGAGGCTCTGGCTTATTATCACATGTAACAATTCACTGATTCATAACGTGTTCTAGCTTGAATAGGAAAAGTAGAATCTAATTTTATTGAATATAATAACTAATTCTTTCTTGTTACAGAACAAGAAGCAGGCAAACATGTCAATAGCACATGATTTTTTATAGATATATGAGGTGCAAAGGTCTGTTTGTTCTATCCTGAGCTGGCTGCGACTTCTCATTTGTTCTAAAGATGGTTTTGATTTGCACATTTCCAGCACAGTCTGTTTTGTCGAGCAGGAGGCCTCATTTTTGGCATAACCTGCTTCAGGATGTAAAGGGCACTAAACGTAACAATAGGGGTCTGAACATCTTGCATTATTTGGAAATAAAAAAAGGCTGTCAGTCATTATATTTTTTTTCCTTCACCTGAGAAAAGATGGCAGAGTCACTGATGTGTGGTTCCTGACAGATGTTGACTAGGGAGAGGCGTGTAACTAACTCCCTTGGAGCTGTTGCAGAGACGGATTAGGATGCCTGTCTTATGTGATCCAGTGCCTCAAGGGAATATCCAGATATGTCAACATCTGGCCGGAGAGTCATATAGGGCACATACAGTAGAGACTATTAGTAAGTGATGGCAGAAAGGTATATAATGTTGCTGTAAATCTGCATTATAATAGAACATTTCCAGCGGAGAGATAGCTCTCATAAAGCAGCATCCTTTAACTGTTGTCATTGTGCAGTACCAACTATTGTAATGTGAGGCAATTCCACACTCTGAGTAGGAATCTGACACTTTTCTCTATTTAGTTTATGTTTTATACATAATAGTGCTCTGCATTTGATTTAATAAGAAAAAATAAGGTTTCTTTCTGTTATCCTTATTGTTAATTATTATTAGAGCCTCAGACAAGTAAAAAGACCCCCGCCTTGCCCTGGAACAATTTCAGTTAGCATCTATTGTATTCCATGACCTTGTGGTCAGAGACTTTGCTGAAGCATTTATTCACCTATTGCTACAGAATGGATTCCAAAACATTTTAAAAATAATTATGTTGTTATTCTTTGCGGTGTGAAATTGAGCCTCCAAAGATAAAGTGAATATAACGCAACATTTTCCTGAGGATGTCCAAAGCCTGAAACCCTGGCTGGGAGAAATGCAAATTGTCACCCTTAATCTCACTGGCCTCTTAGCTCAACACCTAATTATGTTAACTTAATTGCTAACTTGTCAACTATTTCACTGTGTAAATCATTCTGTTTGAACAATCACGAATAGTTGAACAAGAAGCATTTGGGCCAGCTGCTGCTTTCAAGAGTAGCTGAAGTGGGGAACGAAGAGTTTGAAGCTTCACTCTGAGAGAAAAAGATGCACTTCCTCTATCACAAGTACCTTCATACTTTTCTCAGTGCCACAAAGCTCACCAGCAAACATGTACAAAAAGCCCTTATCATTCCTATAACTCTGCTCTGCTGTGATACCAACAATGTAGTCTCTGTGCTCTAAAGTAGTCAGTGTGCTCTCTCTCACTCTCACTCTCTCTCGTATTCATTTGTCTCCTGCCTTATACAGAGAATGGACCATCTTTTTCTTCTCTGCTTGTTCAGTGCCCAGTACAGTGGAGCTCTGTATCTAAATGGGGTTCATAGGTGCCATCTATTGATAACACACATTATGAGAACTGATTTCTGGGCATTAATCTTTAATACCACACCTTCCTGCATGCCAAGTGCCTGTTCTCAGCTGCTTGGAAGTCCAGCTTCCTTCTGACAAGATCTGCTATACAGCTCTGAATTTTTAGGACAACGTTCTTGGTTTTCATATTTAGTTCAATAAACACTTCTCTTTTATCTTAAGTTACATGAAACGGCTGCAGAATTTCTAGTCTCTTGTACTAGAGTATTGCTAAATCCATAAGGCACTGCCTTGTCTAAAATTTTAAATTCACAAGGATGAAGAGTATACAGGGACTTGCTTTCAAAACATTTGACTTAAATGAACCTCACTTAAATTAAGTAGGTCACCATTTCAAAAAATTAATCATTAATATTAGGACCATAAGTTTATGTACAAGCATTTATCCTAATCTTTGTATATGAGCTTTAAAAAAGCTTTTGAAAAACTGCTTCGTCTGATACTATTACTAGAGTTTTACCAGTGAGTGTAGCTAGAACAATGCTGAGTCCTTTTGAAAATGCCTGACCAACCTGATTGCCTTCTATACACCTTCCAGTCCATTCATCCAACCCAATCTTTCTCAGCTTCCTTGCAAGACTGCTGTGGTAGACAATATCAAAAGCCTTGATAAAGTCAAAATATATTATGTCCACTGCTTTCCATGCATCTACAGAGCCAGTCATCTCATTATAGTGTAAAATCCTGCACTTAGGATGGAAGAATCCCATGCTCTGCTACAGCCTGGGGATTGACTGGCTAAGCAGCAGCTCTGCAAAAAAATGACCTGGAGGTTACAGTGGACAAAAAGATGGTGTCACGGCAGGGTCCGCCAGGAGGGCCGTGATCTCCCTACGGCCCCCTCTCCGTGCCAAGTCAGCCCAAGGGCACCCTCTTATTCTCGCCCGCCACGTCTTTGATGTTGAGGTAAAGTTGGGAGGCTGCCTTACGACTCCCTGGGCACAGTTAGCTGGGACCTCTGTCCCCGTGTGTTCCCGGACCCCCTGGGGGGTCTCCCAGTATGACGGGTACTCCCCAGGCACCCTAACCTTATGGGCTACGCGTGGCTCCTACCAACCCCTAATACCACACCCCAAGCCTCGCTGATGGGATAGATCTCTCCAAACTCAGGCTTCTAAAATACAGCCCCCCCATCTGGGGCTCTCTGTGCCCACTCTGGGGACTTCTCGGTAACGCCCCCTGACTCTTGGGCCCACTGCACTGCTGCCCCCTTCTCCCAGGGCTCAGCGTGCCACTACCCCCTCTCGCCGGGGGCAACCGCAGCACTCTACCCTGTTCCGGGGTTCGTCGCAGCACTAGCCCTTCTTCAGAGGCTCACCATGCCCGCACTGGGCTTCCTAATAATATTGCCCCCTCTCTGGGGCTTGCTGTGCTCATCCTGGGCTTCCTAATAACACTGCCCCCTCTCTGGGGCTCGTCATGCCCACGCTGGGGCTTCTCAAAGCTGCCCCTCTCTGGGGCTGGGGTCTACACACCCTGCAAGTTGTGCCGTCACTGGTGCCGGGGTTCCCCCTTAGAATACTGCACCCTCACTGGCACCAGGGTCCCACCCCCTGTGGGTCCCTATGAGGCCTCCTCCAACCCCTATAACCTCACCCAAACCACCAGTGTAGTCTCACAACCAAACATAAACTCAAGCCTCCTGGCTATAACTCAACACCCACCCTATGGCTATAACAACATTGCTCCATGTCACAGCAGTACTTGCTGTTAGGCTTCTCTCCACATCCTAACTGCAGAAGCTCCTACCCCTCTGGTTGCTGGCAGGTAACTGCTAGCCTAGCCTCAGCCCTGGGCTTTATAAGGGCCAGGCCCTGCCTCCTACAGGCCAGCTGACTCTCCTTAGTTGCCCCGGCAACCCGCAGCTGTGCTCATTAATGTCCTGCCAGGGCTCTCTCCCTGGCAGTTTCTCCTCTCTAGGAGCAGAGCACCAAGGTGCCCTGTGACAGATGGATATGAGTCACTGTGTGCCCTTGTTGCCAAGAAGGGTAATAGCATACTGGGCTGCATTAGTAGGAGCATTGCCAGGAGATAGAGGGAAGTAATTATTCCACTCTATTCTGCACTGGTGAGGCCACATCTGGAGTAGTGTGTCCAGTTTTGTGCTCCCCACTATAGAAAGGATGTGGACCAGTTGAAGAGAATCCAGCAGGGGGCAGTAAAAATGGTTTGGGGGCTGGGGCACATGACTTCTGAGGAGAGGCTGAGGGAACTGGGCTTATTTAGTATGCAGAAGAAAAGACTGATAGGGGATTTGACAGCAGCCTTTAACTACCGGAGGATGGAGCTAAACTGTTCTCAGCGGTGACAGATGACAGAACAAGGAGCAATGGCTTCAAGTTGCAGCAAGGGAGACTTAGGTTGGATATTAGGAAAAACCCTCTCTTGTTGTGTGTGCCTTCTTGTCTTGCTGAATTAGAGTTCCACAGAGGGACTGCATTTATTTAGAGGTGAATGAACACGTCCTTTCATCCACATGAGAAGATGGTAGAAACAATTAAAAGAATTCATGAGAACTCATTGAAATTGCTCTTATCCACCACATTTTAAAGGTGCTCCAAACAAATGACAAACTTTACTTCGGTGTCTTTAGTTCTCTACCTATCTAGAAGAAAACATATTTAACAATTATGAATCTACATAACAGCTTCTCCCAAACCTAAGGTATTCTTTTACTATTTACTACTTATATTGATTTAAATACAAAGAGCACAATTTTAATCTTCAGCACCTATATAAAGCAGCTCTGAAAATAAGTTTATCTGTATTTAAGTGCCTAACCACTTACAAAAATGGCCAAAATGATTCTTTTTTAACAGAATTTAGATAATTGAACATAAGTGATATAATCAGTATTGACGCTTGGTGGCGCTGCAGTTAATATGTTTAGATTTCTCCAATGTTTAGACTTCCATCTTCAGCTCCCTCTGTGTAAAAATAAAGTTTATTTCCTACCTATTGGGACTGTTTACCATCTTGTACCATCTACACTTGTCCCAGAGCCTGACAAAGAGACTTTGATCCCGAAAGCTTGCATAAAAGGACAATTTTCTTGCCATTTTCCAGTTGGTCTAATAAACGGTATCATTTTGGAACCAAGAGTTCTAGTTTTTTGTATGTCTAGATTTCTCCAAAGCACTTTTCATCCTTGTGATGTTTTTTGTTTGCCTTCTTTATTTGTAGATGTTGCTTGGGCCAGATGATGTAATGCAACACGTTTGATGTCCTGTTGAAAAAAAAGTATTCTGTTCAAAGTGCATTAGATTTTTAGATTCCATGGCTGGAGCCATTTCCTAATACACCTTCATTAAAAAAAATCCTGGTTATATAATGTGTATTTCGTTATAAAGATTAAAGCACCGATCTGCTAAATCACTTCAAATCTAAGAGTGTAATACAGTGAGCATACACACAATACATCAATGCAGAAACGTAAGTTGGGAAAGGACCTCAAGAGTTATCTAGCTCATCCTCCTGCATTGGAGTAAGATCAAATATACTTAGCCATATCTCTGGCTGATGTTTGTATATCTTATTCTCAAGTACCTCGGTTGTTTTTCTGTGAAAACATCACATGGTTTTCCTTTGATAGAAATCAATTTCAACATGGGGTCGTTCCAACTGGGAAATTTGCTTGGCTACAGACAGCAGGAAGACCAGGCTGGTATGTGGAGTTTCAGCTATATTATGCAATGTAAAAATGCATTCCAATGTTGCAGATTGTGAGACAAATTCTACACCCAGATTTCTTAGAATTTACAAGGGGTTCATCTCCATACTGTAGATCTCAGGAGCGCTACATCAGGTCATGGATGTCTTTACAGAGAGCCTGTATTTCTTTTTTATTATGAGGTCATTCTGGTCTCTCTCTTGATGTCATGCTAGAGCAAGACCATTTCAGCTGTGCTCTCAGGCACACCCTCAGTGAAGTTTGTCCACAGAAACATCTCATTGGGGTTTTCATGGCATGGAAGTAGACTCTATGTATAATGTTAGCTTGGTCAGCATTAATTTTTGTTGATTGAAAGTTTGGTGTGTGATTATGTGGAAAGAAGAAATTATGGAGAAGCTCTTCTTTAGTCCTACCAATAATGGCTTCAGTTTACAACTACCTGTAAATAAAAGATTTTGATTTCACACAGATAAATTATATTCTCTATTAGGACAAAGATAATTTTGTTAGTGCCTAACCTAAATAGTAATATAGAAAATAGCACACAATATTGTATTTAAATTGAGCCTATTTTTCCTCCCAACAAATTCTATTAAATATAATTGATCATTTAAGTAGTTTTTGTAAATGATTTATTTAAGTAGTTTTTAAAGAAGTAACAGTTCATATGCTGTAAACAGAAACTAGAACAAGATTGTTGTTACAGACTTAATGGAAAATGAACAGGTTACAAGCTTAAAGCAAACAAGACATTTTTATGAGAGAAAATTTAGTGAACATGTGCAAATTGAAAAAGGTAGGTGAAGGAGCATGACAAAAGTGTGAGTGATGGCTATGTGTCACCAGCTGCTCATGGAGAAATGATGAAGGAACTAAATTGATATGGGGAAATTATCTCCTCTTCTACACAGTAAAGTATGTTCTTACTTGGTGGCACCATGTGGCGAATGCCTTTAACATATGGCATGATCAATTTTGGTTTCAGATCTTTGTTTTAATGCTTTTTAACATTTGAGCTTCCTATTTCATTGGTCTCAGTGGATGAACATGAAAATCTTATAACATCCTGCTCCTTTAAAGAGGTTGCTTGTTCATTTGTGGACCCATGGATCTGGGAAAGAAAAGTATGGGATGGGATGGGGTGGAATTTAGCCTGCAGCAAGCACAATCTAATGCCAGCAGAAGTGGACATTCATTATCATCATTCTTACAAGGGAAATTAGAACATATTCCATTTGTTCAGGCTTCAAAAAGATGACTGGCTGTGATAAGTGTCCTTGAGGTCTATTCACTATTTACGATTACACTGAATACAGTGATACAGTGGCAACACAGCTTCCTTTGATACCAGACATTGTTTATTTTCTGAACTTACTTTCAGAACATTCTGACTCTAATTCCCTGTATTAGCACAGGTGACTTTTTAAAATTCATTTAACATATTTTGATTTAAACATTCTTCACCAAAAATAATTTGAGCCTAAGGGCATGTGTAGATGAAACAATATTTCCCATTTACACTGATGGAACTCTGTGTTTGCATGACCTGGGATTTCCCACTGCTCTAAAGTACATTTAGCGCCTTAAACTAACACTACTTGGACATGTGTTAATTTGCGGTGCTCTCCAGTTATGCCAATCCAACTGTGGATTTGCAAACAGTCAGAGACTTCAAAGACTTCTAATTAATCCCCTTCACCATGAGGGGGTGCTGTGGTCCGGCCTTTAGCCAGTAGGTGCCGCTGTGTATTCTTTTTTACCCTCCTCACTCCTCACCCCTCCCTCTCTCCTCCCTCACAGCATGCAGTGGGGTGGCCATAGGTTCACGCTGGGATGGGTCCACTCAGAAAAAATGACTAGTATTGTAAAATGGGGGAGGTCAATAATCCCTTAATTTTCTACCTCCTCTTAATTCTTCCATACACCCCCACCATCTATAGTGTATGTCCTCCCACCCTCGCCCATGTACTCTCCTGTTCTCGCGCCCCCTGCACTCCCCATCCTGTGCTGTCACTGCAGTGGACATAGCTCCTGATGACAGCTGCAACATCACCATAATGGTAAGTTTTTTGCAAGTAGTTTGAAACTTTGGAGTGAGTGGTTACATGTCTTCCTTCAATATTGCAAACCTTCTGAACTTTATCACATTCCATTTCAGAACCACGACAAAAAAAAGTCCAGGGACAGGATGCTGCCTGCCAGACCTGACGCCCAGGATATGCAGCATCCCGGGTGATATTTAGGTAATGTGTTCCACCGACCTTTTGTTTTTTTGGGTGGGGGGGGGGGGGGGGGGGGGTGGAGCAAAAGTCTGTTTTTTTGACTGTGCTCTAAACCCTGCATCTCTTCCTCTTCTTCCTTTTTCCCCCTCCTTGCAGAAAACTTCCATGGACAGAACTTGCTAGGGGCGGCAATCAGCCCAGTAATGAATGACGAAAGTGAAGAGGAGAGTGAAATATGTTCAGATTTGCAGTTTTGGGGGGGGGGGGGGGGGGGGGTTTAGTTTTTGTATATGGGTGGTTTACATTTTGTATATATTTTATATTGTTAAACTGCAGCGTTTTCAACAAAGTGTTTTATTTTTGCTCTATATATGTGTCATGTTTTCTTTGGGGTAGGTGGATGGTTGGGTTGGTTTTCAGAGACCACGGCCACCTCAGTATGGGGATGCTGTGATTAGGGCGGGTTTATGGAGCCATGACATTACTGGAAAGAGTTGCAAAGTGTTGCAGGATGGACTGTTATCAGAGGGAGGCTGAATGCTTGTTAAGTGCTGGCGAGGGTGCAGCCAGCATTTTTTGTAAGAAAAAAGACTAAACTACCCCACCTACCCCCAGCAGCAAGCGCACAATCTAAAAAATTTCTCCATGCATGGACCTCCCAGGGCCTTCAGACTTTAGCAAGTCTTTAAAGACTTCAGCAAGTCTTTAATGCATTATAATGTATTTCATATACATGGTCGCTGAGGGGGGGGTGGTGGTGAGGGTTGGGGTTAACACCTGCTGCTACAGATCCAAAACAGCTGCTTCTTTTTTTGAGTTTTTTCTTTGCAGGATGTACTGTTATGGGAGGTGTGATGCAAAAATGATTTTTTTCCCCAATGCTTTGTTTGCAGTGCATTATTTTCTTTACAATATCCTGCATCCAGCACCTTTTGGAGCTGGGTTTGCAAACCCCTCCCCTTCATCCCTCACCTGGCTACAACCTACTTCCCCCCTGGAGAGAGCTCATCAGATTTTGTTCAGGATTGCTTTGTCCTCCCCTACCATATCTCTCTTCTCAGCCTTCTCAAAGGACATGGAGAAAGTAGGAGGGAAACAAGGAGCAGCATTTGCAAGGCAGTCCAGGCTAATCCGTTCAGCTAACTCTAGACCTCTGCAGAATCAAGTGTATTCAAAGAAAGCATCATTGTGGGAGAACTTCTTTTAATCCAAATTCAAGAAATTTGTAATATCTTCTTCTCCTAGACTAGGTCTTGGCATATTCTCATCAGATGGGTCTCAGCTAAGCAGTGAGCTGCTAATCAGCTGGCAACTCGTAAGGTATGCCAGCTGTTCAAGGAGATCGCTGCGAACAAAATTATCCACCTGGTGAATCCGCAACAAGTCATAGATGGCTTTAATAAGAAGGGGTTCCCAAACTGCATGGGGGCTTTAGATAGCACTCACATCCCAATGCTGTGCCCTGCAGGGAGTGGGAGGGCTTTCACAAACAGGAAAGGATATGCCTCTGTGATCTTGCAAGCCATGGTGGACAACCCAGGCTGGTTCACGAACATTTAAACCGGGTTGGCCTGCAGCGCACATGATGTGCACATGTTCAGAAACTCCTCTCTGCCTAGCCTCGTGGAGAAAGAACACTACATACCTGACATGGAGGAGACAGCGATCTGCAGTGTCACTGTTCCCCCAGTTATATTAACGGATGCTGCCTACCCTCTAAGGCCTTCGCTCATGAAGCCTTATGGAGGGAATGTCACCGACCCGCAGAAGTTGTTTTTTAACTACCGTCTGAGCAGTTACAGGATGGCCGTGGAATGTGCGTTTGGCTGAAGAAAGGACAATGGAGGGCACTTATGTGCTGGCTCAAGATGGAGCAAGAAAATATCACAGCCTTTGTAGTGACAGCCTGAGTGCTGCACAATATCTGTGAGAACTGCAGAGAGGTTTTCAAGGAGTCATGGGAAGAAGAAGCATGACAGGCAGTGGCCAGACAACTGAGAAGTGTCTGGGCAGCAGCATCAGCACAGGAACTGAGGAGATATCCTCAAGGAGAGGCTGTTCGGGCAGCCCTTGTGCATGATTGTCTGGCAGGGTATATTGCTGACAACAACACCTAGAAGGGCTTTGGTGCATGATTGTCTGGCAGGATATATTGCTGACAACAACACCTAGAAGTGCTTTGTTCTTTCTCTTGGTTATTTTAAAATAAATTCATTTACACTTTAAATCTGTGTCTGTCTACAGGGGCGTGTAGTGTTGTGGATGGGGGGGGGAGGGGTGGATGGTCAGGGGAAAGGGGAGGAAATCTGGACTGGGCTAGGGGTTTGATGCTTCCAGACTGAGTGGCTTGGGGGAGGAGGGCATTACTCGCTGTCACTCACATCTGAATGAGCCTCACCCCCATGTGAGTGAGAAGGTTAACTATTATAGCCCTTGGTGGGCTAGACGGGTGGGCAACCAAGCCAAACAGCAATCCACATTTTTAAAAACATTCCAAAAACATTTATAAAACAATTCACAACACACCTCCAAAAGCCACATGTTGCACTACACAAACAGACTGATGGTGTACCTGGGCAGCGAATGGGAGGGTTCCAATGGGAGCCCTCATTGGAAACTGTACAAAGATCAATGAGCTTGGAAATGCTGGGAAATGTAATACAAAAATACCAGGGGGAAAAAAAAAACAGAAGAGCTTGCCACCATCACCAACATAAACAGCAATCGCCAACCAACTGGGTGGCAGCAAACACCCACCCACCTGCTAAATCTAAAACATCTACACCCTCTAAATCCTGAACATTTTATGATCTCAATCTCATAGCAGTTATCATAGCAGCTATAGTAAATAAAAGAAAAACCACATATATTTGTAACTTAGTGGGAAGGGGAGGGAAAGGAACAGGAGGGGAAGATTCACACGGCTTGTCTTTGGGATTGGGATGGGGTCTATGGGATTGTGTACTGACAAGCAAGACAGGTGATACATGCAAGGAGTGCCCAGGTAAGAAACAGGAGTCCAGATAGTCTTCCTAATCGGGGGGTGGCACACGCAGCTATGCAAGGCCTTAAATGCCTGTATATCCATGCTCGTAGTATGGGGAACAAACAGGAGGAACTCACCCTCAGAATAGCCAGTTCAAACCCAGACATAGTAGGGCTTACAGAAACATGGTGGGATTCATCCCACGACTGGGCAGTTAGCATTAGGGGCTATAGGCTCTACAGGCAGGATAGAAACGGTGGGGGTCTACTACAGACCCCCCAACCAAGGGGAGGAGCTGGACTGGGAATTTTTGGGCCAGCTTGTAGAGGCACTTAAGGCAAGGGATGTAGTTGTCATGGGGATCTAAATTACCTGGACATCTGCTGGGAGGAGCAGTCAGCCAGGTCGGACCGTTCCAGGAGGTTCCTGGCCTAGATACAGGACTTCCACTTAACCCAGGAGGTGCACAGTCCCACCAGAGGAAATGCCCTGTTGGACCTGGTCCTGGCCACAGGCGATGATCTGGTAAGGGG
>NW_005842048.1:187841-199342 GCF_000455745.1 Alligator sinensis
TATTGTGCATCCACAGGTGCATCTCAAGTAGGGCCAAGGAGGTGATCCTCCCCCTCTACGCAACACTGGTCAGGCCACAGCTGGAGTACTGTGTCCAGTTCTGGGCACCCCACTTCAAGAGGGATGTGGACAACATGGAGAGGGTCCAGAGGAGGGCCACCCGCATGATCCGGGACCTGAACCCGTTCAGCCTTCACAAGAGAAGGCTGAAGGGGGACCTTGTGACCGTCTATAAACTCACTAGGGGGGGACCAGAAGGGTTTGGGGGAGACCTTGTTTCCCCTAGCACCCCCTGGGATAACATGGAATAACGGCCACAAGTTGTTGGACAGTAGGTTTAGATTAGACATCCGTAAGAACTACTTCACAGTTAGGGCAGCTAGGATCTGGAACCAACTTCCAAGGGAAGTGGTGCTGGCTTCTACCTTGGGGGTCTTTAAGAAGTGGCTGGATGCCTACCTGACTGGGGGCAATTGAGCCCAGTTTTCCTGGTGCTCCGGCAGGGGGTTGGACTTGAAGATCTACAAGGTCCCTTCTGACCCTACTTCTATGATTCTATGATTCTATGATGACAGCGAGAGACCAGACTGACCAAGCATAGGCGGGTGCAAGTGACAAGGATTTTGGGGTGACCATGACCGTGCCCAGGGGAGACTCCCAGTGAGAGTCAGGACTGCCCAGTGAGAGTCCGGAGATAGGGACTGGCGAGGCCAGGTGCTTTGCATCCGTCTCCTGCTGTAATGCATTAGGAAAGACATCACAGGGGGTAAATTGATATTTGACTCCCTCTATTGACATCTGCAGGGAATGACACATGAGGCTTAACTCGCTCAAAAGCACTGTCCAGGCAAACACGAATGCCGTGTTGTGCAACCACAAATGCACTGCACCAAAAAAAAGCTGCATTAAAATTTTCAGGTGCTCTACATGAACACCCGTGTCATTTACACATGCCCTAAGCTTCTAGTTGTCCCTGAACTCAGGCCACAGAACCAAAGGATTACACTATTTATGTCTTTTCTCCCAGGAAGTTGCTGGTTTGACTTAAATCAATTTTTAAAGCTATGTAGTTGAATTGGTGCCAAAAGCTGTGTGAACTTTTCTTATTTCAGTTAAAGAGTAGTTAATTTCAGTTTTGGAGTTATGTAATTCATAAGGGTACAGACACAAGCTAAACCAATATAATGGTGTAATCACTCAATATAAACAATTAATATCAATATAACCATCCATAAACTGATATGAGCAGATGGAGAAATGAACAAATAAACTGTTTTAAAAGCTGGGGGTTACTTCTCAGTGTCAACTGATCCATTGTAACTTTTTTTGTCTGTCTTTTCCTATCCTATAGTGAGTGAAGTTAAACCACAGTAACTTACCCCTTTTCCTTCAGGGACAATTGCATCAGTTTAACTTTAAGTAACTGTGAGGTTAGAGATGATGGAGTTTTCAGATGAACCTTGGTAAATCCCTTTCCTCCCCACCTTTAAATTAATGATCCATACATAGAAGATAGCTCAGTAAATAAAAGAGAGTTCAGCGCATAAATAATTTACTGAATTTACCAATGTAAGTTGTGCAAACTTCTGTAAGTAGACAAGTATCAAGGGTCAGACCACGGAAAGACATTTATGCTTACTTTAAGCATTTGAGTAGTCCCATTCATTTCCATGAGATTGCTTAAGCATTTGTAATGTTAGAATGATGTTGTAGACATGATGGTCCAAAGTATTTGTATGAATTGTTGTAGGATTTGAACCTCAAAACTTATCAATCAAAGAGCCAGGACTGGATATGATATACATTCATGAAATACTTCCAGTTGCTCTAGATGGGTTTACAAACCAATTGAAACTAATAGGAGCTTTGTCATAGACTATTGTGGGAATTGGATCAAGTTCCATAACTGTTTAGTTGAAAAAGTGGTAGTTGCATGTGTTTCTCACATTAGGCAATTCCAAGAGAGATCTGTGAACCTTCTAGTGGTCCCCGAACTCAGGCCTTGCTAATGAAAAAGATATCTGTTGATGTTTCTTCCATTTGCACTTACATGTTTATTCTTATACTGTTCATTATCATTATTAGTAATAATTAATATAGTAATTGAAAGAAAAGAGCTCACAGTTGGGAAAAAGGAAAGTTGCATATTGTTTCTCCATATTACACTATGACAAACATACAAAAAATAAGATCATCATCAGTTCAATAGAATTTACGTAATTAGAATACAATTGATTCATTTTATTTTAAACAGGTTTCCCAACGTACAAGACAAAAGTTTATGGTAACTTTATCCTAAATTGCTGGCATGAATTTGTCATGAATAAACAGGCAGATCATTTGAAGTTATAATAGGCTGTATTTACAAACCACATTGAAACCCAAATAGTTCCAAAGCATTGTACATGTGAAATACAAGCAAAACTTGCCTTAGACTGCCGCTTAAGGGACAAGCATAAATCAGATATGTAGCACAGCACAAATTTAACTACCGATAAAAGTATATTGTACTGGAAACCATGGAGATATTTTAAACTAATTACTAGAGACGGAGTAGACATCTTTTTGGAGGTCAACCAAAGATCAAATTGCAGTCTATTTTTTTATACATATATGGCTAACTTCAACTACTGCTATAATGCAGCCATCTCAGGAGTGAACACAGTAGCTGTTAACAGTACTAAGATAATTTATGCAGCAGAAAATGACAGTAGGGGATTAAGCTTCTCCACAGCACTTAGAACTAAATAAATAGCCTGTGCACTAGCGAGATCTGCGAAGGAAGGTATCTCATCTACTTGCAAGCATAAAATGCCCTCAGGATGTCTATATAACATCAAGAAAACTGGACAGTGGATTTACATAATGATGGATTCACAGATCCTATGCTATTTGATCCATATGATACAGAATTATATGGATTCACTGATCAGATTCCTAACCTCCCTGCCCCAGACAATAGGGCCCTGACAGATGTTAAATTAAAGGCACGAGGCATCCCAGCAATCATGCTTCCTGTCATGCCACACATAAATGGCATGAGGCATGGTTGTGGGGTTCAAGCTTCAAATCCTATTATTCCATGTTGCTGGTACAGGGGGAGCCCAGGATCATGATCAAATAGCAAGCTTGGCTGCCCATGCTCCTCTGGCTGGGAGCTCCGATCAGCTGATTGGGGATCCTAGCTCTGAAGTGTGCCATGTGCTCTCCCAGTTGGGAACCCTGTCAGCTGCTGGGGGCTCCTAGTGCATGGGAGTCAAAAGTTCCCATGTACTCCCACAGCTGGGAGCCTTGATCACACCACTGGTGTGTGCTCTGGAGATTGGGACCCCTGGCCACAAATTCAATTAAAGGCATGATAGGAACCAGTCACAAAATTATTAGACAAAATATGTCATATTTTGCCTATGTAATATTTTGTCTAATAACTTTGTGACTTATTCCTTATTTTATCACACCATTAATCAATTGAACATGTGGCCAGGTCATTACTTAAGACGTAATTAACTGGTTAATCACAACTTAAGTGCAAGGTCTGTCAGCGGCTTAGGACACAGACAAATCCTATTCAGGAGATTGGAGATTGGTATATGGAGATTGTAGACCCTGTCCATAGGCTCCCTGCATTCTACTACTTAAATGGTATGTCACAGCTGAAACTCGCCACGCAGGGAAGTGTCAGGATTTGCCCTGCATGGTAAAATATTGTGTCTAGCTAGGCAGACAAGGTTCTTTGGGTAGATGTGTTTATTTTTTATTAGATCAACTAAATAGTTGTAAAAAATTGTTCTGTGCAAACTTTTGGGCACAAACACCCTTTTTCAGGCATAGGGAGAGTCTGTGAGCAGCTTTAGGGATGAATAACGTACCAGAGATTCTTTACATTGAATTTGGAGATGATGTCAAAGCTAACCATCACAGTTACTCATCCTTTGTGATCGAAAAGGTCATGAGTTATATAAATATATATATATAAAACTCATGACCTTTTAGATCACAAAGGATGAGTAGCTATGATGGTTAACCCTGACACCATCTCCACATTCAGCATAAAGAATCTCTGAACCAAATTCAACTGTTCTCACAAAACAGTACCTTTGCACTCACACATGACCCTGTGCAACATTGGAGGCTGCCGTTTGAAACTTTGTCCTTTCAGAGCCACAAGCGGTCAGGACTTCCATTTTATGTCTCATCAAAAAGCAGCACAATAACATTGTATCTCAATCTGGCATCAGTCAGCACTGACATGGAGGAACAGAACCAGATCAGCCCGGCTGCTGGCTTTTCCTTAGTGGTCAGTCATTCAGAATTGACTGAATCTAACTTGGCTTAGCTTGCAAGATTTGAGCATGTTACAGCCTGTGGTGATATGGTTTCACACCGGATTAGTGAAACTGAGGGAGATCTTGGCTTTTTAAAGGCAGCACAGTTACTTTTTTTCCTTTAACCACTCCAACTTTTCCTATATGCCTTTCACTGTTTTCTCATTTAGAGGAAAAATGGTCTAGGATGACAAATTTTCATTAAGTGTTCTTTACCTCATGAGTATGAGAGAACATTCCTGTGACTTAGCTGGAGGAAAACTATGTTTAAAAATATGTATTTTGTATGTGTGTGTGAAATCCAGACTTAACTGAAGCAGGCAGTTTCCACCCTCACTCCAGAGCTTCAGAGGGATTCAGGCAATGTCAGAGATATGCAGCTTTTATCAGAATGAGAGCTGCTGCAGTCGGGAGATTTCTGCAGGGCACTAAAATTTTCATGGATTCAGATGTACTTAAAATCCATAGACACAAGTGATGGTGTAGAGGCTCCTCACACCTTGTTCAGGAACAACCTTTCCATCTCCAAATCATAATGTGTGGGTTCACACTAGACTTTGAGCTGGCAGTTCTGATCTTATATGAAAAAATCAGGTGCAGCTGAGCTTGGCTAGGTTTCAACTATTAAAAGAGGCCATTCCAAAGCAAGCTAGGTTTTTGTGGAGTTAAGAGGTAGGAAACTCCACCTATAGAAAGTAGCTTTCTGGGTACAATATGCAAATTGCTAAATTGTAGAAGGGGAATATAGCCCAGGTCCCTTTTGGTTTGTACTCATTCAGCTGAAGTTAGCAAAAAAGACATAACCCACAAAGTAGTTTTTGTTTTGCTTCTCCTGGGCCTCCTATGAACTTTTTTCTAGTTTTTCAGATCCTGAGGTTGGTGCTCAATAAAGGGTAAGTATAATTTATTGTTCTTCCTTTTCCTCCTTAGCATCTAATGAAGTAAGCTGATGCTTATGAAAGCTTTATGCATCCCTGATTTAGTCAGTCCAGGTGTGTTAAACTCACCCAGATTCACCTGAATTCAGACTGTGGGGCTTCTTGCAGGCTGGATCCAGCCCAGGGCATGGCGTAGTCCCAGCTTCTGCTTCTGCCCAGTGCCTGCAGTAGTAGTGGCAACAGTGGCTCTAGCTCCTTCTGAGTGCCACATGTGCTTCATGCTGGGGCAGTAGCTCTGGCTCCAGCATGGAGCACACAGCAGTGAAAGCTCTGGCTCCAGGTCTGGCCTGGGGCATGGAGCACAGGGTGGCAGCAGCACCAGTAGCTGGAGAGCTGGGGCTGCCACAGTGGGAACAGGTGAAGAGTCTGGAGAGTGATGATCAGGGATGTCAGCTGTTCCTCGCCCTCCTGCTGCTGATCACTGTGTCCAAGGGCCCCAATTTTATGGCAGGCCAGTCAGCAGCCTGGCAAGCTGGATACAGTAGCTGTGCAGACCAGATCTGGCCTGCAGACAGTGTGTTTGACACCCTTCAGTTAGTTTACAGTGAGGTACAAATCTACCCTGCCTTTTTCCTGCTACTCCATACTTTTAAAATTTTTAATCCGGAAGAGTATGGGACAACTTGCTAGTATGAGGTGTTTTTCAATGATATATTTCTTAAAATACTGAAACAAATTATCTAAATTTCATTAGATTTGTAGGGGAGTGTATTAGTAGGCACATTTACACATTCACTTTAATACACAGTAGCCTATTCTACTATAGATTAAAGCATCACATCAGAAATAATGCTAGTACATTAATATGCAGTAGAAATAGGCTACTGCACATTAAGCATCACTAAAAAGGTGTGCATTTTTACTACTGTGCATTAGGGCAGCCTAATGCACATTGATATAGTATCTCATATTTGAGGTACTAAACTTAATGCGCAGTAGCAAAAGCACATTAATGCACATGGAGATATGGCCACTGTATAGTAACCAAACAGAGATGGTTAATGGGAGGGCTGTGGGAAACAGCACTGGTTCGTTTCTATTTCCATTTCACTATTTCGACAGGACAGTGTTTCATTTCAAGTTTTGTTTTGTTTTGAAGCACTGTTCTGTTTCATTTCATTGAAACTGTTTTGCTGTGTCAGTGCTGTTTTGACATTTTGCCCATAGGCTATAATGGGGAAGCACAAAACTGCCTATAACGTTGTCATTTTTTGCCTGATTCAGATGAAACTTGTACAGATGGTAGCCCTTACTGAGACCATGAAGCCTGCCAGCTTTCAAGGAGATAGGTGCAGGAGTTTCTGGGAAACTGCACCTCAAGGTGCTAACAAGCAAAATTCGTGACATGTGACTTTGTGTGTGTTAGGGCGCAGCGGGGTGAAAACTGCAGAGATGGTAGCCCCTGCTGAAGCCATGAAGCCTGCCAAGCTTCAGGGAATTTCTGGGAAACGGCACCTCAAACTGTTCAGAGCAAAACTTGTGTCACTTGTAAGTGTGAAGGCACAGACAAAGCTCAGTTCAAACAATGCTTTTTATGCTATTTTTCTGTACCTCCCCAGAGCACTGGGGTTGGAAGGGACCTCAGGGAAGGATCACAGTCACTGGCCAGCTACACAGTCAATATCAAAACAGTCCTTCCTCCCTCTTCCCCCACCCTCTCCTTAGTTTTTCTTTAGCTGCAAGCAAGCCCAGCTTTGAAGTTTGAAACGTTTCAAAACTTTTGAAATGTTTCAACTGCCCTTGTTTCATTTTGAGGCTGTTTCAAAGCCTTTCATTTAATTTGGATTTCACTGTTTTGAGCTCAAAACAAGTCAAAACAACATCAAAATGAAACAGCGGGCGAAATTTTGCACAGCCCTAGTTGATGGGATGATACAAAAAGAGTCACTATTACAAAGTAATACTGATATGACACACATTATTCCCTAAATGTTGCTTTGTTTGGTATCACTTATATGATAGTTCACATTTTAAAGAGATCATCTTACAGATTCAGGAAGTTTTACTCTATGTGACTTATACTTTTTCAACATATTTATATCCTACACTGAATTCACACAGGGGGCTATCCAAGATGTTCATTTCCATTTTATTTTCATTCACCCCACCCCTTATCTAAATTTAGTGCAACACACAAGGCCACAGTACCCAGCCTGCCAGGTTTTCCACAGGCCCAGAAACCTGGCAGTAGGGGAGCAGTTAGGGTCTGTCTTCTTATGTCACTTGGTCTAATGTCCAAGACTGCAAGGAATATATCTATATGTGTGCTGGTTTGCACACTGATAAGTACGGTGTTGAGCTTTTTAGTGTGACAACTTCTGCACCATACAGGAGCACAGTAATCTGATGGAGTATATTCTAGGCCTATGTGAAGCAGCTAGTATTTGACTTGGATTTGGCCAATTCGGGGGACAGTGATTCGATTTGGTGATTTGAATTACTGTCCCAAATTGATTCAGCTGAATCTAATTTGGAGATTTGGCCGCCACTGAATTGGCTGACTCTCCAAATCAGCCCCATCCCCACCCACTCTCACTCACTCTTCCAGTCCTGTCAATGGCTGCCCTGTGTGGGCCCAGCATCCCAGCACTTTAAAAAAAAAAGCCCCACACTCACCGGCTCCTGGCAGGAGGGGAGGCGATCCCCGCTGCCCCACACTGCCCTGTGCTGCATGGGGCGGGCTGTGCCACAAGCCCCCAGAAGCCCCAATGGCCACTGCAGCAGCTGGTGAGTGCAGGGCTTTTTTTTTTAAAGACACTGGGGCTGGGCGAGGCAGCCATTGATGGGGCTGGGAGAGAGGGTGGGGGTCAGGGGTGCTCAGGGGGGCTGGGACAGCAGGCAGAGGATGGGGCCTAGTGGTGGTTCCCCCCCATAGTATCCTCCCCTCTCCTCCACCCCTCTCACACCCCCTACTTACCAGCACAGAGTCCAGGTCCAGCTCCCTACAGTGGCAAGTGGGGACTGCCCAAATCTCTGAATCCCTGAATCTTTCTCCAAATCTTTTCTGAATTGATTCAGAGGCTTTGAATTGATTTGGACCTTTTTATTGGTTTCCTGATTTGACTCAGATTTGGAGATTTGGCTGCTGAATCAGACTGAGTCTCCTCCAAATCAAATCAGCAACTGAAGTTTTGCATAGCCTTAGTATGTACCATTGAGAGTGTAGTGGTTCTGAGCACTTTAGCACACCATGTTATGCTGGCTAAATATTTTAAGCCAGCTCCCCCTGCAGATAATTTATTGCTTATCAATGTGATGTTTATAGGTGAGGGAATGGCTTAATAAGATTCCTTGACTCCTTGGTAAATTGGGATATGCTCATGGGGAAAGATATAGTTGCCTACTCTGATATGCTATGTATTCTTGGTTCAATGATTGTCTAGGTGGAAGAGTGATGATACCAATTTATTGATGAACCCCACTGATTTTTGTGCCTTTCAAACATCCCCTGGCCCCTGCCACTGACCCCCATGCCACTAGCCTGGAATGAAGTAGAAGCATCAGGGTCAGTACCCCCTACGGTTGTTGTGGGGTTAACCGTCTGTGTTACTTTGAGTGGGACCATAAATCTGGTTAATTGACAACTGGCTGCTCCATCCCTTAAGGTTGTGTTGCTTTTCTAAAAGAGGCCAGCATGTTTACATGGATCTACCTAATGGAAAACCATGTCCTCAAAGACAAGCCCTCCCCCCGCTCACAACCCCACAGCTGAGGTGTTACAACAATAGTCATATATAGCTGGGCTTTGTTGGCATGCCTCTGGCCACTGTTTGGCAGAGCACCTACCTATGAACACTGCTGCAGGTAAGGCACAGCAGGAAATGGGAATTCACCCCAGCAACCCCCAACCCCACAGCTCTATCCCTCCCTCTTCTCCCACAGAACTAGAGAAGGTTCACCCCTCTGGACCTGGACGTTTGGGTTCTCAGCCCTCCCCAGCTCCCACAGCAGGGAGATGGAGCCCAGTCATCCAGTTTTTTTTCCAATTGGGAGGCAGAACGCAGGCATTTCACAGTATGGTCGGTGCCAAGTTGTGAGCAGCTGTGTGTCTTCTGGCACTGGGCAGGGGAAAGAGCCCAGATAGGGGACTCACCATAGATCCCTTGGTGTTTCCCTTGTCTGTAGACTCCACATTCTGTGCAGGAGGCCTGGTCACAAAGTCTGAGATGCTGGATCCAGGATGATCAGCTAGAGACATGTGTGTAGATGGCACTGGCAAAATGGACCGTAGGGACCATTGATGTGGAGGATTGGAATGGATAGGTTGGTGACTGCTTGCACCTGCACTGCCACAGCACTTGAATGAGTCACCCAGGCCCAGGAATGGGCTGTGAAGATACAAGAATGAGGTCTACAGATGTCCACACTCTGTCTGAGGGAGGCCACCTTTGCCACTGCCACCTTGAGGTGCAGCACCAGGATAAGGATATTATGCACAGGGTCAACACTAGCTACAATACCCCTGAGTGGCATCAGTGCCACCTCCTACTGTTGCCCTCACAGGCAGGAGTGATGGGGCAAGCAGGCACCCATCCCCAAGCATGGAGAGGCCTGCTCTAGGGACTCCTTCCTGGGGCAACATACCTGAGAGTCCCAATGCTGGTGGCCCCAGCCCCACATAGCAGCAGGCTGTTCAGATCCACAAAGCCCTGGCTAAGTAGCTCCTCACCCACATGGACTGGAAGCCCTCCCCAGATGGGTATGGCTGGAGGGTTTAGAGTGCCCCCACCTGTGGGGGGAGGGATCTTGGATAGTGGCTGTAGGGAATGCTTCACAGCATCCACTGACTGGGAGATACTTGGGTGCAGGGGAACCCTGGAACAGGAGATCTAGTGCATGGAAGCTCCTGACCCATGGTCCAAGGATTCAGGAAGGTGTCTAATAGGGCCCACTCTGAGGAGCAGAACTGTGGGAGGGAAGGTAGACCAGGCTGCCCGAGACCCAGTGCCAAGGCTGGCATTGACTCAGCCCAGATTCCAGGGCCAACTTGCTACCTTTGGGGCTGGTGGTTGCCAGTATAGGTTCAGGGCCCCTTCAGGCCTAGGTCCCACTGCAGGGAAGCAGTGTAGCCTCTGTAAGAATAGGCAGCCCCCTGGGCTCAGGTCCAAGTTCCAGAATAGGCAACATTCTGCATGTTTTCTTTATTATGTACATGAAAAGTTTGGCAGCTGCAACATTTAATTAAACTGAGGGGTGCCAGTTTTGCATGTGTGCATATGTGGCGTGCCCCAAGATTTCATGTTTAAGTTGAGCCCCCATGCCTGCTCACTTCTCTCCTACCCACAATAATTACCCAGTGCAGCTAGGGTTTCCCCCCACTCTTTCAATGTTAACTGAGAAGAAAGCTCCAAGTTCTGGAGCGGGCAACTTTCCACAGTTTTGGTTTAACAAACACACTGAAAGTGTGGCAGCTTCAACATTTGATTAAAATGAGACAAGTCTCTTCCTCAGGCTGCATTCCCCTGCAGACCTGGCATGTGCCTGTGGTAGGGGTTGAAGAGGGAGAAGGGAAGAGAGGCAGTGCCCTGGCAGCCTGGGTTCTGGACAGCAATGCCCATCATGCAGAGCCAGAGGAACCCGGGGCCAGAAACCATAGATGATCCATAGTGGGGACCCGGGGGGGGTGGGGGGCACATGCCACCTGTGCGACTGGCCCCTGCTGAAGCCACCGCCAGCTTCTACAGGCAATTGCCACATGTGCCTGCCCCCCCCTCACTGCTGATGTGGCCAGCAGCATCTGCAGGTGGTCCCTGCTCACCACTCGCCACCTCCCCACCACTGACACTGTGGGTTGTGGGTGGTCCCCGCTTGCCACTCACCAAAGATGACACTGTATATGGTGGCTGCAGGCAATCCGCACGCACCACTCGCCACCACTGACATTGCCGGCAGTGGCTGCGGGCAGTCCCTGCACACTACCATGGTGTTCCCCCAGTTGCAGGAGGCACCAGTTCATGCCAGAGACCCAGTTCATGCCAACAGCACACGTGTACCCAATTGACTTACCGGGAAGCAGAGGCAGCAGCAGCAGCAGCAGCAGCGGAGCAGCGAGAAAGGTAATAGGGGCAGGGGCCAGTGTAGCTGAAGAGGATCCGGAGGGGAAGTCCCCCAGAGCCTCTTAGCTGAGGAGGCCAGGAGCCACACTCCTGAGCTGTGCACTAACAGAGTGCGCAAACTGGAGCTCTCTGTGGTGGTGCGCCAGTGATTGTGCCGGTGTTGGTGCAGGTCAGAGAGCCGG
>NW_005842048.1:199360-219360 GCF_000455745.1 Alligator sinensis
GTTGTGTGCGGGTGGTGTGGCGGTGGGAGGGGGGGGGGGGGGGGGGGGGGGGGCAGTGACTCTCCAGGGCAGAGCACGTGTGGGGATTTTGATGGGGCTGGTGACTCAGAGTGCAGCCAGGGACCCTGCCCTGATGCTGCCCACCGCCCGGGGTGCCTCTGAGGCCTCTACCCAGATGGATCCTTGGGGCGGGGCAGTGGCACCTGGGCCCCCTGCGTGCAGGGGTTGCCTGGCAGGTCCTCAGAGGCCCAGGGGCAGGGGAGAGGCCAGGGGTCCCCCTGCCTGTCCCACATGTGCCAGGGTTGAGGCACTGGAGGGGCAGGTGGCGGTACTCCAGGCAGAGGGGAGCAGGTTAAGGGGGATCAGGGCAATTGAGGAGGAGATTGATGGGTACTTCCTTTCTCTGCAGAGGTAGACACCAGGCAGAGGAGCAGAATGCAGAAGCCCTGAAGCTGATACAGAAGGATGGACAACAGTCACCTCCTGGGCCAGGCCTCTCACCGCATAAATGGATCCACTGGTGCAGTTGGTGAACAGATATGAAGCCCTGGCTGCACTGGAGGAGAGTGCGGTGGAGGAGATGGCACAGGAGGAGCCCTAATCCATCCCTGAGCAAGCTGAGGGCCAGACAAGCTACCGGAGGGAGAGGAGACGGGTCATCATAGTGGGTGACTCCCTGCTGAGAGGAGCAGAGGGAAACATCTGCCACCCAGATCCCATGGTGCGTGAGGTGTGTTGCCTGTCAGGGGCCAAGATCCAGGATGTCACAACAAGGATTTCTGACCTGATCTGGCCCTCGGACTACTATCCCATGGTCCTCATCCATGTGGGAACCAATGACGCAGCCAGGAGTAGTCCTGACCATGTCATGGGTAACTACAGGGCTCTGGGGGCCAGGCTTAGGGAGATGGGGGCACAGATGGTCTTCTCATCCATCCTCCCAGTCAGAGGTCGCAGTAGGCATCACAGCACCTGCATCAGAGAGGTCAACCTGCGGCTCAGGAGTTGGTGCCATAGTGCAGGATTTGCCTTCCTGGACCACGACCCACACTTCCTGGCAAGGGACTTCTGGGGCATGATGGACTTCACCTCTCAGTGAAAAGTAAAAGTCTTTTCTCCAACGGGTTGGCTGATCTCCTATGTTAGGCTTTAAACTAGCTTAGACGGGGGATGTGGAGGCAGAAGAAGGAAAACATCAGGAACCTGCAATCCATGGGATGTCCAGCAGTACAGCACAGGTAAGCAATAAGCAGGTAAGCAATAAGGGGCCCATTGGGCATCAGAGCTGGGGGGCAGCAAAGGTGCCAGTCACAGGCCTCAAGTACCGGAGCATGGGGAACAAGCAGGATGAACTAGCACTCCTGCTTGCAGAAAACACTTATGACTTAGTGGGGTTAACAGAAACCTGATGGAACTCTACCCATGACTGGGTGGTACACATTGAGGGCTATAAGCTGTACAGGAAGGATAGAGTGGGGAGGAGAGGGGGAGGGGTTACGCTCTATGTCAAGGAGCGTTATACAACAACCCTTAACAAAATGGAATCAGAGGAGGAGAAAGTAGAAGGATTGTGGGTTAGGATACATGGAGGTCAAGGAGAAAGGGATTTGGTGCTAGGGGTCTGCTACAGACCCCCACACCAAGGGGAAGAACTAGATTTGGAACTCCTGAGGCAGCTCTCAGAGACCATAAAGACTAGGGAAGCACCAGTCCTTCATGCGAGGTCATGGGGGACCTAAATTACCCTGACATCTGCTGGGAGACGCAGACAGCAAATTCCCACCGTTCATGCAGGTTCCCAACCTGTGTAAAGGACCTCTACCTGATGCAGGAGGTACATGGTCCCACTAGGGGGAATGTCTTACTGGACCTGGTATTGGCAACGGGGGAGGACATGGTAGGGGACCTACAGATCAGTGGTCACCTGGGGGACAGTGACCACCAAATAATAGAATTCACCATAAGGCGCAGAGTGGGAAAGGTAACTAGTAGGGTGGAAGTGATAGACTTTAGGAAGGCTGACTTCTGCAAGCTCAGGTGCTTAGTCAATGACGCAGTACAGAGTAAGAGATTTGGCGAGATGGGAGCCTAGGAAGGGTGGCTTGGCTGTGCCTTAAGGAAGTGATCCTTCAGGCACAGAGGGAGACAATCCTGATGCAGGGGAAAGGGGCCAAGAGGCTTCCTTGGCTGACCAGAGAAATCCAGAGCAGTCTACGGGCTAAAAGGGGGGCATATAAGCAGTGGAAACAGGGAGAGATTACTAAAGAGGAGTATACCTCCTCAGCTCGCAGTTGTAGGGAGGCAGTTAGAAAGGTCAAAGCTACCATGGAGCTGAGGATGGCATCCCAAGTTAAGGATAACAAGAAAATTGTTTTTCAGATATATAGGGAGTAAAATGAAGGCCCAGGGCGGTATAGAACTACTACTGAATGGGCAAAAGCAATTGGTGACAGACAGGGGGGACAAGGCTGAACTCCTCAATGAGTTCTTTGCCTCAGCATTCCTAAACGAGGGGCAAGACAAGTCTCACAATGGGATTGTAGAGAGGCAACAGCAGGGCACCAGACTACCAAGCATTGACCCTGAGATGTTGCAGAGTCACTTGGAAGGACTGGATGCGTTTAAGTCGGCAGGCCTGGATGAGCTCCATCCAAGGGTATTGAAGGCACTAGCTGATGTCATTGCACAGCCACTGGCAAGAATATTTGAGCAGTCATGGTGCACGGGCCAGGTCCTGGAGGACTGGAAAAGGGCGAAATTTTGTCTCTATTTTCAAGAAGGGGAGGAAAGAGGATCCAGGCAACTATAGGCCAGTCAGTCTCACCTCCATCCTTGGCAAAGTCTTTGAAAAGATTATTAAGGCTCATATATGTGAGAGCCCAGAAGGAAACATTATGCTGAGGGGAAACCAGCATGGGTTCATAGCAGGTAGATCATGCCTGACTAATCTCAGAAGCACCTCAACCTGGACTATACAGTTATGTGCTCAGCTCATGCCAAAATCTCATTGGGATTCACACACTAATTGTCTCCTTACCTACCACACCTGTTCAGTCTGACAGACTGTTCTCAGAGCATACCTACAATAGTGGGCTAGCATAAGTCACTGGAGGAATGTGCAGGTGGCTGCATCCCCTTTCGTAATCAAAAGCTTAGTGGAAGCTATGACTCCCTCTCTCTGTCACAATGAATGACAGAAACAACTTTGACAAGAGTAACTGAAAGTATCCCCCATTAGTCCAAAATACCATACAATAGCTGTGCAGTTAGGGAACTTTTTTGGAAAATGTGGACTTTACAGTTAGGGCTGTCAGGCTCTGGAATGGGCTTCCAAGAGAGGTGGCACTCTCCCCTACCTTGTGGGTCTTCAAGAGGAGGTTGGAAAGATATCTGGCTGGGGTATTATGATCCCAGCACTTGTTACTGCCCAAGGCAGGGGGTCGGACTTGATGATCTAGTCCTAGTAGACTCCAAGATGAGCATGAGCTGTCAGCGTGACAAAGTCATCAGCAAAGGTAACTGCATTTTATCATGCATCAGCAGATGCATGACAAACAGAACCAAGGAGGTGATACTTCCCCTCTATTGGGCACTGGTCAGACCGCAGTTGGAATACTGAGTCCAGTTCTGGGCGCCACACTTCAAGAGGGATGTGGATTACCTAGAGAGGGTCCAGAGAGGGGCCAGAGAGGGGCCACTCATATGTTTAAGAGCTTGCAGGTCAAGCCCTACGAGGAGAGACTAGGGCACCTGGACCTCTTCAGCCTCCACAAGAGAAGGTTGAGAGGCGACCTTTTGGCAGCCTATAAATTCATCATGGGGGTGCAGAAGGGAATTGGTGAGGCTCTACTCACCAAGGCGCCCCTGGGGGTCACAAGAAATAATGGCCACAAGCTAGCAGAGAGCAGATTTAGATTGGACATTAGGAAGAACTTCTTCACAGTTAGAGTGGCCAAAATCTGGAATGGGCTCCCAAGGGAAGTGGTGCTCTCCCCTACCCTGGGGGTCTTCAAGAGGGATAGGCATCTAGCTGGTTTCATCTAACCCCAGCACTCTTTCTTGCATATGCAGGGGGTCGGACTCAATGATCTATTGAGGTTCCTTCCGACCCTAACATCTATGAATCTCTGAATCTCTGAACCATACTTATCTGGGGAGTGTTCACTGCTCACTATCCTCCCCGCCACCAACACCACCAGTGATGGCTGCAGGAGGTCCCCGCTTGCCACTTGCCATCACCGACAGTTGTGGGCAGCAGCTGTGGGAGATCCCCGCTTGCCGCCATGGTGCTCCCTCCTCCCCCCTCCCACCCCAGTTGTGGGAGGCACCAGTCCTTCATGCCAGAGACCCATGGCCTATTACCAAGGTAGGGGCACTCTAAGCCCTCCAGCCATACTCATCTGGGGAGGGCTTCCAGTCAATGTGGATGAAGAGCTACTCAGCCCGGGCTTTGTGGATCTGGACAGCCAGCTGCTGTGTGGGACCACCAGCATTGGTGGGCTGGGAGTGGGGGAGGGGATACAGGCATCCAACACACACACACACCTTGATGGGCACAAGGCATGCTGGATAGTCATGCACAGGATGGTCAGTTGGTAGTTCATGGCCATGAGGGTGCATGCCATGATGAGCTGCTGCCACATCAGGTCCAGGTGGATGGCCATGATGTCTCTGCCAGCCAATCAGGCATGGCTCAGCCACTCTACTCTGCTTGGGAGTCTTTGGCATCCCAGGGAGCCCATGAGGCAAGCCAGGAGGTATGCAAGAGTCCTGCACCTGCTGGGCTCAGTCAGCAGGCAGGCTCCAAGCCCCCAACCCGACAAGGGCTAATGTGTGTCCTGCTTGCTCCCGACCTAACCTTGGATGCTTAGAATAAAGCTCAAAAGTTAGAGTGTTTCCACCTCAGTCTTCTTGAATGCCTGTACTTAGCCAAGGTGCATGGCTTAGGGGCTGGAGCCCAGCTACAGAGAGTTAGAGGGTAATAGCCTGCCTCCCTAGGAGTGCCATACCAGCTGACAGGGATGATTGGCAGATCCTGGAGAAAGTTAAAAGCTACCGAAGAGATGGTGGAGAGGTGACAGGAGGCAACCCTGAAGAACTGTGGCAAAGCTCTTGTCTAGGATAGGAGGGGATGGGGGTTGAAGTTTTGTTTATTCTGTTTTGTTTGAGATAGGAAAGGCTGACTCCTGGGCCTGGCTAAAGGGGTAACCACCTGCTACAGTGTTCTACTAATTTAATTATATATTTCCAGTAATAGAACTAATTTAAGTGATGCAAAAAGGTTATGCTGATGAGACCCAAGTCACTTTTCATTTTACTTTCTGATTGAGATGTGTATCTGTGTTACTAGTATTCAAATGATTTGAAAATTCACCAGAAACAGTGGGAGGAGAAAGGGAATGCCTGAGGGCACACTGCTTAGAGCTTTATGAATTAGATTGGCATTTCATAGGATTCTTACTCCTATTTAAGTTATGAGCAAAGTTCCCAAAGGCAAGTGTCCAGGAAAGAATTTGTGGTGGAAGCAGCTCTCTAAGCACCACAGTTACCCCTAAAACCATAGCTACTCTGTTTGAAAGCACTGTCAGTGAACAGTTTTGCCTTCTTCTTGTAAGTGTTGAGAATTTGCCTGTTTGTGGCATTCCTTGCCTGACTCTTGTCGAATCTATTGAGACAGTAACATGTTGGCAGGCACTAGTGGATGGCAATCCATTCTCCCAAATGAATGGGAGGAAAAGGTGGTGTGTAAGGAACATCCTGTTTCTCAGGCCATTGGTATCTACAATACTTGGCCACCCAATGCCATCTTTATACACAATAGTTTGTATAACTAGTACAACTCTTTGAACTGCTGCTTTTTGAACATCTTGTGAACTGATCACTAATGAAGATTTTTTTTATACTCTTCAGCTGCTGCCTATATTTGGTAATGAAGTATAGTGGTCAGTGCTTAATTTTTAGTATTATGAGTCTACTGGGTTCAGGCTTATATATCTATTGCTTATTCTCAGCTGTTCTGACAGCTCATGTATGATCTTACAGGCATGCCCTTTCCACTGCCTCATGCAGCTGTGGAAAACAGAAGCCTTGCCTCCTGAGAGCGGTGGTTTTCTGAGATCCAAAAAATACACGTCTTATTCTGCATCAGCTGCATCATGGTTACTGCTACTCATCTAGGCCCTCCAGAAAGTTTCTAACTGCCTAAGCATTGGTTAATCTGCTTGATATGATTATACAGGAGGATATTTGGAAAAACTGCATCTGTGTGTGTACAGTAAAATATTTACAGTTTTATTTTTTCAAAAGCAATGCTATTAAAAGCCATCTGCCTCATTCCACATAAAATGTAATGTTTCTGGAGCACCTGAAAGGGTTTCTCAAGGAACATGATGCATAATGGTAGCCTTCCATTTCTTTACATATCCTTAGGGTAAGGACAAAGGGGAAAGGGGAGATACTTTAGATCTAGGTCTCCTGCAAGTAAATAAGCGAATGGCCATCAACTTAAATGAAAGTTTATTAGAAGTATCTGACATACTTTTCCACCAGCCTGTAGTACATCTGGAAGGAAACAAAAAATGAAACACAGCACTGTATTAACTGAAAAGGTCTTTTTTTCTCTCCATCAGGCAGCTAGTGAACAGAAATGTGCTATAGAAACTGGATTGTGCAAACATTTTCAAACCCAACATGGCCACTAAACACAATGCTTTAGGTAGAGTTAGTCAAAACAGTTTGTACCATTAAAAATACAGGTGAAATGCAGTAGGTAATTTCAGCAGACTTATAGAGAAAGAGATGTGGAAATGCAAAGGCAGCAACCTAATCTATGCCTTGCTTCAAAATTGTACTGTTATAAACATGTCAGAAATTAATAACAGAAAAATAAAGCTTGAGTCAGCCAGAGATAAACGCATCCAAGTGTTTCTTGAACTCATGGAGGCTTGCAGCTTGAGGTCAGTCCAAACAAGCAGCCACCTGGCTTCACTGTAGGTGCTGGCAGAGGTAGCAATGGCAATGGAACAAGGGAAAGGAATAAATATCCGAAACAGGAACACAGATCAGTAACAGCCAAATGCATTTCATTATGTACAAGTCTTTGCCAGGTTGCTTCCGCAGTGTTGGAGCATTCTGATAATTACCACAGAGCTCAATAGATATACAGAGCAGAGCAGAGAACAAATAGAACATTAGATACTGGGACATCCTGCAATTTAAGGCCCAAATCCTGTATCTGACAGTGCAGGACCTTGAGCCCAAGTGAGGCCACTTTGTTTTTATTTGGATTTCTTCTGGGGCGGTAGGGTATCAAGCCACATGGACAGAAGGTGCTATGCAGTGCAAAGAAGTAGGAAGATTCCATGGGAGTCTCGAATATACATTTTCTCGTTACAGTTTTGAAAATATTAATATCTGCTCTGGTGAGAGATATAAGAAATATTTGGGTTCTAAAAAAAGACTTTAAGGAGAAACAGATCATGGCAAGCAGAGTCAGATGGAACATGCTTTGTTACTGCACTGCCTTCTTTGTCGATTCTATCCAAAGTTTCTGGGTGGTTCTCAGGGTGTCGGGCTGTCAAAGGCACTGACTTACAGCTGAAATGTAAGGCCATGTTCCTGGTTATTTGGGGGCATTACAATGTATATAGTTTATTTTTTAAGTTACTCATATTTCTTATGATAACAGAATCTGATCAGGTAAACACCTGCATGTGCCACGTAGCATGCCCTGTGAAAAATCCCATTTGTTTCATAGCTAGTTTCTTATCAATGTCTTATTTCCTTGTTCAAAAAACTTCCATTTTGAAGCAGTCAGGTCTTTAGGCTGAGCTGGATGTGGTGACAGCAGATCTCCTGTGTCCCTGTATTTCCTTATAGAATCCCATTTTTGATTGACTATCTTATGGAAGAAATTCCCAGAGGGTCTCATTGAGCCATATGGGTCCTATCTTTTGACATAATAATTATTGCCTGATGATAATGCAATAGCAATAGCAGCATGTTTGGGAATCAACAGTGAAATACTAATGAATGTTAATGCATTGTTTTAATTTAGAACATTTGTTTTGTTGATGTTCTTATTAACCTTCCGGTCTGTGGTTAATAAGCCTCTCTATTTTAGGGTATTATTGTCTGGGGGAAGAGGAGAAAAACTGTTGATGAAGTTAGACAATTGAATTTTTGCTTCATAATTTATAACAGATTCTATATGTTAATCCCGATAATGTATTCATGCTGCAGTGACATAAACACTGCTGTAGCAGCAAGGCAACAGAGGGCTACTTTTGAAAGAGAGAAAATAACTTACCCACAGTTAATATAAAATATACCAGAAGGCATCAGTGTCCTCAAATATGCTAGAGGACATGCAGACATGGTGCACTCTACAGGATAGAATGAGGGATATATTGGTCATATAAGTTTGTTGCCCACAGAGTCGCCATAATGGCATGCTTGTAGCAGGAAAATCAGTGAACAGGAGAGTGCAAAATTACGCAGATTCAGAAGGATCTCAGATAAAGGTGTCTCTCTCTTTCTCCCCATTATTTTGTCTGAAATGCTCATTGATAGCTTTTCTTGCTACATCTATATTGTACCACCTTTTTACTGTGTATTACATCAATCTGCTATGTGAGGTGTTATTCTTAGCAACCATTAGCAACAGCAAGTAGTTTCTCCAAGAGTAGTGTGCAACAAAATCCTTGAGCCAGATACTTCAATGAAGATAAAATTGTTTTTCCTACGACTTCAGAAAGGGGAAAAATCTAATTGAGAGTGGGTTTTAAACTTGTTCAGCTAAATTAAAACATCCTGTTTTGCATTTTGGCATGAAACCTGGTGTTTAAGAATGCATATAGATGTTACATTTATTGACCTAGCTAGGGTTAGGTCAATCTAAATGCCCATCTGTGCAGGCATTCAGTGGTTTTAAACTGGACCTAAATTGGCAGGCCCAACCTAACTTAGCTCACCTGAGTAGGTAAACTAATTTAGATCAGGAATGAGTTTACCTGATCCAGTGAATATCTGCACTGGGTTTGGAGTGCAGCCTGGGGGCTGGGAACGCCCAGCCACTCACCCGAGCCCCAAGGCTGCCCTCTTCCTATACCCCTGACCCTGACTTGGCTATTTTTAGCCCCCTTACTTCACACCTCCAGATGAACAACCCCCCTGTGGACCCACCAACCCCTGCCCACCTGATCTGCCAACCCCTCTCCTCAGACCTGCCAGACTCCCTACAGACCCACAAGCTCCCCTGATCCCACCAACCCTCCTATCTGGAGTTAACTGCTCTGAGTCCCCCACATCGCTCCCAGAACTGATGAACATGCTGCTCCCATTCTACAATCATGTGACTTAAAGCAAGCCATTTGTATGCACCCTAAAGCCAAGTACAGACACTGTTACTGGTATAAGTAATCCAAAACTGGTTTATGCCCATAAAAGAACAGAAGTTTGGCGCATGTGTAGTGGTTTAAAAATGGCAGAACTTGGTCTAAGATTCCCCGCTCCAGCCACCCACCAAAGGGTGACTGGAATGTGTGTTCTGTTCACTATTGATCTAACCTTTACCATTACAGAAAACTACATAACTTAGATTGATTCTGGCTCAGGCTTTTTGAATGTCTGTAGCCTTAGAGACTGGAATGAGTATTTATTAAGTGCAACTCTGAGCATCTGTACACAAGCCAGTCTGGACACCTACACTAGGATTGTCAAAGGAACCTGAAAATGTTTGAATTTTCCATGTGATTTGAGTTCCTTACTTCCTTAGGCTCCAGTGAAATTCATTGCATTAAGGCTTTAAGCTAACTCCATTCAGTCACACCTAAAATTAAAGCATTTGAACCTTAGTCCACCTCTGTTCACCAGGGCACCCTTGGAGAAAACTTGGAGTAATGGCCACAAACTCCTGGGACATCATTTCTGGCTTAACACCAGGAAAAACTTCTTCACATTCAGTGTGTCCAGACTGTGGAATAAGCTCCCTTCAGAGGTGGTGCAATCATCTACCCTGGAAATCTTCAAGAGGAGACTGGACAGTCACCTCGCTGGGTCACCTGACCCCGGTTGTCTTTCCTGCCTGGTGCAGGGGGCTAGACCTGGTGATCTTGTGAGGTCCCTTCTAGCCCCTAGCATCTATGAATCTATGTTACCATCAATGGTTTTTCTTTGTTCCAAAGAAAAGAGTTCTTAAAAATGAGTTTTCCACTGAAAACTAATAAAGACTAATATTTTTTCCAAGTTTTTAAAATCTTAAAAAAATAAAAATTAAAATCACACTACCTCGTTGGCAAGGGAACTGAGGTTTATACCAACCTAATAAAAACTAAAACACAACTATTGGCAACTCGTTGCTTCCATAAGTTTTCCATTCCCATTAGAAAGGCTTGAGAAGTGAAAAAAGAACCAGGAAAAGAAAAAAGGCACAACATTTCAACTCTCTTACTAAGCTTGGCTTTAAATATGTTTAAAAGTATTAAATAGTGTTTCTTTGTCATTTATTTATATTGCATTATTTATATTATATTCTAGGCAAATTTGTTTTTGTGCAAAACAGGTAGTATTACCCTGACTCCTGCATCACATTTTTGTAGTTTGAAAGAAAAAAGTTTCACCACATTAAGCTTTATATTTGTTTGTCTGAGTGGGCATTAAGGAAAAATCTTATCCAAAATTAGGGAGAAGAGTTCTCAGGAAGTCCCTTTTGCATTTCTGATAGTACCTGGGGATCTACCACAACAAAGGCTGCCTCTACCACAATAGAGATATGTAATTCTTCCCACAGCAAACCCACAAAGTCCTGTATTCACACAAGGCAGATATACATAATTAAAATGCTGTATGATTTTTAAAGATCAACAGTTTCCCAGTGGCTTGATATAAAAAGCTCTATACTGTGCATATATGAAGGCTGTTATTTCTATATTTAACACAAATATGAATAATCTAAAAAAGATTAATTCCATCTATTTGTCAAGAATCTTCTTTTTCACTTTTCTTTTCTCAGAGTCATCTGTTTACTTCATATACCCTGAGGTTACAATTAAGAAGGATAACAAGATCCACCTGTCCTAACTTATGCAGAAACTCAGCTGATTTCCAGCCTCTGCAGTGGGAAGAAGAAGTACTTGTTCTACTGGAATGGTGCTTTCAGTGACTCATTTCAGGGGGGTGGCTCTGGGTTGTAAGGCTTCTCTAATTCATGCAGATTCTCTGAGAAAAATAGATGTAATGTCTGTTTTTATTATAAATTCATCATTGGAGAAAGGCAGGGGGGGTGTGGGAGAGGGGAAGGGAAGTCAGGCATCCATTTGACAAAACATAGCTTTGTAGTATTAGAAAAGTAAGTTCCTGCCCCAAAAAACAATTCTATCCTTTTCATGAGCTATAAGGGAGCTTATTCATGAACTGTTAGGCTATGTTAGCTGTATTGCAATGGGTTATGGGTAACACTTCTGGCAAAGTAGCCGAATGTTTGGCAGTAGAGTCACCAGTTGATTTATAAATCTTGCCATTACTTTTTTCAAAGTTGATTCCTTGGAAGCTATATTATATGAAAAAGAAAAACTTGTACAGTTCTGTATGGCTTTCCTGCAGTCCCATACTAATTTTTCCATAGATAATCCAGTAACTGCCTCCTATAAGAAAAGAATCAAAGAATGTCTGGTCCAGAAATTCTTTGTCAGTCTATTCACAGTATTTTGAAGATCTGACCTAATTTGACCAGCTGTGATAGTTTGGCATGGTAGGTTTACTCAATGACATGTCAGGTTGAGAAGGAAAGTGTTTTTTAAGAAGTAATTTCAAAGAGAGACCAAAATACACACTTACTTTGTGAAAGATGAACACAGAAAAAGAAATTGGGAGGAACATACATTGTGATTATTATAAGGAATTCCAGTCAACTGTTATGAGGTTTGAACCCCTGTGAAATGAAGAAGCTTGCAGAAGTCCCTGTAAATGGAAATGTTGAGTTTTAGAAAGCTTTGATCAAAACATCAGAGAAGCCTGGGAATATGGATGAATAATGAAATGTTTATGAAAAGAAGAGAGAAGATAGAGTAATCAACTTATCCTTTTAAGGTAAGGTTAGTGTATGTACTTTGTTTAAAGTCTTAGTGGCAGAGCCAGTAGCCTCTGAGATAGCTGTAAAAAAACCCAAAAAACAAAAAAAACCCCAACAACTGCCATTTACTGCCTCTTTCTTTGAGCTGCTTGTATCTCTTGGGACCCCATCTGGTCTAAAACAGACCGAGTGTATTTAGTTCTGTTTTGTGAGGGTTCATTATCATCCTACATATGTCTTTTACCCACAGCATGTTTAGCTTTCCGTTAATTTACGATGACAAAAAATGCAGGATAAATCATCCCTGAAATAACCCCATTCAAACTTGTAAAGCTATGCCAGGGATGCACCTGATCCATGTATTTCAAGTGAACATGTTGCCCTATATAAAAATAAAATGGGGGAAATGTAGCTGTACTCCTCTTACAAATGCTAGTGATAGCTTTACCTTGTTCAATTTTTGGTCAGAATAACGTTCTTCTTTTGATGAGTCAGGATAATAATTTAAGTGCAGTCCCATAGAGGAACTGTTTCACGTTGTCCCAAGGTTAGAATAAGCATGGGCTTCCATGGAAAAGGATTCTTTTCTCTTGAGTGCTCTTGAACATGTTGGATTGATTCTCCAGTTTCCTTCCATGTTGAACTCAACCCTTTTCTGGTTTGTGTGAGCACAGTGTAGTGGCTGGAAAAAGTGAAGTAAGTAGTCTTCAGTTCTGCCTTGGCCAAGTCACTTACATAATTTATGATTAACTCTTCCTACCTGGAAAAAAAATGTAATACTTTGGGTTAAATGCAGCACAGATGTTATTTATGTTTATTAACTCTAATTTTTGCTTAACTCCTTGGACACTTATGAACTAATGCGTATTTACACCTTTGGTAAAATTGGTCTAATGATCACAAAATGCTTTGAGATCTTCAGGTGACAGCTTCAGTAAAAATGTATAGCTGGATAATTTACATAGTGTACTAAATGCTGCTGGGATTTAAGAGGAAGTTTAGTCAAAACAGGTATAGAAGTCTTAATACAGTCTGACTGACATCTCTTTTTGACCAAAGCAAAGGGGTAAGAATAGCATACAAGCTTATCATATGCAATCGCATGCAGCTAACTGAAAAAGGTCTGTTGTTTCAGCCTTTTGATAGCATTTCATCATCAGTATCTACTTGTAACAAATGTTACCCTTTTCACAACTTTGTCGAGAAAAACCAAATAAAGTGGATGTATTTATAGCCTGTATCAAAGTATATAAATAGTAGTACTTAAAGAGTGGTTGGTGATTCATGGAAAACTTTGTTAAACACTAAGTATAAAAACAATGGTGCTTATATTATAGCTTCTATGCTTGCCATTTCTTGTATCTTACTGCTTAGTCATACATCCTGAAACACCCATTGATTTCCCTGTCATGCAGCTATACCGTGTCAGGCATTTGATACTACTTTTGGATTTATTACCTGTTTTCTTTTTTGTTCTCTATCTCTAAGTACTCTTGCATGACATCTTTATTTCTTAAAAGCTCTTCAGTTGTTGGTAGTCTCAGCTGAGATCCTAGTAGTAGACAAATGTCAACATTGCGACATTACAAAAATTAGTCCTAGTAAAACTGACACCCCTTTTGGTAGCTTTACAGAGTCCTAAAAACTGAATAGACATGTAGAGCAAAATAACATCTAGCCCCAAGGTGATCCTCCAGGATTGATGTGTACTATATGATATTGCCTGTGCTCTCTCTATTTTGAATAAATAGGGGATTTCAGGACAGACAGAGTGGACTCTTTCCTGAGTATTAAATTGACTTTAAAAGAGAAAGTCTTTGTTTGAAACCATAACTTTATTCAATACTTCAGTAACCAGCAACCAGTTATACTGGCAAAAACAAGAAGCTAAGTTTTTTATTTGGAGCAGGGGAATATTTTCATGGTTATCTTGAATACTTTTGGCTGAAATAAAACAGAAAGAAGATGTTGAAATAGTTTGGTATTTGCAAAATGGGATAAGACTAGGTTCATAAGGGAATTTAGGTTCCATTCACAGAGACTACAGTTCCCTTTCCCTTCCCCTCAGGTGAGTACCCTAACAACCAGGACAGCAAGTCATCCTCTCTCTCTAGCTGTATGAATGCAGTAGTGTATCACTGAGTGAGTGGGGCACTGGCCCCATGTGCCAACTTGGAGGGGGCCCCCAGGGAGCTTGTGCTATGGGACTGCAGTGTCAAATTGGTCTCCCAGCAACAACAGTGTTAGCCAATGCCAGCGTGGAGAGAGACCAGGCTGTGGCAGGTAAGACTCCACTTCTGTTCTCCTATGGTTAGAGTAATATCCCCTTTTTTCACATACCTCACTCCATTCTGCCCAGGGTGCTGAAGGAGCTTGCTATACCTTAGTATGGATGAATAACCATTTTTATACAAAATTGAACAGTCTTAATGGGAAAGACTGAGAAAATCCCAACCCAGAATAGCCAGTAGCCTGATGGTAAAAGCTTTCTTCTTGGAGGTAGGAGACTGCAGATCAAATCTCTGTCCTGAACTGGCAAGTAAGGGATTTGAATCCCATGTTCTGGGTAACAGCTTTAAGTACTGAACTTCTCAAAATCTAATGCTTGCCCTGCACATGATGTTGTAAACCTGGTACAGGAGTTAATGATTAGTCTGTGTTCTGAGACATGAGATCTGAGCAGTTGTTTCCCTGTCCCACCCTTAACAAGGCAATGCTGACTTTAATAAGGAACTTCAAAATCCTTAATGAAGATAGAAATGCAATGATCCTCCACATCCTGTTGTGGGCTCAGTTAGATAGCTTGAAACACTTGAAACATGCCCTTGCAGAGTTAATGCTCTTTGTAGCCGTTAGCCATGCCTGTTAATTTCAACACACCTACTCTCTTGAGTCTCTGCTGTTTCCTGCATTTAGATTGGAAATGACAGCCAGGTAATTGTTTAAGTGAAAGCTAATTACATTATTATTGTATGTTCACTAGTCAATAAAATGTACAGCTCATCATAAATAATAGGGTTGGAAGGGACATCCTGGATCATTTAGACCAACTCCCAACATCAAACAGAAGAACTGATTTTTCCTTTTTGTGATTTGTGTATATAACATAGAAGATTGTTCTTCTGGCTCTATAATGTACATATGTGGAGGGCATAAGGGTGAGAGAGGATGGGAAAGAGGAGGGAGTTACTCAAATATACTACAGTTGGTTTGGCATGGAGGAAAGAAATAGTAGCTACTGATGTTTATAACATGAATTGAAGTGGAAGTGAACTGATTGTTTTTTATCACGAAGCAAGAAAATATATTTTTAAAAATCTTGTAAACATCTCTCTTGTTTGTTAACAATAGCATGTAACATGCACACAATAAAGAGAAAGTTCTAAACAAATGGGAGTAGGTCTCATTTCCGTTCATGTTTCTTTTTCTTTTCTTTTCAGAACATGAAACTTTTGAATTGTGTTACTGAAAGTGCTTTTCCTTTTTTAGGATGACCTTCACACAATGCATGAGCAATTTCAGCTGGTTTCTCACTGCAGTGTGGATTTATTGACTTCCACTGAGCAGAGGATCTGGCCTTAACAGTCGTGGTCTGACTTTTTTGGCATTAAGAACAGAAAACTTTAAGACCATCAGTCACACACCAGAATTATGTGATGACTTTAAACATTGCTGGTTGGCACTGGGGGAGTGCATTGACAGGGTCACTTTGGCAGCTGGAAAAAATTCCTAATTAGCAAGACTTCCTTATTTAACTTTGAATCCTTTTAATTGTATCCAGAGGATTGAAGAGGTTTCCAGTTATTCAGATTATTCCGTCACCAGAAGATTCACTCTGGGAGACTATTCAAGGGATCTAAAAACATTTAAAACAAGATTTCATCATTGTCATATACTTATGTAACTTACTGTAGGAAAATACAGGCTATTTGGAAATTAAAATAGGCATGTTAGCTGAAATTCTAAATGCATTGGTCTTAACCATCCTTGGACACTCCTCCATCATACACAATGTGAGCGATCAAGGCTTAACAAATGGTCCCAGAGCTTCAAGTCACATTAGAATTATTTTTTTACTAGCCAAGAATGACAGGGGCTGGGGGTAGGGGCCGGGATGGAGTGCCGCCGCCTAACACCCCATGCGGCTGCTGTTATGCCTCTTGCAGGGAGCAGGGTGGGGGAGCCAAGGCCAGTGCTGCTGGCCCCAGCTCCCCCACCCTCTGTCTGGTCCTTGGCGTGGCTTCAGCATCATGGTGGCGCTCCCCCACACTTGGAGCATTCCTGTCAGCCAATCAGAGTGTGAATAAAGCATTATGGACAGACCTAGACTTTTATAACATTAGAATGCTGAGTCCTTCCATCAAAACACTCATCTGGTGAGAGAACAGAGACAATTTGACCATTCACAGCGAACTAATTCAACTAGAGGTTTCCTATCAAGCCTTAGGTTAACCCCTCTCCCAAACCATCACATTTTTTTTGAACTCATCAGCTAAGCAAGGAAACTGCTACCTTTTCATTAATAATTCATGAATGAAGGGGAAAATGGCTGAAATAATGATGCTTGCTTGCTATCATATTGATCACTGTTATCCCATCCTATGTCCTACTTGTCTAATTATATTGTGGTCTTTGAGCAGACCGGCACTGCTGCTATCACTACCATTTACTAAAACAACCATGTGAGGAATCAAAGTCCTTTGGTGGAAAGGGCTGGATTCCATTTTTAATTAGGCCTAGCTGTTTAGCTTAATTAAACAGTAAGTGATATATTCCCTTCCTTCTTCAGTGAAATGCCTGATAGTTTGAGGAAAATTGGTGCAAAAACCATGGTTAAATTTCAGATTTTAAATAGTAAGTAAAACTTTAAGGCCAGACTTCCAAAGGGACTTGGAGGCCTAACTTTTAACTGCCTGCCTCCAAAGCAAAATCCAAAGGTCTGAGTTAGGTGTTTTAAGCTCCATTTACAGTGCATTAGAAACGTGTCTCATGACAAGATCCATAAAAAGCAGCAGGATGAGAGAGGAATTCCCTATGTTAGCTAATTGATAAACACTGAAGAGGGACAGGATTTAGGCACATTTTAGTGTTATCAAGAGGTACTATCATTCAATGGCTAGTGCATTTGCTCAGGATATAGGATACCTAATTTCAATTCCTTCCTATGGTTGAAGGAGATTGAGACCCACCTCTCTCTGCACTCTGTAGTGCCTATAATCATGAGGCTGTTTCCTGCTCTAGGGTAGAAGGGATACTCTCAACCCCGGATGAATTAGTTCTAACCAGGGAAAAACAGGCTCAGAATTTTCCCTTCCTGTCTGATTCCCCCACCCCTACTACCTGGCCCTTCTGCAGGAAAGTAAGCACTGTAATGCTTTTTTTTTTTTTTTGCAGGGGGTTAGTTCACTTAGTTTGTTCGCTTAGTTACACAACTTTTGTGATCTCAAGTCCAAGAAAGGTTGAGAACAACTGATCTAGCCTAATGGTCAAGGTATCACCTAGAAGGTTGAATCATGGGCTTCAACCCTGCTTCAAGGAATAATTCAGTATTAAACAGCCCTAGTCTACAGATTTTGAGCATGCTTGGGCATAATGGCTCAGTGAAGACAGGGCCACTTCTAGGCATATTTAGAGTTGTGACAACTAAATGGAGGTTTTCAGAATCTAAAAATATTGACCTCAGTGGAGTTCAGGCCTGAATACTGTTGTGATTTGGCCCTTAAGTATGATCCCTATAGTTTGCATAATGTCACTGAATACAAGAACATTTTAATTTGTGAAAAACAAGCTGCTCCTTAGGACAACTATTGTTTCTGCTCTTTGTTTCTCTTCTACCACTGTTTCTAGCTCCCTTCCTTGCTCTTGTATATCTCTTTTTCCCCCCTATCACAGCAAATTCTCCCTCTTTTGCCCACCTTCCCTAACATCATAAACTGGTATTACAAGTAGCACCACTTCCTTATGGGGAGTCATTGTTTTCAGTTTGTGTGCAGCTGCAATAAGATAGCATTGCATCAGATAATGCTCACTTCATGTATGAAAGGTATTTTGTTAATAAGAGGGTTAGAGGCTTATTGCTTTTTAGATTAATGGTTGGTCTCCACACACACTGTACAGATCACCTGATGATACCAATCAGGGCAAATATTTGACATTTATGCCAAAGACTTTAAGGCCCCCTACATGAAATAAGTTGAGCAGGACCTTTGGTAGGTTTTTGCAACTTGCCTGGAATGTAAGAAAGGGTAAGACAAGTAGAAGGACAGGTCAAACTAGAGAAACTTGATATTGCAGGATGTGAAATAGAGGCTTCTTTTTTCTGGATACCCTCCTATTACTCTCGCATCCTACTTTAGCATTTCAACAGCATAGGTTTAAATAAATCCCACCAGAGTACCTTCTTCCCTGTCAGATAAACTTAAAGGGCCAGATCCCAAGCTGGTGTGTAAATCAGTGACTTCCCTGGAGCTACAGCTGACTGGAAGCACCTGTAATTTGTATCTATTTTTTCTCCTCTTTAGTTTTCTGTTGACTTTTTGCAATGGAAAGTACTCCCCAGGACACAAGAATGAAACAGATTCTCATTAGGAGGTAAGTGCTAGAATTGTAATTAATATTGTTACCTGTGTGAAAGAAATCTTGGCTGATGTCTACCTGATAACAGCCATGTGACAAGTTGGTCACATTTCCTTTTTTTACCTCCTCAGAGGTCAATAATACTGAAGTCTGAGACAGCATTCTCTGAAAACGAAATACCTCCTGAGGAGATGAATAATTGAGCTGACTGAGCTTTCAAAATTCAGTTCACAACAGGCTGTTGATGTGTGGTATTTTCTGTTTGTTTTCACCTGCTGGAATCTGTTGGCAGGTTTTGAGATTCAGAAAGACCCAGCTTTAAATAGACCCTATTCTATACCTTTTTTCTCACTATAAACCTCCAGGTGAGCTCATTACACTCAGCTTTGCCTATAGAGTTGGTTTCCAAATGAAATTAATATACAGGCCTGCTATTTACAGGACAGAGAATCAGGCTGATTCTCTACTGTTTGCATGGGATTGCAGGACTTCAGCTTTCAGTTCTACTGGGAGGGACTGTAGTCACACAACTGTGATAGCACTTGTACAGTTTGAATCTAGGAGGAGTATAGATATGCCATGCTGAGTGCAATGACTCTTAATAGTCTGGGAAGGGTGAAGTGGTGGCAAAACATAAATATGAACAAAACACTCCCATGGTAACAATTATGATTGCAAGTATAATGGGAAGAAAAGAACACTGAGCAAAAAGTGGGCAACAAAAACCCTGTGTCAGTAGACTACAGATTTATCTATACAGGAAAATTTAAGGCTGAAGGGAATGTGTATGTAGAGACCTAGTGAAGTTTAACTAAATCACCTCAAATATTTACTTTAACTAAAGTGGCCTTAATTCAGTCTAGTTTAATTTACTTTGGTAGTAAATTAAGCTAAAACTAACCTAAGAGCACTTTAAATTCTGAAGGAATATGTGCTCCCTACACAGGGGCTTAGTGTGATTTAACTAATACACTTTGAATTCACACCCTTTATTTATTTGCTCTACGTATACTCACTGAGATGCATCCTGAGGCTTTGACCATGTCTACACAGGGATAATCAGGGAAAACTAAAGTGAATCAACTACAGGTGTGAATCAGTGTGCTTAAATTAGAGTATTAAACCCACATTTGGATGATCTCATTTAAGAATAACCTTTGTGGAGGACTAGAACAAATCACAACCACTTTACTGCTGAATGGGAGTATTCATACAATTTAAACATGTTTTCTTTCCACCTTATTAAACTTGCCTCAACTTTCCTATGTACCCCTGTTTGGACAAGCCCAAACTTCACTAATGCTCAGATACTATTTATCTTTATGTTGGCACGTGCATGGGGGACAGAGGAATA
>NW_005842048.1:219453-222467 GCF_000455745.1 Alligator sinensis
GGAAAGAGTAATACATGCACTATACTTACCTTGCTATAAAAGTCTAAGTAAAGACAAAGCACCTATAATTTTTACCTGTAATGAGGTAACTAGGTTAGATCAGCTCTTTACATCCCACCCTTGGTTGATTTTGACCTACTTTACTGCACAGTGAAAGTACAGTAAGCTTCTCTCCACCATGCTTTTAGAACAGGATGGTTAATGGTTATTAGCCTGTGATCAAAACAAAACAACCCCAAATTGCCCCCAAACCCAGGGTTTTTTGTATTTTTTTTTGTTAATATTATGAACTAAAACACACAGAACCAAGACTGAGTGATGCTTATGTTCTAATACCTGCACCTCTATGCTCCCATTGTGTCAACAATTTAAGTAGATACTTTAAATCAAACGTGCTGTGAGGAGTCTGACTGCAGGACATGAGACTACTCACAGTGCATAAAGTTAAGCATCTGTATAATTCTTTGTAGGGTCAGGTCTTATGTTGGTTGTGCTTTAAGGAATTGAGTTGCCTAACAATAGTTTTGTGGCATTAGTTTTGTAAGTATGCCTAAATGTTTAGTATGCTTACTGAACTGAAACAAATAAAAATAATATATTTTGGGGTTGACTTAAATATATTTAATTTTTTCCTTTCCAAACCTTTCTTTAACTGTTGGTAAAGTATTTGTAAATGAAAAAACCTAACTTATCAGTTTAAAAAATATTGAATAAAATATTTTGACTTTTCCAAATAGTTTCATTTGGTATAGTGTTTGCTTCGGGTTTTGTTTTTTTTTGCCAAATTTGTGAATAATTTTCGCCATCTCACTAAAATTTCACTGTTAATGAATTATCATGATTCCAGCACAGTTCAACTATACTTGTAACAGATCAGAGTTTCCATCTCTGTGAACATTAATTCAGGTAAGTTTTTCAGTTTTATATTTAATTAACATATTCCAGGCTTATCTCTTTCCTTTTTATTTTTGAAAAACTCTAATAAAAACAAAGATTCATTAAAAAAAATAAGTTTAAAGCAAAATATAACTCATATGAGTGCATCTATCCATTGTCCTATGGCGATGTAGTTACCCATTATGGTGATACATAGTGCACTACAGCAATGTAGCAGTCACTCATGTCTACACGTGATCACCAGCTATGTCACCATAGTGGTGCACTCCTGCAGTATAGAGTGGCACAATGGCAACATAGTAGCAAAATCTAACCACGTGCCACATGAACAGCGCAGTAACCACCCATACTGTGCCATGCTTTAATATTTCCAAAATGAAGTACTAAAGCATGGCACTGTAGGAACATCACTGCATGGCGACATGTAGACATACCCATATATGTTTTTTTCTTATTGGGTTTGTGTGTGAAAAATGTAGTTTAGGATTTAATTTAAAGAAAACAGGCTAAATTGCCATACTGTGAAAGGAAAGGATAATAGAAGAGAAGTCCTGGAGTGAAAAAATAATTAAAATGCTAATGAACCTGGCTTGAGCAAAGGTATTTACCCAAACACACATGGAGAGAAGGCATATACTTCAAAAAAGCAATGAAAGATCAAAAGTAGTCTGAAAAATTCATTGCAAGAGGAAATTAAAAATTGCATATTAAGATGTAATGAACTTAATTAAAGGTGCCGTTATAAATAGGATATAGTTGTTGAGGTAGGAGATGAGGATGAATGTTTGTGATGAGAAGCTGACACAATGTTTGAACAGCCTCAAGAAAACACTTTAACATTTTTTATCCTGCCAAGTAAATTCTTCTATATAAAGCTAGAACTCTGACCCGAGGGGACAAGCTAAATAATACACGTGAATTCAGAAAGCTTTGTTTTGTACACCAGCAATTCTTTCACTAATGTCCTGCCTGAAGCTGAGGTGTGACTGACTGTGAACTGTACATTAAAGACAACATGATCCCATCTGGATCCTTAAAGTTAATCTCCTAAATCTGTATTCAGGCACCTAAATGAAAATGGGCTGCCTTATAAAGTAGTGAGCAACTGCTGCTCCTTCTGGAAACTGTGGGTGGTGCAGTCAGTTACGCCAGTGTTGGATTTGGTCCTGTTTGCTTTATTGCAACCCTAATTTGGACTCGGCTGTTAATATGGAGAAGCAGACTGAACAACCCAGGAGACAAACACTTCTCTTCTGCTCAGGGTAGGAGAACAGATGGGGTCAGTTACTTTAGAAGTAACTGTATCCAAAGTCATTAAGAAAGACTCCAGAGGGGCAATGCCCATAGAGGTGATGCAGATGACAGATGGGGATCTGTGCTGCCATAGATTGCCCCCTCAGACTTAAAAAAAAATGTTCTATGAAGACCTTTGCTAATTAATTATTTTGATATAACTGTACAACAGAATGAAGACATTCCACTTTTGCTAAGTTGTCAATCCACTACAAGAAAGTTCTTTTACTATCTTCATTTTCAAAACTAAGGAATGTACATAGATTGTTTCACTCTCAAAGCAATGAGAAACAGTTTTGCCAAAATCAACAAAACATTTCAAAATCTTCCAGTTCCCCAGAACACAAAGGCTGACTCAGAGCTCTGACTCATTATCAGAAAACAACATGCTATAGACCTTGCTATCTGTTTTCATATCTGGGGTGTGGGAAAGAATAGTGGGATAGTGTGGTGCATGGTATCTGTTGGCGGTGGATGGAAGGAGGGTTAAATATCATAGAAGGTTCCACTTCCTTAAAAAAAATTCAGAAAGTAAAACTATCCCATTTTAATTTTTTTTCCTGTTGGTGTTAGACTTGGTCTTTAATATAATGGGCAGATGAAGACTGTCATTTCATTGATTAGTTTTACAGTAGATTTTTTCTTGTTTGAATTTCTTTTAATCGGTTTTAAGAACTTTACAAATGCTAGGAAAACCTCCCAGGATGCGAGACACTGTCAGCGATAACATTCACAGAAATCTGGTCTGTTAGTGGGTGCTTTACCCGTTTGGGTTTATTTATTCTCTTATACTTCCTTTCTCCCTCATAAACACCAGTTCAGCA
>NW_005842048.1:222498-230321 GCF_000455745.1 Alligator sinensis
CTTCACCTTAAGAGTTTCAAAAACTACTATTGTGAAGATGTAGCAAAACAATACTTAACAGGGCTTCACTAGAAAAAGCTACCCTGGTCACAGTGTGTTAGAGGTAAAAATGGTGCAAAATTAGAACTCTTAGCCAAGTATTCTGAAGGGGAAAAGGACAAGTTTCAAGGACAGTTTTCAAGTCTAGGATGCTCCCTGCACTTCATCACTCCTTCCTGCTTGCTGTATCAGGTACGTCTATAGGTCTGTATCCTACAGCAGGTCCCTTTCATAGGGCCTTGTTACAAGAAACACTTAGCATGTGTTTTTTCTGAAATCACAGCAAACAGTTCTGTGTCATATTAAAAGATAGACTGTGGGGTTTTTTGAGCAGTTGCACAATAATTTTTACTATGATCTCGGCTTACTCTGGACAGGGCTGGAGCTGGCTGTGCCCCTCTCCCTTGACAGTGACCCTGATACCAGGTGCCATACCCTGCATATCCACCTGTGAGGAAATTAACCTCCATACACAGAGCCTGTGCCCTCTCTGCCGTGTGCCCAGTACTGCTCTACAGAGAGAGGCATGGGGAGATAAGCCTGGGAGAGGATGCTGCTCCTGCTGCTGGGTCTACACCTGCCAAGTAGATCCATGGGGCAAGCTAGGTCTCTGCTGATGGCAGTTTTGAACCTGGTGCAGTGCCTGGGCTGAGAGAGACAAAAAGCTGATTGTTGGTCCCAGCTCCTATAGCACACAGGAACCTTGAACTCATATTATCTCCATGGAGCAGTCTGACAATAGTCGAACGTGTGTTACTTATTATGACCTGTAGATACTCCTACAATGAAAGGTTGTAACTTTGCTATATGATCACACTTAGCACATGTTTTACTGCTTGAATGCATGTATGCTCATATTTTAAAGGTAGTTAACACGTGCAACATGGCCCATAGACTTGTACTGCTTTTGTATTTCCTTCCCTATATCTCACAAACCCAGTTATTGGATTTTCCTTACCTTGTTGCTCTATGGTGTTAGACCCCTGAGCCTAACTGTTGCTTTTGCCTAAAATCTTTCCTGATTGCCCATAGACTTGGAGATTCTGATGTGCTTTATCTCGCCCCTTTCTTTCCACATTAGCTCATGTCTGAGGTCCTGATATTTTCCTCCCTTTTCTTCCTCTGCCATTACGCAGATCTTTTTGCTGATTGGGGCACACTTCAGGCCTTGCTAGACTGCTCCTAGCTCCTGCCTAGATTGGTCTCTACTATTTCTGTTGTCTTTCTGGCTTTCTGCAGTGTACATATAAACTTGTTCCCTGGGCAAATCAAGTTAGGATGAAAAATGTTACCTGTTACATAACAGATAACTCTGCCTGGGAAGAGTTATGGATACTCTGCAACTGGCTTCTTGGGGTATACCAACACTGAAATCCACAATGGTGTCAGTGCAGGTTTTGCAGATGTAACCAAACTAGCAAGCCTGGGCATCAATAATAGTCTATCAGTTGCAACACTGGCTGCATCAGCCCAATTGAGACCCAGCAGCTGAGGTTGCTATGACATGACTGTTACTCTGCTACTGGTATCTCAGTTAGCTAATTTAAAGTCAGCAAGGTATATTTACACCATCTGTAGTCACACCTTAGAATTCCAGGGTGTTTGCTCACCTGGCTGCCCCATTAGCCCGATGATCAGGCCATGCTTGCTGGAACAAACAGAACTGTAATGGGTCATCCACCTTCAAGGGTTTGATTTCTCTATTACCTGAGTTCTTGCACTGCTATGAATGATTGCACAAAGTAAGGGGAGGGGGTAAAAAAATGTTGCCATTCCAATTTAGTAGACTGTGCAAAATTCTACTTGTGCAGATGACTAGAGAGACAGGTGTAAAAGTATTTGTGATCCTGTCCACTGTGTAATAGGCTGTTTAAAATCGCATTGTTTATGGTCTTCCTTAAGACTGGTTTTGGTAGTGGCAGTGTTAGAAAACTGAATGGAGGCAAACAAAAACTTCTGAATTAAGGGTCCTCAGTGGCAAACCAGTCTATAATTTTAGATAAGTTTGTTTAAAATCTGACATCTGTCAGCCCTTTCTAGAAAGCATGTATTTTTATTCTAAAAAAAAACTAGTTTGCAAACAATGACTTCTTTATTTACCTGCCAAGGCCTAAGTGAAAGATGTTCTGTCTATAGCTGTGGCATTAATGTCTAATGGAGTGCAGGCAATTTGATGCCATGCCCTGTCCCAAGTGTCAATGATGACATCTGTTAACTGCATAAGAAGCTAGTTAGGCTGTATCTGTTATGCCTGCAGCACAAAATAAAGTATGCTTTTCTATTTGGATTTTAAATAAAAAGCCTTTGCAAAGAGGAACATTTGAAGTAAGACTCATGTAGGAAGCAAGAGAGACCACTTACTTTGAAAAGCCATTAATTTTATTAGTAACTTTCCATATTCTCTGCTGCTGTTTCAGGCATTTCTTCCTTGCAGCCCTATTTCTTCCTCCTCTTGATCCTTCGTTGAAAGTTCTAATCCTCTGTTTATATCACAGTCTGTTGCCATAGAAATAACTGATGTTACAAACTAAGCAAATGAGACTTCCTTGAAGTAATGAGCAGAAGGGTATCCCTCATTTTCAAACAGATGAGGGAAAATTATAACAAGCCTATAGATAGATTTCTCTTCAAGGCTCATGATTTTTTAATTTCTTTCCAATGACATAATAAGTTAGTTAAAGGTGTTGAACTGGCTAAAGGGCCTCTCAAAAAAAAAAAAAAATAAAATTAAGAGACAACAGAGTAAGTTCTCTTTCTGCTTCACTGCCACTCTAAGGGGACCAGAGGACAGTTCAGTCTTCATTCTTGTCCAGGCTTTGTTTTCACCACTGATGCTGCAGATACCCATCTGCTGATGGTGACTGTCTTTTTTTAACAAACTAAAAGCCGCAACTTGAACTGCTAAAGTTGCTTTAAAGTTCTTAAATGGTAACCATACCCATTACTGACCTATGATTTGGACCACTAACATGGCAACATACAACTCCATGGTGTAGAACCAGCTGCCTAATCCATCCAGGCTCCAAATCTTGCTTTTCCTGAAGGTCCCCATTTGTGCATATTGTCTCGTCTCCTTATTGTTAAGTCTTTTTTAAAGTTGATATAAAAACCTAAATTAAAAAGCCAGATTTAGAATGGACTTGATAAAACTTTTTAGTGTAAGTCACCCAACAACTAACAATGAAGAAGAAGGGAAACCACCATAGTACTTACATTTTAAGGTTTTTCATCTTGTTCATTTGCCTGAGAGAAAGGAAAATAAGATCACAATCTGTAAAGTTATACTTCCATGGGCCTTGAATTCAATTTACTGAAAATGTTATCTTATTGAAGAGTGGGTGTTTTAACAGTCTCCGTTCCATTGTAGGGAGAACCAAAGCAAAACATTGTATAAAACAAAGCACATTTATGATGAAGTCTTAGATACTAGTGTAAGCTACTTTACATGGAGTTGGTCTACATGTGGCATGGGAAAGGCTTTCTACCCCAGCTCAATCAATCTCCTGTTATTTGAATGTTAAGGAAATCTGTCAATTTTACCAAATTTTCCATCTCTCTACTTAAAGAATTTTGGACAATTCTGACTATAAATAGTTAAAATAATCCCTTTCCTGATGGGATGTGTGCAATTTATTTAAAAACCTTCAGCTCACTTGTCTTCTGTGAAGCACCATTCTATGGGTCTTTATTCTTTCCCTCCCTGCTATTTCCTGAGTTCTGTTTTCTGTCCTTTCCCTTAAGTCAGTCAACTTTCACCCTTCCAATTTTTATTGCAGTTCACCTGTTTCTGTCTTTTCCACACTGCTTCAAAATTCAATTTCCAACTGTCAAGTTGTTGGGTTGTTGCGGGGGGGTTTTTTTGGGGGGGGGCCTGGGTTGCAGGGGTGAGAGGGGTATTTTTGTTTTGTCTTCCCCCCCCCCCCCTTCTGTTTTTGTATTCTGCTTCAACATTTCAGTGATGGATATTAATGTTTTACAAAAACATTAATTGATTGGTGTGTCTAACCCTTTGTAGAAGTAGGTAAATATTCCCATTTTATAAAGGGGAAAACTGAAACTAACTTTGCTTGAGGTCACATATAATTCAACAGCAAAGCAAGAAATAGAAATGGAGTTCCAGACCCATCTTCTAAACAGGAACAGAATTCCCTTTTTAGTCCTACTTGTCCTATTTGTTCATTTTATGATTTCTCTCACCTCAAAGAAACATAATGATCAATGACTGTATTAGGAACAAGGAAAGAAAAGCAGCCATGAGGAAATTTTAAAATTATTAGAAAAAAATAACATTATTCTTTCTTCTTTTTTTCTGTAGGTCAGAATTTCCTAAATTGCCTTGCCCACCTGTTTTCCACGTGGTCTTTAAACATCGTACCATGCATGTGCTTTCCATGTTGACAAAAATATAAACAAGGAATCCAAAGGATTCTTTATATTCTTTGCACTGGGCTGCTACAATGGGAGCACAAAAGTAGGACTATGAAGAGCACGTGGCCATTAAGGTGAAGTAAAATACAGTTCCCTATGTTTAACTACCTACGAGAGGCACATTGCACTACATATTCCTGTTTCTTACCAGGGCCAATCCTAGCATTCACACTGATCTGTAAAACCCTATGTAGCTTGGTTTCTCCCTGCCAGTGGCTTTCCATGTGCCTCTCTTACAACTAAAGTTCTTTTAACCACTATTTCTAATAATTAATAGTTTTGGATTTCTGGTAGTGGGAGAGAGGCTGACAACTTTGAAACAGCTTAATCTCAGCCAGAGCCTATTCTCATTGACAGTACAAGATAAGGCCCACTTCTGCTCTTGGGTTATACTTCTTGTGTGTGTGGAGAAAAAAAATACTAGCCCTAAATTTTCAATGGGGTAAGAATCTTCAGTGCTCAAATTCACAGCCTCAAAAGGTTTCCATCCCCCAGACATTCCTATATACATTGTGTATTAGTCCCTTAGACACAGAAAAAGTATTGGAAAGCTACATTTTGGAGAGCAACAGTTGCTTTTTGTAATTTTAAGTAATTGCACAATGTGGCAATGTGGTTCCTGTTCTTATTTTTTAAAAGCCTTATTCTCTTTAAAAACTGCAGGAATGTTAGGATCCAAGCTGATCCCTAATTTGACTATCAGCCATCATTTCTTTTTTTGGGAAGTTATTGCCAACTATGTCACAGAGAGGAATCCGCACTTACTTGATAAAAAATTAACTTGAAAACCACAGAGTGAAAATGACAAGAAACAGAACTGACTCGTCTCAATTTTTACTTCCTGTTTTCCTGATTAATATTGAATTTTGGGTAATGTCTGAATTTACAGCAACTTGAAAACATCACTATAGTGAACAAGTCCAACAAGAACAGGCGTGAAACCGGCATTGCTTCTAGGGAGGAACAGTCCTGTTTTTACTTACCTTAAGGTAAGTGCAGAGTGATGTCATGACTTGCCCTATCAGTACTAATTATTTTTTCCTAAAGAAAAAACAAGATTGAATAAGGATTGTTTTATAAGTATAATGTATTTGAAGTAAATGTAAAGTGATTTGAAAATAAACACCCCCTGCATTTTTAATGAAAATATATGGAAAAATGAGTGAGTGCATATCTCCTTTTAGGCTGAATTTTTCTACATACACTTATGAGAAAAATCAGATGCGCATAGTGAGCTTACAATTAAAGCCAGCACCACAGTCAGGGTGGGCAATGTTCACTCACAAAATGTGGAGCTAGAGGTGGAAAGGAGGGGAGGGGAACGAGAGGGAGAAAATATTTGTTGAAGACTGAGATAGCTACTGAGGTCTGGAAAGCTCTTGAAGGCAGTGCCTGACTTCAAAGGACTGAAAATGAAGAAAAGGAATTTGTCTTTCAGTGCAAAGGCTAGGAAATGTTCAAGTTCTGACTTTTGTTTCTCCCCTCATTTTAATGTTATGGCTATGTCACAAACCACCCTTGCTCTGCTTGTCTTTCTTACCTGATGAGAAGTTTGGGGCTAGGGCCATCATTTTTGTGCTATGTATATGCAATAATGCAATCCTGAAATGTGTACAGAATTACTCCATGCACATTTAACAGTGCTGTAATTTAGAACACTTTTTATAGTGCTATAAAGTTACAGAGCTTTTAAATATGACAGAAACATAGCTGTGACAGGGAGCCGTCTTCAGCTGCATTAAAAAAAAAAAATTATATGCCAGTACGTGTGCTCCCATCAAGTCTTGCTGGATTTTTCTCCTCTGGGGATCAGCTTCCCCCCCTTTACTCATCTTGATGTTACTTAGTTCTAAAGAAAAAGGGAGGCTGACCCACAGGTTCCTAGACAGGCTCCAGGCTCACCACCCATAGGGTAATGAGGTGTTGCCTTAAGGGCAAAAATGCATGCTCTTACCTCCCCTTGATGTGCCCCGTGCCTCGCAGATGGTTTTATAAATTTCCCTTTATGTTAGGGTCTCAGCCGCTGTGGGCTTAGCCTCTCTCTCCCTATCTAGGCCTGTCAGTCAAAACCCTCTAATCGGGGCTTGACTCTGAGGCTCTAGCTCTAACTCACTCGGGCTCAAGGCCCTCCATTCCATACTCTCCACAACACCAGACCTACTGGCCCTTCTACACTGTACAGCACTGTGGCGCCAGGCTGTTGGAGCCTCAGGCTCCTTCAGCTTTGCCCCTTTTTCCATAGTTAGGGCCTTTTGCCTAAGTCCACCCACTGGGACTTGGCTTCACGACTCCTATTTTCCCTTCAAGCGACTTTGGGCTTGTGGTCCTAGTGCAGCACCCCTGGTGCAGCAGGGCTTCTCAAGCCCTCTATCACCGTGCCTCTTGGTGCTAATGAGGCCTTCTCCACCCCTACAGCCTCAGCCACAAACCACTGGCCTTTTTAATATCGAGAGTAAACCATAGGCTCCTATGGCCATATAATAGAACTAATAATAAAGAAATAAGAGAGGCAAAGAGCCCACTTACTTTATGTGATCATGCTTCTGTCTCAGAGTGGCTGCCAGTCTGGCTCCAAGTGTTTGGTCCCCAGCCATATGGGGTCTCAGGTGTGTGTGTGTGTGCATGCACGTGTGTCCCACCCAGGGATTGCCCCTTCATCACTGGGCATGAGCACCGCATCTGCCATTAGGCCAGGCAGCAGCTCTTGCCTGGCCCTGCTCTAAGCCTTTGGTCCACAGCCACATAGGGGCTCAGGCGGCATGGTGGAGGGGGGCGGGAAGGGACTGTGTGTGTATGGGATAGGGGCCTGTCCTGGCTGAAAGGCCTGCTGGGCACTTGCCAGCCTCCTGGGGTGGCAGGAGTTTCACAGAGCCTGGAGACCCCCAGCACAAAGGTTGCAAAGCAAGCTATGCTCCTGGGACCCGGGAAGCACCCTCCTCCCCTTCCCCCACCTCCACCCAGTCTCATCTATTCCAATCACTGCCATCTCAGGTGACTGGTGGAAGCATAATGGGCTTTGTAGGCATGGCTAGTGCTCCCAGGCTACCCTTGGTGGTGGTGGGGAGCAGTAACCAAGCTCATAAAGCCCATGGGATACTGGCAGAATCACCAAAACTTTGACCAGTGTACAGAAGTTATTTGAAGTGCTGTAGGTTGCTAAAGTGCTGTAAAATATGGTGCTTCAAATTTAATACCTCATTTAACAAGGGTTAATTTAAAGCATGGTACACATTTTCCTTATGCTAAAAGCCCATGGAGTTTTTGTTTTTCCTTTTTTTAAATAGTCTGTGTGAAGACATTTTTCTTAGGACCGATGGCTACTTCTCCATTATTCTTCATCAGTTTTCATTTTCAGC
>NW_005842048.1:230352-237326 GCF_000455745.1 Alligator sinensis
GAACTGACAAATAATGCTCTAATTCAAAGGCAAGTTCTGTGCAGAACTCTCTTTTAAAATGTCTGTCATCTTCCATTTTTTTTTCATAGAGCTGAGGTCATAATTTTGTTCTTAATGGGATTAGACACTAGCTTTCCTCTTGCATGAGAGGTGGTGAAATATTTTAAGAGTGCATTTTAACTGAGAGCCTATGTGTGTCTTTCAGAAAATATGGAAGAAGGGAGTCAGTCATTTTGAAGGAGCACAGTTCTTTGTGGATTTCTCTGAAGGAAAGTTTTTAGGTTTTGTTTTTTTTAAGTATCACTCTGTTGATTTTCTTTTATGAAAAAGAATGGCAAGATACCACTAATCCTGACCATTTATTCTCTACAGCTGCCAACTGCACTGTATCAACTCAATAGGGAAGGCACAAAGGGGAACTGAGGGGCAGAAACAGGGAAAAAACAGCAGAGGCACAAGGAGGAGGGGAAAATTTCTGTGCATCTAAATGAAGGCAATATGAAGTATTGAAGCAAGGGGTAAATTAGAGCATATGTGAGCAGTGGAAGGTAAAGAAGTGCAATAGGAAGGGGAAATTTAAGCAGCAGGAGCAGAGAAGTTGTGTATTCACTCCAGGCTGCTTTTCACTATTCTTGTAATACAAGGCAATTGTCAACTCCACTAAGCTGGCTAGTATACTCCAGCTGCTTTTCATTGTTCCAAAGTGGAATAAAGCAGCCAGAACATATTGGTGCATCTAGCTTTAGAAATTTAGAATTAAAAAAAGAAAATGTTGATGCTTTATATTTTCAAATCATTGGAATGTTGCAGGATGATACTCTGTGGGTTTCTTTTTTAGTGTTTATGTATGACTTAAACAGATCCATTCCTAGATTCAAAGGGAGTTATGAAGGATATGTCAGTAACTGAGAGGAAAATAAATTGCAAGGGCCATTACAGTTATCCCCAAACTAAACATTATATACCCAGGAAGTGCAGATTTTGGCATTTTTTTTCAAGCTTAATCCTAACTTGTTAAGATACGGGAAATGCAAGGTTAAAGCAGCCAACCAATGTGTCCCTGCGTTCTAGTGAAATCATGAGGGAGGAACAAAAAAACAGTATTATACGATTAACCTGGGACCTCAAATGCTAAAATGCCTTAATTGTGGTTATTTCATTATAGGCAGAGTTAGTCATTTGGATGCCTTAATTGTATATTTCTATACACATTCCTGTATTTTTACCTAGCTTAATTTAGATTTCTTCTAAGCTTAGGCTTTGACTGGATCCCAGAAGATGTTCAATTAAAGGTGAAGGGGGGATCTAAACTGTGATCCAACAATTGTGCCTCCTGTCATGCATGGCAGGAGATGGAGATCAGGTTTCCAGCTGTGGGAGTGCAGGGCAGTCAAGGGCTCCATGTGCTCCTGCAGCAGGGAACCCCGAGGAGCTGATTGGGGCTGTCAGGTGTGGGAGTGCCTGGGAACCCCGATCAGCTGATTGGGGCTGTCAGGTGTGGGAGTGCATCCAGGCCCTTGGGACTGGCCACACATTCAATTTGTGGCATGATAGGAACCAGCCACAAAGTTATTACACATTTTACACTAAAATGTGTAATAACTTTGTGACTTATTCCGTTTTATCACTTCATTAATTGAATGAATGTGCGGCTTAATTACTACTTAAGATGTGATTGACTGATGTAATGTCCACCAGGGGCCTGATATAGTCAGACTCGTGGCTCTCAGTCATTTAAGTGCTTCTGAAAAATTTCCCCAAAGCTTTAATTATTTTCCTAAGGCACCTGAGACACTATAGGGAGATAGTTGTTGCTGGAGGTGTATCCATTGACTTAAATGGCAAAACTCCTTTTTTAACTTCAGTGGTGCAGGATAAGGTATAAAATATTTTTAAAGTCTTAAATACAAGGAGAAAGGGCCCCCTTGTCACTTCTATGTAGCATTTGGAGTGCTGACTACTTTCTTCCTTAATATGGAGCCATTGTGGTATGCAGGGGCCATTATTCTTCCCAAGTATGACAAGTTGGGGTTATCGGCACTTTAGCAGTGCTAATTAGTTCCTTGCATAGAGGGTTAAAGAGCTCTGAATATCCTTTCTACAATGCACCAGAACCTGGGAGACAACGTAGTGCTAACCAATAATTCATCCTTCTGACTGTCTACTTGTAATGCCAGGTAAATAAGTTTACCACCTTACTGGTAAACTCTTTGCTGTCCTTCGCAGAGCACTTAGGTGCCATGCTCCTTTAAAGAGCTGAAACTACTAGGGAGTGAGCTGTAGCAGTCAGTCGGGAGCCCCAGCTGCTGGTTACCAGGGCAGCCAGAATGAGTTAGTTGGCCCACACCTGCCAGCGGTCAGCTGACCAGAAGGGGCAGGGCCTGGCTCATATATAAACCCCAGGGCTGAGGCCAGGAAGATAGTTCCCTGTTAGCAGCCAGAGGGGAAGGAGCCTCCAGGGAGGAAGTGTCCAGTGACACTGAAACTGCCTGGTATGCTGCACCTAGGGCTAAGGGGGCTCCATGAGCTCCACAGGTACCCTTGCCTACTGAACACTTGGATCAGATTTCATCCCTGGCACTTTTTAAAGGGTCAGAGCACACCCTGATCGTTGATATTATGTTATAGCCCAGGGGCTTATGTTTTTGTTTGCTGTTTATAACACCGGTGGTTTGGGTAAAACTATTTGGGGAAGGAGGAAGCCTCATTGGGGGCCTACTGCAGTGTGGGAACCCCGGTGCCAGAGATGGCATGGTATTTGGGGTGCACAGACCCCAGTGCTAGTGGGGTACAGAGCGAGACGGGGCTATGGAGAGCCTAGAGAGAGGACAAGGGGGCCAATTACAGCAAAGCCTAGACAGGACAATGTCGGTCCCATCTGCGAGTCTCAGGGTGTGGTAAAGGGGTGGCTGGAACCATGCATATAGCCCATAAGGCTGGGGTGTCCTGTGACACCTATTTTGGAACGGGACCCATAAGGGGTCTGGGAACCCACAGGGTCAAGGAAATCCATCAGGAGTGTGTCCAATGGGATGTGAAGGCAGCCTCTCTATATCATAAATCCATCAAGATGTGGCGGGTAAGAATAGAGGGTTCCCATCGGGCTGAATTGGCATGGTCAAGGGGCCTTTGGAGTAACACAGCCATCCTTAGGGATGCCATCCCATGACACTGTCCATTTGCATCACAAATGGTGGGGCTTATCTATAATATGGGTGCCGTGAGCTATAGACTCAGAAAATACTAGTTGTAGCTGCAGATAAATAATTATTATTGTGAGTATAACGATAGCCAATAATAACGATGTTGTAAATTGTTTTGTTATCAAAAGCTATAGAAGGTACTAAAGAAAAGCAAGCTCTGCTGCCATATTATGTTAAACCCCTGAGTATGCTTCAGGTCTGGTTTACTTAATCTCAAAAGTACCCTTAGGTGACAGGAGACTAAACAAGGTGGCTTTTAACTTTCTTGTGCTTCCAGTAAAATGATTTCTAATTGTAATTCAAAAAACATGAAGTCAAAGAATGTGAGGAATGTGCTCAGTGGCTGTTGAATAAAACCCACCCACATTAATTAAAGTAATTGAGGAACACTTGAAGCATTGTGCTTCAGACCTGACTGAATACAGGCCAACTGGAATTGGTCTAGAATCATTTACCACATTGTGACAAATCATCTCTGCGTAAGTACTGCGGTGCCTCCTTGCCTGCTTCTGCAGTTATAAGTATGCTTAAGTCCATTCCACATCAGAGTGTATTCAAATCAAATATTATAGGTGGTAGTAACTCAACACAAAAGTAAAGACTGAACAGAAATGCTATGTTTTACATTTCTTTTGTTGATGATTTCTTCCAGGCATGTGCCATGAAGCAGTACATTCTTAGCAAGATGTGACAGCATATACAGATGACAATAACACCTCTAAAGGTGGAAGTTCTTGATGTAGGCCAGTGATTCTCAACCAGGGTGCTACAGCACCATGGAGTGCTGCCAGGAGTGAGGAGATGAGCACAGGCTCAAGCTCTAATCAGCCTGGCCATTCCTTCCCCCTCCCCCTGCATTGTGGGGAGGTAAACATAGCTCTTCCTTCCTGGATGCCTGCCTCTACTGCCAAGCCCCTGTAAAAAGAGGTAACTGCTGTAAGAAATAAATTTGTTTTCAAAATGTAGTGCCGTTTGGTTCACAAAAATTCTGGAGGGGTTCCTGGAGTCCAAAAAGGTGGAGAACCATTGATGTAGGCACCTCCTGTGCTATGAAGTAGTACCTATATCATGATCTTATGCTATCATGTGCATGCTAGACAACTCAGAATATAATCTGCCTGCACAACTGACTTCTGCATCTTCTTAGGCCTGCCCTCACAGGTTTCTAGCACTTGGTCATGCTGCCTGAGGGAGTACCCAAAGCAAAAGAAAATTGCTCTCATTTAGGACATTTTTTGTTCTGGAGGTTAGCCTCAGATGTGGCATTTGTCCCTGGATAAATTGTGCCTGTGTTTGTCCCAGACCAGAAATATCTCAAAAGTGGTGTGTACACACATTGCCCTTCAAATCACAGTTTAGTGAGCAGCTGAATGCAGTGCTGCTTTTCTGCCACTGATTCAGTGATGCAGTCCTGGGACAACTGTACAGATGTATGTTGTAGCATCCGGGGATAAATTGTTACTACCTCTAATCCAGGAAACTTCTTTAGGATCTCTCCTGAGATAAGGGGCATGGATGTCTCTATGCTTTCACTTTGTCCCAGGATAAAATAATTTAGCTCAGGATAAATGCAGTGTCTGTTTTCAGCTGGAATACTTTGCTGAAAATACTAGTTGTAGCTGCAGCACTTCACTTGTGCCTTTTCCATGCTGGATCAGAAGTCGTAGGATCTTAGGATACTAAGACTCAAAAACCAGCTTTTTGTTTTTTGGGGGTTTTTTGGAAGTGGAACCAGAAGGCATTCCCAGCTTCTTGATGTGATGTCAGTTTACTGTTAGCCTGCTTTAAATACTATAGTGTTTTAGAGGGACACAAGTCTTGCTGTAATTAAGGAACATAGTGGCAGAGCAGTTAAGGTGTTGCTATTATGGCTCTGGAGGTATGAATATGAGCCCAGCTCTGGACTTGTGCCAAAGGCTGTCCCCCATTTCCCCAGGTAGAATGATCAGATACTGATATACAGCAGGGTCAGCTAATGAGCTGAATGTTATGCTGGCCACATTATTCTACTATATGCCATTGGATAGACACTTGTGTGCTTTAACTACATTAGCTCTGTTGGCCTCTTTAAGTTTTTGTTTCTTCTTTTGGGGTGGGAAGTATTGTGGGTGTGGGGCAGAGTGGGGGTGGGTAGAAAAGAGTAGTTTTTTGACCTGCAGTAAACCTACTGCAGCATATTTGGCATTTCTGCTGTTAATACAGAGAAATTCATAAGCCTCCCTTCTTTGTAATACTGCCCATTGGATAGAATATCAAAGTATATGCAGACTTTTACATTTAGATGCCTATCTGTGCAGATGTTCAGGGGGTTTATATTGGGCCAGAAATAGCAGGCCAAATCCAGGCTAGTTCACCTGAATCGGTGAACTAATTTAGATAAGAAATGGGTTAGCCTAATCTGTTGAATGTTTGCATACATCTGGAGTGTGACCCCAAGGTGCAGAAAGCCCAGCTGCTTGCCCCAGCCCTGGGGCTGTGCTCTTCCTACCTCCTCAACCCTGACTAGGCCGTTTTTTAGCCTCCCAGTCCTGCTAAACCCCCTCATGGAACCACTAGCACTTCTGATCCTCCCTACCCCTCCCCTGACCCAATTACTTACACCAGGTTCACTCTAAGACTCCTAGCACTGATGAATGTCTACATATGCCACTGATGAACTATGGTCATGGGATTTAAAGTAAGCCACATGATTGTAGATCAAGGGCAGCAAATGTCTGCAAGTAACCTCAGTGTGCTAGCTCTATTTCTTCCTTGCTATGCTACCTTCTCTCCATACATCAAAATAAACAATAGTACTTCTAAAGAAATGTAAGATGTACTCATTTTTGGAATGCTTAAATTGGATTTTTCAGTGTTTAGAAAAGTATTCCAGCCATCAGAACAGTCTGGATGCAAAAACATTGCAAAACAGATCAATAAAATGTCATTGCAGTATGGATCAACAAAATTTGTCATCAATTTCACCCTGCCCATAAACTGTCAATGAAGAATGGACTTTTTCCAAGAATAAAAAAGTAGCTGTGGGTAGTATTCCTATTCATTATTATTAATCATCTAGCAAAAAGCTTGGTGATGTGCATGGTGATTTACAATAGGATAAAGTGAATCTCTGATCCAAGGAGCTTGAAATATAAATAGCAGTTCAAATGATTCTGGTCTTTTTTTTTTAATGGCTGCGTGCATGTCAGTGAGTAAGAACTCTGATTAAGTTTCACTTGGCAGCTGACACACCCTCAACATTAAGTTGTCAGATTTGGAGTGCAGGCATAATGGCATGAAAGCCATAGGACTGCACAACATCTGGATGGCTAGTGGCAGTAACACTAGGATTCCTAGGAAAGTTCTCAGAATTCAGTTTGCTAGGAGGATCATTAGTTTCCCTGGTGTAGAGCAGGTACTGACGGTTGGTGCAACATGAACGCTGATCCATTGCCAGCCAATGGTGCGAGGAATGGAGGTCGGCATTAGTACCAAAAAAGGTCCCCATCACAAATCCTACAGTTTACCCACCTAGCTTTAACCTGCCGTGCCCTCAGTGGGTCTTGCTGAATAGGTTCTGAACAGGGCAAGGTCTGTGTGCAGCCAACCTCCACTGTTGGGGTCTTCATGACAATCCAGACGGTAGCTGTGGCAAAACACATACCATGTCACATATTCATAGAATCATAGAAGTAGGGTCGGAAGGGACCTTGTAGATCTTCAAGTCCGCCCCCCTGCCTGGGCAGGAGGAAAACTGGGCTCAAATGACCCCAGCCAGGTAGGCATCAAGCC
>NW_005842048.1:237461-240574 GCF_000455745.1 Alligator sinensis
TTGTGGCCGTTATTCCTTGTTATCCCAGGGGGCGCTGGGGGAAACAAGGTCTCCCCCAAGTCCTTCTGGTCCTAGTGAGTTTATAGATAGATGGTCACCAGGTCCCCCCTCAGCCTTCTCTTGTGAAGGCTGAACAGGTTCAGGTCCCGTAGCCTCTCATTGTAGGGTCTGCCCTGCTGTCCCTGGATCATGCGAGTGGCCTTCCTCTGGACCCTCTCAAAGATGTCCACATCCCTCTTGAAGTGGGGAGCCCAGAACTGGACGCAGTACTCCAGCTGTGGCCTGACCAGTGTTGCGTAGAGGGGGAGGATCACCTCCTTGGCCCTACTTGAGATGTACCTGTGGATGCACAATAAGGTCCGGTTGGCCCTGCCGACCGTGACCTCGCATTGTCGGCCCATGTTCATCTTGGAGTCAGTGATGACTCCAAGATCCCTTTCTGCCTCCGTGCTCTCAAGAAGGGAGTTTCCCATCTTATAAGTGTGCTGCTGGTTACTACTGCCCAAGTGCAGCACCCTGCACTTGTCCGTATTGAAACGCATCTTGTTTTTGTTAGCCCACCCCTGCAACCTATCCAGGTCTTTCTGCAGTCTTTCCCTCCCTACTAACGTGCCCACCTCACCCCAAATTTTGGTATCATCAGCAAATTTGAACAGGTTGCTTTTCACCCCGTTGTCCAAATCGCTGATAAAGAAATTAAACAGCGCGGGCCCAAGGACCAAGCCCTGGGGGACTCCGCTGCCCACTTCCCCCCAGGTCGAATATGACCCATCCACCACCACCCTCTGCGTACCACCCTTCATCCAATTAGCATTCCATCTGACCATGTAGGCATCAATGCCACAGTCGCCTAGTTTTTTAATGAGGCTGGGGTGGGAGACAGTGTCAAAGGCCTTGCTGAAGTCCAGAAAGACTACATCTACGGCAACACCTGCATCCAGTGCTTTTGTGACCTGATCGTAAAAGGCAATCAGGTTGGTCTGACATGACCTGCCCCTAATGAAACTGTGCTGGTTGCCCTCTACCGTTGCCATATTGACAATGACTGCCCTCTACGATCCGTGGTAGACTACAGGAACTGCATGTGGCCACTGAGGATGCTAACACATGACTTGGGAATTATGCACACATTGACTGACTGCCTGCATTCCAGTTTAGCTTCCTACTTATTTGAGTGCCTTTTCTCTCTGCACCAGGAACAGGAACTTTAGATTAAAATCTAAAAACTGCTTCCATTTTGGTAGTGCAGCATATTGTGTACTGTAGAGAATGGAATGCAATAACAAGGGAGCTTATATTTATTCAAGAACTTCTATTAACACTCCATCTGACTCTTAGAAAAAGTCTAAGAACATATGAAAAACAAACACTTCAGTAGCTTAAGTCCCTTTGATACGCTGCTGAAATTACTTGTCAGGGATGTGGAGTCTACAGGCAGTGGAGCCAAACTTGCATTGGTGATATGGAGGATAATTTATAAAAGTCAAGCAGCTTGAAAATTGGAAACAAAATGCTCTGTATAAGCATAATTTTGACCTTCTGGCATAATTAAATTTTTGTTGTCTTAGGCCAGTGCTGAATTTGATCCACTGAAAATATTTAGCAATATATTGTTACTGAGAAAACATTATTCTTGTGTGAGAAGCATGTTGCTGATGTGAAAAATATAATGAATGGTACAAATTTGGCTAAAGAAATGTGTGACCTGGGAATTGGTGCCTCCTGATCTTTGGTCATAGTTTGAACTCACCAAGACTTTTAATACCTAAACCAAAATTAAAGTCTTTTCATTTAATATAACAAATGAACTGGAGCTACAAAGCATGCACTTAAATCTGGACCTGTCCTTGGGTGCTCAAGTCCCAAGTTCCTGTGTGGTTTCATTGTGCCAAGTTTGCAAACAGGAATTGATTTCTAATGTGGGGGGAAAGGACTTAACAGAAACTCAGTGGCTTTTGTCTGTAACAAATAAACCAGGGAGACTGTATATTGATTTTTTTTAATTGTATTTTCATTTTAATTCTATATTATGAAAGCACTGGAGCCAGCATAAATATTTGTACAAACTCCATGCCAATCAAAAACTACATGCTCTTCCACGCTAGTTGACTATGGGTGCTGGAAGGCATGATAGAGTGTATTTCATTGAGCCATGCTGAACAATAGAGAGCCTGGGCCAGGTATGAGGGCCTAGCACTGGAATGAGCATTTTTAATTAAAATATTGGAAACTGAATTCTGAGCTAAGAACTCTTCATTCACAAATATAAAACTGAGAAGAACTTTATCTTAATCAGCAGGTAGCCGGTTGTTACTCAATTCAACAAACTATTTTATTTTCCCTGGGACAAACTTGTCCACATAGGAAACAACATATAAACAATAAAGCAAACAAGTGCGCAAACAAAATCAAAACCTGTAGTCCTTCCTCAACCCTGAGAGGGCAATCTTGTCTCTGTGCTACCTCTTTAGCACCTAGCCTTCCTCCTCTTCCTCAACTACCCTCCTTTGAATCTTTTAACTTCCCCTAGGGCCAGACAATCATTCCTGTAAGCTGGCCCCATGCTCCTAGGCAGGAAGGCTATTACACTTTAACCTCCTGCAACGGGGCTTCAGCCCCTGAGCCATGCATCTTTTTACACAGCATGTGAATTCTCTTATACTTTTTCTAAGAGTCAAGATTCAAGCTTCATAGTGGCTGAGTATGTAAAGACAATTTTCTTTCTTCTTCTGCAATTAACAAAAATGAAATGCAGAGAGCTTTTAAAAATAGAAGCTAACCTTATTCTAACAGACATAACAATTAGACATGAACATTTTGTTGCTGCAGCATAAGATGCTGAGATTGACTATCATATTTTTTTGATCTGCCTGTCATGGAGGATTCGGAATACTTGTAAGTGTTCAGGGTCTTCTATCTGGCATTGAAGAAAAGGTCAGCAAATTCCATAGCATATGTAGTGTTAATTTCAAACCCCAGAAGGTGGTGCTTTTTGATCAGATTCAAAAGCCATGTGAGAGCTCAGAGGTAAAGTCTCTTTTGCATTTGTTACACACTTTGCTGTAAAGCTGAGAAAATGCTGAAAATAAATGACTTTATAAAATGCTACAGCT
>NW_005842048.1:240584-260033 GCF_000455745.1 Alligator sinensis
GGTCAAGATATTTGAGTGATCGTTCTTCATGAAGATATTTGTTTGAAAATATATTTGTATTACTGTATTACTTTGGAGCTCTAGAATCTTAAGGCTTGAAGAGATTTCACTGGGTGTCTAGTCCTACTCCCTGCACAGATGTAGGAATTGCCATTCCTAAATTGGTCAATAACTAGCTGTAACAAGGTGAATTTTTGTGGTGCACGGGGAATATTCGGCGCACCATGAATATTTAAACTGCAAATGCCGAACCTGCAAATGGTGAGGGTTTCCTGTATAAACACCAAAATGAAGACAATGCCTTTCCCAATAAATGCAAACTCTAAGGATAAGTATATCATCCTTAAAGCTTATATGCTTAAAGGCAGATGGTGGAACACAAGGAAATGATTAAACAGTATTGATTAGGATGATAGGCAGTTGGATCAGCACAAAAGGACCCATTGGCATATTTTTGGAGGTATTGAGAGAGTTTAGGGAGAAAGATAAAGGAAGATAAGAAGGTGGCTGTGGGATGTTTATAGGAAATGTTTCCTAACCACGAAGAGTAGTGTGGGAGAAACTACACAGATCCTTGTTTGAAACTTTAACAAAAGGAGGCTGGCTTCATGGGCTGAATGGAGGAGGGAGTTAATATTGGGGATTAATATTGGGAAAGAAAAGAAGGATCCTGGGTGAAGGTAGATCTGGAAAGTAAAGATGGGCAGCTAATGTTTGGAAGGGGGGAGGGGGGACTGACACATGGCCAAAGCAGCAGAGTAGATTTTTGATACAGAGTTCTGGATGGGTATGAGCTGGCAAAGCCAAAGAAAAGGCTGCTACTGTGATTTAGACATGAGATGAATCTGCATAAGAGTTTTTAGTTGTGTGGACAGATAGGAAAGGCTATATCTTAAAGATGTTATGCACAAAGAACTGGGAAGATTAGACCTCTGTCTGCATCCTTACACTCAGGCTTAATCCAAAATTGAAGATGACTTCATAGTCATAACCCTGAGTGGCAGGCCCATTGGGGGTGCTATGCATAGTGCTAGAAAAAGGGACTAATAGGTAGTTTGGTGATAAATTAACACTAACAGTGCTAGTTGTCTGGGGTGTAGGACTTTTTCTAGTTCAGATGCTGTGGTGATAGGATGAGAGCAGTAGAATATTATCACCAGAGACCATTTTATCAGGTTTACCTGTAGGAATTTTAGATTCTCCCCCCATCCCCCATCAGCACCTCTACCAAATCTGGAAAGGCAAAAGTTATGCTGCTGCTTCTGTTCTGGTAGGCCTAAATTAGATTTATTAACTTTTATCCAAGAGAAGCAAACTGCTCTTTTGCAAATGAACTGGATCTCACTCTCTAGGGGGAAATTAAGGTTTATAAATTGATGCCCCATTAAATAACCTTTTAGAGCCATCTTGTTTTCAGTAAAATTGTTCAAGTCCTAAAAGGGATTAACAATTGGGTTGTTTATTGTAGAGCATGTGGGAGATGAACCCATAGAAATCTGTATCTGTAGCTTTTTTTTTAGAGGGCTAATGGTATACGGTAGATGTAGCCTTGAAATAAAACTGCACAAATGAAAGGACATGTTCACATGCCCTGTCCATATTTAGAAATCAAGCACAGATTATACAAATTCAGTTTTTGAGACTAATATTTAAATAAAAATGTGGAACTAGAATAGCACATTGTGTTAGAAGAAGCAGCATCTTAATAAAACCACTCTTGTTAACACTATTTGCCAGTCTGAATGGGTTTTAGTTACCATCTATTTCTGTCTCTCTCATTGCAAATGTGATATCTGCTCACATTTCACATGTGCATTTTTAGTATCACTTTAGCCATATTCTGAAAGCTTTGAACATAGATGAGAAATCAGCCAAATCCTGCACTATCTTATTTCCTGTGCTGCAATACAAAGACAACAGAGACGAGCTTTACGGTTCATAGGAGTAGACATTCACCTTCTTCATAGTTGGTATTTTTTCACTTTCCACATACACCCTGCTCTACTTTTAGAATTTAGCACCACATTAATTGTATACAGGGGCAGATCCATAGAGGGTGCAGTGGCATGGTCACAACCCTCTTTTGGGACCATGCCACAGGAGCAGCAGCTGGGGACTTCAAGTCCCCAAAGGAAGTATTTTCCACCCCTCTTCCCCTCTGTGCTCAGTGGCATGTTCCCTCTTCTCCCATTCCTACCATGTCCCCTGCTGACACAGAAGCCCAGGCAACTCTAAAGCCACTCCTAGCCCACTCTAGCCAGGTTGTACAGAGAGCTGGGCTCAGCTAGGGACAGCAGCAGTGGGTGGGTTCTCCTTCCCTATCCAGTCCTCTGACTGTTACCCACCAGCTCAGGAGCAGGAGCAGGGAAGGGGAATCCACCTGCTGCCCCTGAGGCCACTGCCCTTGTCCCTGGCTGAGACTGGCCAGAAAACTGGGAGCAGGAGTGCAGCTACCCCTGCAATGTCAGTTCCTACTTCCACACCCTCTTTTACACAATCCTGGATGCATAGTTGTATGCATTTCTCCTGTCACTCTTTTTTGAATGAGTAGCCTGGGTTCTTCCACTCTTGTCTTATTGACTGTGGCCCAAATAGTTGCAAAGCCCCTAGCCATCTCAAGATTATTCCATATGCTACAGTGCATATAATATAATATGGGAGGGCTCTCCTTTGGTTTTTCTTTTTCTAAATTCCCCAGGTTTAGAAACAATAACACTTAGCATTCACTCAGTGATGGAGACATTTCAAAAATATTTTGGATTCTCTCTCTTTCTCTCTCTCCCATAAGCGGTGGGGCAAGTAAATTCCTGAGGTTCCTCCATTTGTGAATTACTAAAGATGAATTTGGCCTATGACATTCTGGCCTGTCTACAAACCCTTCATACTGTACTAGAAAGTGTCATAGAGAAATGTTAGTGTAATCGTGTATATGTTACACTCTAAAAAAGTAATGTAGTCACCCCTTAGCACTGTGGACTTCTTAAGACAGTGAGGAGGAATTTTAGACAGGCTCTCTATATGTCTGGCTCTGTATGCCACTGCAGGTATCACAGTACTGCAACGTACCAACTATCTAATGTGCACCATTATCTTTCACCAGAGGGAACAAGCATTTTATAAGCTCTGAGCCATAGGTAGGGACCACTGTAATTCAGGCTCCAGTTGGGGAAAAAGCTCTGTAGGCTTGCTAGAGCCAATTTCAAGCATTTTTCAGGGCTTTTTGAAACTCCCCATCAAAAAGGGGAATCAAACAAGCTGATTGGCTGAGCCCCAGGTACTAAATTGCCCCTGGAAACACATAGTGCTTCCACAGTATTTCTGAGGCTCTGCTTCGTTTCTTTTCCATGCTTCTGGTAATTTTTTTTTTTTTCCTCTTTCCCTGCCCTCCCTCTTCCATGGGGTTTCAGGCCATTTCTGGCTAAATCACAGTTTTCCAGGGCATTGGGGGAAAATGTTAAATTTCAGGCTTTCCCCTGAAGCCCGAATTACAGTGGTCCCTAGTTTTATATTGCTGCCAGGTAATGGAGATGGCTTTGCTTTAGCTCACAGGGTAGGAGCAAAGATTTAAAGAAAAGGCAAGTTCTGTCCAATAACTATTGCTTTCCAGAGCCAAGTGGCTACAGTGTGATGCAAAGTGACCATTGTCAGGTCCTGGGGGAACAAAGGTTGGTTTTAATTATATCTTTCTGCTGAGAAGAAAAGTAGTGTGACAGGTACTTTGGGTATGTCTGCATGTTACGTGTTCTGTATAACATTCCCTTTCATTCAGTTTATCCAGCAGCTTGAAAAACATAGAAGTTGTGTGTTTTTAATTTCAGCAAAAATTAGTAGATGGATTGGATGATACCATGATACTAGGGTAGACTACCATGTGCTTCTGCAATGTACTCTCAGATTCTAATCCTGATCCTATTAAAGTCACTAGAAAGACTCCTGCTGATTTCACTTGGGACTGGATTGGAGTCTCATTTCCTTAACAATATCTAACTGTGTTCATGTCTCAGCTTCTTAGCCATTAGAGCAGGAGAGGGAGAAGTCTTTTGTACATTCTAGGTCTTTATTAATTCAGTATCTAGCATAGAAAATCATCTTGAAGCAGTCGTCCTGTTGGCTACAGCTGCAGTAGACGTTGCTTTGAGATTAGATTGGGGGACAGTACAATTTTCTGTCAGCTTTTTAGTTTTCATAGCAATGTGTAAGAGTAACTTTTGTAATGGCACACTGTAATTTTGTCAAAGGAAAATAAAATCTTTGTTTAATAGATATGTTGACATAGAATTTATCTTACAAAAGCCACATCTCATGTAGGTGCAGTTAAAGCTTCTGGTAATTTGGTAGCAACTTTTGGTGTATCTTTTTGTCTTTGTCTCCATTATTATTTTTGGTTGGTTGGTTTAAAATTGCATTTATCAAAACTTTTCACTCATAACCAAATACATTTCTATCTCAGACATTTATTTCCAAAGCCTCAAAACCCATATGATGGACTTTGAAGCTGTAGTTTTTTCACTGTTACTTAACATATTTTTTCTGCTAACTAAATGTGCAAGTTACAGTGTACTTTGTAAGTGGGCTCTGTTGATCTATTGATCACCTTTGGTTCATGAAGTAACCTGATCTTTTTTGAAAACACACCGAGTAACTGCCTATACGTAGTATCTATTTGGTTTGAATTCAAACTCCCTCTTGTGGTATTCTCTCTCACGTAACACTGCTTATCAAAAACTTCTGACTAGGATTCATTATGGAGATGAGAGAATAGCTGTTTCTTTTTCAGCTTGTGCCATAAAACAAAACATACCTTGAGACCTGCTTCATTGCTATATCGTATAAAGTCTGTCTTCTCTACCAACACTTCTTCCAGTATTGCATATCATTTGACTAGTTAGAGATTTATTTCTTGCATAAAGAGCCTTTAACTATGTTTGATTAAGACTGGAACAGTGTGGTATACAGTGTATCAGGCTAGTAATTTTTTTTCTCTGACATGAAGCAATCTTTTGTTAGAACATTTCAGTTTTGAAAGAAAAGGCAATTTGTTATTTGTCTGAATTTATAACGTATTGAACATTTTATTTAGACTGTTGAGATTAACATATTTCTGTACCGTGGGTACCCTGCACAATGTTGTTTTCGTATAACAACATATGTTTCAAACAAGTAAAGGCTCAACATGATATTAACCAGAATATTATCTGTTTGGGTTACAAGATTTTTCTTACATAATATACTTTGTCATAACTTCCAGAATACGGCAAGCTTTTAAACAAATATTGTCCCCAGAGTTTCTGCAGATTTCAGTATTTCATTTTCTTAGTACTAGTGTTTTGTCATTTGTTGAAATCTGGATAAATTAAATTGATCAATAGGAGAAGAGAGACATTTCATTATGTGTTTTAATATTATCTGTGTCTGTCTATGTATTACATCCATCTATTTCTCCAGAAGTTGCATTGTAGAGAGCAATGGTTATAATTTACACAGGTATCTTTGTCTCTTGTGCATCATGCCACAAAAGCCATAATTTTTATGGCAAGTCATCGTAGTGGTGGAGCTTTCTATTACTGTGTAAGCAATGAAAGGTAAATTCTTGCTTATGATACTATGCTAAAACAGTTCTGGGGTAAATGGAGTATCTTGCATTACTGAATATTACTCTTCAGCTAACCAAAAAGTCTTGACTGGACCCAGTATGTATCTTATTAATTTCTCCTTAGACAGATTGATAGTGACAGTTATGTGCAGCAGGATAAAGAGGTTAAGTTAAACTATGGAAAGACTGAAGTTTATCCTCCAATGCTAGAAGGCCAAGAACATGGGAGACTGGTGCCTCCTGAGTCTGGGGGGGCACCCGCAGGCGTCAGCGGTGTGGGTGGAGCTGGTGAGCACCCACCAGTGCTGGCAGCAACCCTGTCAGGGGGGGCCACGTGCCCCCCTCCCCCTCCCGGTGCCCCTCCTATGCATCACCTATGGCCAAGAATATGAACTACTTAAGAGGTGCTGACAAAAGGAAGTGGTTGAAGACCAACATCTCAAGTATCCCCTGAATTCCCACAACATTGTTAATAAAAGTGATGCATTTAATTTTGTTTTAGCAGTAAGAGAAGTGATCTGGACTAGTAGGAGGGTATGTTCTATGGATAGAGCAGGAGTCTTGGAGTTAGGACTTGTTGGTTGTGTTTCTAGATTAGCTGTTGACTTTCTATGAGGACAGAACGCCTAATCTTTTTGTACTTCTGTTTTCCCTTTTGTGTAATGAGTAAAATATTTAACATTTGTGAGGGCTCACTGGTGTTGTGAAATGTTTTTAGGGCATGTGAAAATATGAAATAATAAAATTCTTATTGGCAACATGGGGGTAAGGAATGAAAGATCTCATGCAACAGAAAATGTTGAAAACTTGTATGTCAACTGTATGTACTTTGGAGACTCAAATGTTGTTTTAATTGGTTCCTTAAGTACATAATAAGTGCCATACTGAGTCAGACCACAGGTACATCTAGCCCTGTATCCTGTATCTCATAGTGGCAGGGAGTGCAGAGCCTATTCAGACTGATCTGTCACCTGTCCCTACCCCACTATAGCTTCCAGCATTAAGGGGTGTTTATACATGTGCTCTGGGAGTGGGGGTTGGCACTTTAATTAAAGCGACTCCAAGAGTCACACTAATTAAAGTGCCTGGGGCATCTCATGTATCAGTGTCCCCAAACTTAAAAATGGCAGCAAGAGTGCTTTATCTAAAGCTCATTGAACTACAATTTTTAAGTGCAGGGACACTAATACATGAAATACTAGAGGCTGCTGAAGCACAGTAATTACCACGCTGTAGCAGACTTGATTAATCAAGTTTGCTCCAATGCGCTGTAATTGCAGCTGTAAAAACAGCATGTCAGAGCAGCCTCATTGCTCATGTGTAGGCACCCCAGAGATCTAGTTAGTTCTAATTTGCAGGTAACACCTATAACTGTCTTGTTTAATACCCAGTGATGAACTTTTGCATGGATTTGTCCAATCCTGTTTTAAACCTGATTAGATGATCAACCCTTACAACTTCTTGTGTCAGTGAGTTTCACAAGTTAATTACATGCTGTATGAAAATAAATGTCCATTTGCCAGGTTTAAACATGCTTCCTAATAATTTCATTCAGTGGTGTGTAACAAGCAGAGTTGGTGGCTGTGGCAAACAATGTGTGAAAGTGGGGGTGGGAGAGTTCCAAGAGCTGGGGGTGAGGGAAAGGGGGCAGCAGTTTTGCTTATGCCAGGAACTCCAAAACAGCCCCCAGCTGAGATGTTTCCATTGTTTCTCACTCTACCTGCCCCAGCTGTTGCTCTTAAACAGGCAGCAGCTGAGGACTATTCTGGAGTCCTTGTATGGGAACATTGCTGGGGTACAGGCTCCACCAGGGTGGGGGTGATGCCAGTGCCTCTAATAACTTTTAGCCTGGGGTGGGTGCCCCTCTTACCCATTTTTAGTTACACTACTGATTTCATTGAATGTCCCCCAGTTCTAGTATTGTGTAAGAGGATAAATAGTAAATCTTTACTTACTTTCTTCTCACCATTCATGGTTATTCTTAAACCTCTACCATATCCCTGTCATGTAGGGTTTTTTTTTCCTACGCTGCAAAGTTGTAGCCTATTTAGGCTACATATAAGCATTAGGTTTCTACTGGAAAAATCACTATTCTTCCAGTAGAAAGTACAAGTGTACAGGTGTTCATATTGTTTCTCCCAGATCAAAAATGGTGGTCCAGGACAAAAATAACCCAGATCCATTCCAGTTGAAGTTGCTCTTGGGAGAGTTTCTCTGAGAGAATAAATGCTTGTACATTTCCCATGAGTAGAGTAGGAGGATTCAAGCCACAGGGGCCTCCATGCCCTCCAGAGACTCAGGTCACCTGGTCTGGAGAATGTGCAGGGGATTGCTCCACTCATATACTGGGAGCGAGGTAATGCTCCCATTGACTTCAAGGAAAGATGGATCTGGTATATTGATACACAGATCACTTCTTTCCTTCCCCCCCAGTTTTGGGATACAGCCACTACTGGAATGAGACCTATCAGATGCTAATGAGTGCACAATTACATTAGACACAAGTCTTTAGGAAACAAAGTCCATGAGAACAAGATATCCAGATGAAACTCAGTATTTGAAGACTAATTCAACTCATGAAAATACAGCCACTGAAGGGAAGACAGGTTTAGTCTAGAACACCAAGTTACTAAGTAATACCTTTTATCCTATAACTATCTTTGCCTATATTTGCACTGGCTCTTTTTAATAAGAAAACTACATTAATTTAATTGGAGAATTTCTTTCAAGGATTAATTCACTTTTTCACTGGAATGCTGTGGTATTTCTAATGGCAATCATGCAACTCAACAACATGTAATAAGAGGACAAAACTGGTGTTAGAATGGAAATGAAACTAATAAATAGAGGATTTTGCAAATCTTTAAAAATAGAATGTGCAGTCTATTAATTAAGCATTTCAAATGAACAATCTAATTTGTGCTTTGTGTAACATCATTATGAGTAATTGAAAACACTAAAATATTGTTTCTCCAGTGTTTTAACAGCAGATGTGGACTACTTTGCGTGAGTTAATTGAAATGGATTGTTTTTGTAGTTGCCAAGAAACAGATTTTTTTTCACTGAATGAGGCACGGTATGCTTACTGCTTCCTCGTTTTTCTTGGAGAGTTTAGCAAGTGTATGCTTCAGTAGAATAGTTACTCCATGAGAACAGCAGCACAAATACAAAATCAATAATGGACAGAATACATTGTTAGGTAAGAACTGGTGTTCAAACTTGTTGCATTTTCATTGGTGGTTAGGGTTTTTTTAAATTAGCTTTTTTGTTATCCCAATATTTTTATACTTGGGAAATGTATGGAATAAGGATAGACTTTCTTGATGAATACTTGGAAAGATATGTTCACTCCTGTTCTCCTAAAACAGCGTGAATTTTGAAGTCTAATACAGTCATTTCAAGATGGCTTTTAAGAATAAGCAAGTATATCTTTTTTAATTTGTGTATTGTATGTTCAGATTGTGGTGCTCCTTGGAGATAATGATCATGGCATATTTTGCCATTGTTGCCATTGCAATCCTGATTAATTTTAGTGCACCCTCAATGAAGAATTAATTTAGTAAACCCTATGAGAGTAGTATCTACAAATGCGCTTCTAGTGATGTGATTCATGTCATTTAAAGTTGTCTACTTTTAAGACTGCTTTTTTGTTTGTCAAAATGACAATCATCATTAAAATCAATCTCCTCATTCTTCCTACTTCTGTCTTTCTCTCTCAGCTGTTCTTGCTTTCTATTTCTTTTCCTGTAACCCTAGTTTTGCAATACAATAACATGCTGATTGTGGCAGCTTTTGCATTCATTGATCGACTCTATCCGTGAGTGAGTGTCAAGTGATTAGTCATTTGGAGGCCCAGTCAGAATGGATAGGAGAAATAGCTTCTTGACTTTCTCATTTTTCTGCTGGATGTGGTGTCCCTTTAGCTGGAAAAGGTTGGTGTTGATCAGTTGTAAATAAAAATAGACCTTATAAGTTTTGATGGGCAATAAGACTTTTTTTTCTCTCTTTTTTTCCTAGAGATGGTAGGACAATTTGCCCTTGCTTTCCTGGTAGCAATTTGTATTCTTTTTTAAAAGAAAGTATATTTCTTTTAAAAAACAAAAATGTATGCAGCTACGGCCCCTTGTGTTGATATTGCATACACTTGTAAGGTAAGCAACACTAAGTTAAGTCACTAGCTGGACAGGAGACCTGAGTGGAACAACCAAGTGTCATAGGAAGTGATGTCACTAAGCTAGCCAGTGTCATGCTTTTGCTGGAATATATACAGAAGAAACTCCCCAGCAAGGTACTGGGGGCCAGTTGGCTGCTGAAGGTGTTGTTTTGGATAAGGCAGCTGAAGTCTCAACCTTCTGTAATGGTGAATGAGCCTATAGCACAGCACATCCTACGGTAAAGTAGGGATTTAAGTCCCAGTACCTTGGCCATATTCCAGGCTGTGTGCTTACATTCTACCAACCAACGTCAGAATTTCCATGCTGCTTCAATAAGAGAAGCTACAGCTTGCTTTTTGCTCTGTAGTGAGGCTATCCATGATGGCTGGGGTCTTGGCAGCTGTTTAGACTCTTGCAGAATCTTATGACGACGAAGTGTTTTGAAGGAAAAGTTTTCATACTCCATATTTGCAATTGCCTTGGATGGTCACATTTCACTACTTAGCCTGCTTAGGAGTGTGCCATTCTCTGCCTCCCATTGCCCTTTTATGCCTTTCAGGAAAAACGGCCCATTAATTAAATGATCATGTGGATTTCTATTTGTGGAATACATGCTATCAACTACAGTAATTACCCTCAGAACATAGCAAATTTATCTAAACTAAGGTTGTTTTCTAGTTATCTGGTATATTAATGTAGTGCAGCTCCCTCCATTGTTTAGGACAATTGGCAGTGTTTTAAGGATCATCATTGTAAAATAAATTTTCTTCTTACCATAATACCCAGCAGCAAGTTCTCAGTGTATTGATTCTGTGGGCCATACTTTTATATGGGTTAAAATTTGTAAGTACTGGGGATGATTTTGCTGTTGTGAGTCGCAGAGCATAATGTCATGATCAGTCATTAAATAGAAGGATAAGGGGAGCTTTCAATATGGTCACCCTATCAGGATATAGCTCACAATAAAGCTATCTCTGCTCTCATTGAATTTGAGCTTGGGAATATGTGCAATGCATTTGTTACAACAGAGATACTGGTTTCCTCTGTTTAAAAATCACAAAATCCTGTTTAAATCTGGTTAGCCCCCCTACCCCTCTCAAATCCACATTTTTCCATGATTAAAATGAAATACCACTATATATATATATATATATATATATATATATAGGTATCAGTTGAACACAATGTTTTATTAATATATGTACCATTTTAAAGCAATTTGGAAACCGAATAGTGCCTTAATCACTATAATAAAATAAATTCTAAATACCTATAGATTTTGGCATTTAACTTTGGTCTATTTATCATGGAAAATCAGAATCCCCCTGACCCCTTTGCTCACCAGGATGTGGGTCCAGTTGCAGCTGCCACCCCTCCCCCTGATTTGTGGCACTGAGCAGACCTGATATGCTGATGCCCTGCCCGTGACTTTGCCCCTCACTCCTGACCCAAAGCCCCCCAGCCCTGCCAGTGCCCCTCACTCCTGATGCACAGCCCCTTAAGCCCAGCTGCTGTCCTTCACTCCCCACCCACAGCCCCCCTATCCCCCCAGCCCTGCCAGATAGGGCCACCCGCTGCCAGAGCTATGTAGCCAAGGACCCGGGTCTGCAGTCCCCTGCTCCCCACATCAGGGACAGAGCCCCAGCTGCCCCCTGTGAGAGGTGGTGGCTGCTACGGCTGAGTGGAGCACAGAACCTGGCTCCACCCCCCCACCTACCCCCCCCCCAGGCAGCACAGCTGGTGGAGAGCCTGTGGAGAAGGTGGGGGGCAGATGCTGGCTGCCCACTGACAGCTCAGGCTCCTCACCCTGCTGCCCTCCCTCTGGGGCCTCTGTGGCCCAACAGTTGGGACCCAGCATGGCAGGGCAGAGCAGAGCTGGGCAGGAAGACTCATGCTGCCACCAGGACCTCCATGCTGCCATGGCAAGGCACTCCCTGCCTACCCAGTAGCAGCAAGGGGGACAACTCTGTGCCTCTACCTCTGTTGCTGCCAGGTGTACTGTGGTGGTGCAGAGCTCCCAGTGGCAGCACCAAGCTTCCTAGACCTGCTCCACCCTGCTGCACTAGGTCCCTGCCCACTGGGCCACAGAGGACCTGGGGGGAGGGCAGCAGGGTGGGGAGCCCAAGCCCACAGCAGGCAGCCTGCCCCCACCTAGCACACAAATCTAGGGGGATGTGCCCACCATTCTCCCTGCCCCCCCTGGGAATGATCACAGTGGCAGGGAGGCCGCCTCCCCCCCAAAGAAACCCCCATCCTCACCCCAAATGAACTGCCTATGGCCCTGTCCCACTCTCTTTCCCCTCCCCGGGCCCAGTGGCTTCACATTCCAGCCCCAGGCCTGAAGCCCCACGCACCACCCCAGCAGGGCAGCAGCCCCAGCCCAAGTCCCAGTCTTGCCCAACTCCCTCCCTCCTTTACTATGGGGGCCTCCTGCCTGATCATCCTCCCCCCACTCCCCCAAGCCCCTTGCAGCCTGGAACTCTGCCATGCAAAAGTAAATACGGGTTTTTCTTCTTAAAATGAGAAAATCTGGGTTTTATCGCAATTTTCTATGGTGAATGGAAAACCTGGATCCCTAATTATGACTACTGTTTTATGGTCTGGTTACTGCAGGTTGGTTTTGTCTCATAGGATATGTTTTTCCCTAAATTAGAGGTGATCAAATAATAGAGCTGTAGTTCTATTCCTACCTAATGCCATGAGAATAGATGTTAGCTTTTGAAAAGAAGTTGTTTTGCATGCTGTTGGTGACTTAATGGATTAAAATATTAAGAAGTCCTGATAGTCAAAATAAGGGAAATGTCCTTTTTTGCATTTGTATGAAAATTCAGTTGGTCAGGAGGAGTTATCCATGGAACTTGAATATTTCCATATGACCTCTCAGTTGCATGGGATCTAAGCACTGTTCTGAAGTATCAAAAATATCTAGCTTCAATCTACAGTAGTTAAATGTAATAAATGTAATATTCTGCTCTTCCACAATTCTGGGAAGAACTCCAAAAGCCTGAGTTAACATAAGAAGTGTTGTCCATACATGGGGGTAAAAACAGAGGATTAGAGACTGAAAGAAAAAATAACTCCAGCTTACAGTTGTTAAAGGGAAACTCTCAATGATCTGCTAAGAGGTATTTCCAAACATGCTTTGTCCTTATACCAACACTCACCATCTTCAAGCCTGTGGTGAGTTGCTCCTCAGGCAAGAGGAGCATCTTTAAGTGATTTCCTCCCCACTTTTTTCCCCTCTTCATTGCTTGTCACCTGCACAAGGAACTTCAACTATCCCAGCAACGAGCTCTGCTTACCTGCCTAGACCGTGTTACTTAAGATCTCTTTTTTCTACATTTCAATATTTTTAACCTAATCTGTCATTATCAAAATGAACCCTTTAAAAAGGGTCCTTATTGCTATATGTCCTGATTATTACGATTTTCACTGTTGGTCTTCCCAACTGTCTCTATAGAATAGTGTTGCACATTTTTGGTTTCTATTTTCAAACTTAAATTCTAGGCATTTTTCAGGGTTGATCTTCCAAACATAAAAACCAGGATGAACTTGGGATAAAAGGAAGAAAAGAGAAAAAAAAATTGGTTTAAAATGGGGAAAATAATAATAAGTTCCCGTAGTGGGGAGGAAGTAAGGCTGGGATCAGGGAAGGGGTGGGAGGAGGGGTAGGGTGTGGCCCATTGGCCGGTCCTGGGACTGCAGTAGGGAGGAAAGCGAGGGGAACCGTCAGTGGGTGCAGGGCTCTTGCTACTATGTGCACCTTGGGAGGGCTGTGAGCTATGGAGCTGCACCGGGCTGTTCCTGGGGGGAAGTGTGCCCCTGGATCTGCACATCAGACAATAGCAGGCTGCCGTGTGCCCCAAGTTCTGGGAAGAGCCCGGTGCTGCTGCCAGCCCCACCCAGCAGCGACAGCCTGCTCTCGTCTGGTGCACAGATCTGGGGGCATGTGCCCCCCCAGGAAGAGCCCAGCACAGCCCCCCAGCCAACAGCCTTCCCAGGGTGCATGTAGCAGCAAGAGCCATGCCCCCCCACCCCGCACCCACTTACAGTTCCTTCCACAGCTGACGTTGGCCATTCCCAGGGCCGCTGCAGCAGGGGCTGGGGTGAATGGGAACAAGTGGAGCCCTGGGGGGCACAGGGCACAATGTAGCCTGTCTGCACTCACCTCAGCCCCTGCTGCAGCAGCCCTGGGAGCAGCCAACGCCAGCTGCCTGCAGCTGCTGGGCTGCACCATTCCCTGAAGCCCAAGAGACTCCACATGTCCCTACTTACCCCAGCCCTTGGACTGCAACCCTCCCCGCCCAGAGCACTGCTCTAGAGCAAATGACAGAAATGCTGAGGTCAGGTTTGCAAACTGTAAATAACCACACTGAAAATCCTTCAACTCCAGGAAAAAATTGAGCTGTCCATAAAATCACTAAGCAGTCAGAGCTTTACTGAAGATCCCTCATCAGAAAGAAGCTGGGTACAGTGTTGAAGGACAGATAGAGCAAAGCAACACCACTTGGGGTCCAGGCAGGAGTGCTGCACCCTTTAGAGAGCTTTTGCTCATGGCTTTGTAGATCCTTTGCCCCTTCTCGGTGGTCCCCTGGACCACCCTACCACAGCCATATGTTGCTGCTGCTGTTGTAGCCCATCAGCTGCTGAGTTGCAGGTAGATTTCTTTAGAGATCCCTACTGAGACAGGAGGGAGCAGGACCAGTGATGGTGATGCTGGGGGTGAGCTGGGAGGCAGGATGGTGTAGGGTGTGGTTGGAGGCACCAGGATATGGGGGTGAATAGTGGACCCCTGGGTTGAGAGAGTACAGTATAAAATCTTTCCTGCAGTCAAACAGGGTTTCCAACCCAAGAATTTATTTTTACTGCTAACTTCTCACAACCAAATGTTTTTACTTTTTTACGGTGGTTGGCATTAAACCCCTAAATTTAAACTCTTCCCATCTAACTGGTGCCTGGCAGTAAGGCAAGGCTTGGCAGAAGAACTGCATTTACATTATGTAAAACATATATCAGTAGAAATGTGTCAATAAAGAAGTTTGGTTGTCGGTAATAAGTTTGCAACTGTCAAGTGGAGGGAAAAAAACTATCGGGTTGACAATCCTGGTTGAGGCTGACAATTCATTATCTTTCTGCAGATAGAACTACCTTGCCTCACATCTTCAGTAGCTAATTGTTCCCCAACAAATGCATCTCAGGACATTGCTATTGCTTTGATTCATTTGCCAACCACTGATTCCTTGTTCAACCTTTCTGGCCTTTCCATTAATAAATTGCTCAATCTTATTGTCATTTTCAATGAAAAATCAAGCCAACTTTTTCTTCAGGTGGAACTCTAATTTTATTTGCTCCAATTGTTCATGCCCATGATCCCGTCTTACTCTTCAGTCAAACTGGAAGTTTTAAGTGCTGGGACTTTTTCCTTCCCCTTTCTTGCTTTCACATAATTTTTTTCAGTGGTCTTTGCATTCTACCACTGCCTCCTTTCTGGTGCTAATTCCTTTGCCATTGTATGCTACAGGCCTAGATCATGGCACTTGCATTTTCTTTTTCAGGGTCTAACACTTTACATCTGTTATATGCTCATAATCTTAATGTTGTTTGCATGTTTTTTTAAATAATTTTAAAAGTATGCTTTCCTCTTTGCATGCCTGTGCCTTGAGGCACACTGTAATGTACTGATGTGTGTGTAGTACATAGTGTTATAAGAGGTGTCTATTGTCATTATATGCAGGGAGGTGAGTTTTTATGATTCTGTTACTCCTGTACAACTGTAGAATGCACTCTGGAAAGTTACAATGGAGGAAATCTTTCCCTCCTCTCATAACAAAGCCTAATATTACAGGAACCTGATCCCTGTTTAGTTTCATAAGTAAAACAAATGACTTTGTGCTTCTTAAGAAAGATTTTTGTTTTTAAATTTATGCATTTTGAAGGGAACCACCTGTTATACTCCTGATTCAAAGTTAACATGTTGTAAAGAAGGTTGCACAACTGTGTGCAAAGACAGCTGTTGAAGCTTCCCAACCAGAAGAGTTGAGTCTAATCTGTAGGAATAAAATAGAAGAAATAGTGCTTGGGCTTCCTCATAAATCAAGTGAATTTTTTTTCTTTTCTTTTTTTTTAACCTGTGATACATTGCTTCAAAACAGTTTTCTTCAGGGAGCTGAAAGTGTTCAAAACAACTTGTTTTATATAAAGAGTTCATATATAAGAGTTTACAGAAAGAATGTAACTGTATAAGTATCCTGGAGTCACAACACCTGGCTTAGACTTGTTTCTTTTTGGGTTCGTTGTTTATGTATTGGGTATCTTTTTCCTAGATCACTGTGAAGATTTAGAAGAGAATGCTTTCCAAAAAGGGGAAGGGAAAGTATTGTCACTTTCCCAATTATTCATAAGTAGTGAGCATCAAGGCTGTTAATATGTTTACTATATCTTATCATTTTAAAGCTAATGCCTTTCCACTGGCTGCACAAAGTGGCTATTTAGAGAGCTTAATCTCACTTTGACACTAACTTGGAATTCTGTGATATCCTTATTCATGACCGAATTTTCTACATGTGATCTGCATTCTAACAGGCACAATATTCAGTATCATTTTTTAGTGTCTGGAGTTTAAGTTACATAGATAGCAAACTAACTAAATTGTTGATGTAGCAAAGGATTGAGGTGTTCAAGTGACTACATTTGTGGATGCAATTTTGTACTTGCAGTTTCAGCGCCAAGTGTGCCCCTACAAAACTAAAGCCTTAATTAAGGCCAGGTTAGAAATATGGTTCTAATATGTTTGTCCTAAACTATTTTACCACTTCATCTGTGAAAGAAAAAATCTGCATTTGAGTCACCTATTTCCTGGGCGTGTCTACACATCACTCTACAGTGACCTAGTGATGTGCTGTGTTGCAGTATGGTGTGTTATGGCGATGTAGTGATCACATGTGTATACACATAATCACGAGCTATGTCACCATAGTGGTGCACTCCCCGGGTATAGCTTTCAAAAGGAAGTACTAAAGTATGGCACTGTAGCAACGTCACTGTACAGCAACGTGTAGATGTGCCTGTGTGTTGCTAACTGCTGAAAATCTAGCATTTTCTGGTTCAAAAGTCTAGTTAGCCAAAAGACTAATTTTGGAGGGGGTAGTATCATTTTAAAAATGCCTTGAGGTACAGAAGCCCTACATTTTTATTTTAGTCTTTCAACTTTCTTTCTTGCTTGCTCCTTATTTCAAGTATGTCAGCAGCATGTAAAGATAAGGTTGGATTCTACTTTCAGTGTCATTGTGGCCTGACTCCAATTACACTTATCCAAACTAAACAGTGAGGTTTGACAGTTGCATTTTATTAATATGTATTTAGCAATGTTTTGGAAATATCATTTAGAGACTGAATTCAATGTTTTGTTCCTTGGTTATATTTTTAAAACCTTTTAAATAAGTATCTTAGAAGTACTGATATACTTTATTCAAGTAACATGACACTTACACTGTATTTAAACTGGTAAGTTTTTAATACATGTATTTTCTCAATATCCCTTAAATTAGATAGGGAAGTACTATAATTTCCCTTTCACAAATGGTAAAACAGGTATAAAGGCATGGGTGGATCTAGGATTTTGAAAAGCGGGGTGCAGATGGTGATGTGCCTCACAACATAGATTCATAGAGGTTAGGGGCTAGAAGGGACTTTACAAGATTACCGGGTCCAGCCCCCCTGCACTTAGGCAGGAAAGACTGCTGGGGTCAGATGATCTCAGCAAGGTGGGCGTCAAGATGCTTTTTGAAGATCACCAGGATGGGTGTCTGTACCACTTCTGGGGGGAGCCTGTTCCAGACCCTCAGCACTCAACTTGTAAAGAAGTCTTTCCTTATGTCCAGTCTGAAGCGATCCTCAATCAGTTTGTGCCCACTGTTTCTTGTCTTTCCCTGAGGTGCCTTAGTGACACAATACAACATGTATTTTTGTCCAGTTAAAAAGAAACTAAATGTTTTAGTAATAAATTAGGGTTTGAGGGCTATATTATTCAGTTTAAGATTAAAGCAAAAGCAAATATAACTTTATTGGAATGTGCATTAATGTGCTATATTGTATTTTATGTATAAAAAGCACAAAATGGCAAAATGTTATCAAAATGCTTTGTTTCATTAGTCCTGTTGTCATTAGAATTAAATGTACATCTCTTTTACATTCATTAAACAAAATCTACCCTTGAGCATCCTGACAGTGCATCTAGTGCTTCACTGAAAGTTATTTTCACACCAGAGTTAATGTTTTTAGGTAGAATTAAAAACAGTCTGCAGGGATCTCATATAGGAGCTAAATCAGCAGGAACAGCTAATAACAGAAATGCAGAAGAAAGGTTAAATTGATTAGTGGAACATCATGACTATTAAAAAAGGGAGAGAGGTTTGTTAACATCCATGAAATTGAGAGTTTAGAGGGAATCAGGTAGATTTTAATGCACCATAAATTCAATTGATGTTGTCAGTGCTGCCTGAATAGAAATGATGCTGCCAGTGCCAGGCAGCTGGTTTTAAACTTTGGGTGAAGCAGGCGTCAAAGGGGGATGTGGCAGCACTGGTGTGTACTCCTCCTGTATACAAGGACTACTGATGTATACGAGAAGTAGCAACTTCTCTGAAGCAATCCAGGAAGTCAGTGGTGGTGCAAAGGCATAGAACCCTCAGCTCTCAAGTCCCAGAATAGCACCTTAACATTAGACAATTCATATCTGTTGACAGAGTGCCTAATGGTGCTTTTATTCCCAGTTTCTTACTGAAAATTAAAGGGGCTAAGCACCTAAGGCACTTGAAAATCCCATCCTGATTTACCCGAATCACATGAAGAGCCCTTGCAGAATCAGGAATTAGGTTCCTAGCTTTCTAGTCATGTGCTTACCCACAAAGCTGTACTTCCTCTGTATAGTTTCATCATTTATAATCTCAGAAAGAGACAGGAGAAGAATTGGCATTCTGAATCTGAACCCTTCAAGTGTCTACACTAACACTCCTAGTCCAAAGGCTGGTTTGAAGACATAATGGAAGCCCACGTCTGTCAAACTCAAAGAGAGGAATGCATGAGATACTGTAATTGCTATTTATATATCCATTTTTGCTACGATATTTTCATCTCCCTTGTATGATGACCAAAATGTGGGGCAGCATTTATGATTGGCTTTGGGGTGGCCACATTCAGACTGTATCAAACTTCAACACTCTCTCTTCAGAGACTTATAAAAAATATGGGATAACTAATTAAAGGAAAAGTAGGGCAATTCCTCTCACTTTGTATCCTCACAGACCATCATATGACAGAGCTGCAGTAATTCTGTGATCTTTGGTGTGAATACATGAAAGTGGGAGGGAACATAGCTGAAATTTATCCTCCAAGTCTCCCACAACTTTTACATCTCATTCAATCTAAATGTGTATTCCAGGTGATTGCAGTAGGTTTTACTCACTTTTACTAGACATATTAACTTCTCAGTAAAGGTCCTATGCATATCTGATGTATTTGTAGCTCTAGGGGAGGGGAAATCAAGGCCACCTTGATTATTGGCTTACGTATCATAGTTTGTTTCTTGGAAAGCACTTGGTCTTTAATAGTAGAAACCATCTTGAAATATGCTCCATATGGCAGTTTCCCAGGAACTGTGATAGCTAACCAGAGTTAATAATTAAAATAAATTTGCATCACTCT
>NW_005842048.1:260043-280308 GCF_000455745.1 Alligator sinensis
GGATGGAAAAAATGAGACTTTGTGGAATACCCACTTCCCCCTTTCTTTTAGGGAGTACAACACTGCCTCCACTTCCACACCATATGTTTGTGTTCTTATTGCATAACAGTTTTTTTGAACTCACAATTAAAAGTTGTTCTTTTAAAAAATATTTTATACATATAAAGTAAAGAAAAGTGTTTAGCTTCATCAGGACCCTTTCTGTCATTAATATTTTTAGGAAGGATTCAAGATGTTTATATATGTATGTATATGTATATGTATGTATCTTTATAGGCACCTATGGCCTAAGTCACCTTTTGAAAGCCAACTCCTTCTGACTGTCAATGATATTTAAGCCTATGCTAGTGCCTACATCATTTTGAAAATGGGGCTTGGTTATTGTTGATAACTTTGCTCCATGTGCTTCAGCATAGTCTTTATTAGAATAGGGTCAATTGTGCTTGCCTAGCTCACCGGGTATTACTGGATGTACTTATGGGCAGAAAGTGCTTTGAGACTAAGTACATAGTATTACTATTGCCTATTGCAGAGGGCAGTTGCAACAGTGTGGGTAGTCTCTCCATGATGATATATATATACCAGAGAAATATCAGAAAGTTACACCCATCCTTCATCCTATTTGCTCACTATACTTTGATGTATAGCGATCTTGACTTGAATTACTAAAGAACAAAAAGTTACGTCCTTGAGTTCAGTACTATCATCAGCTACTGTAATCAATATGAGCTATTTTGGTATTTGCCACTGTCAGAGTGACATTTAGAGGTTGATGCTGTAATAGTAGCAGGCTGTGTACTTGTGGGGAAAAAGGGCTGGGTTCTAGGCTTGGCTGTTGGCACCCTGTGTGGTCTTGGGGAAAGTTAATGTCTCAGCTTCATTTTCCCTGCCTGTAAAAAAGGCATGATACCATTTGCTCATCTACCTCACAAGCTAGTTTTGAAGATTAAATAATATGAAGTGCCATGTCTGCTCTCCTATACAATTCCAAGGCTGTGGTTTATGAAGGACCTCATACTTGGGGCTAATATGAAATATTAAAAACTAAACATTTTCAACTTGTAAAAATACAGTGCCACAGATTCTTCTGAAATGGTATTGTGACTTATAGCTCTTCAATGTGGAAAAGCAAAAACATTTGCATAGATACCTGACATGAAATCTACCACAACACAAAGGGACAGAGTAATGATTTTGTGCAGAGAACTATGCAAAGGGTGAAAGAAATGCAATTCAATTCACTTTTACTGGCAGGGCAGCTCTGCACTCTCTCCAAATTACTAATTCAGCCGATGGGCCAATGTAGGGAAGTGAAGGTGTTTTTTTGGCTCCTGTATCTCTAGTTGCTGACTCAGTGCCTGTAAATGTGACTACCATGTGGTAACAGCTCACTAACTGGCATGGAATCTCACTATGTGCCTCCAAAAAAAATAAATTTATATCTGCAGCCATCAACCTTCCATCAGAGATGCCTTTAAGTTTCTGATGCATTTTAGGGCTTTGGTAGCCACCAATCCCTGAATACATTATTGCATTTGCTGATTCATTATGAAGTGTAGCAAGTGATGACAATGCAATCCCTGCAATAGATTGTTTTAACAGACTCTGTAAAGCATAATTTATGTGGTGGCAACACTGACATCTCAGACATGTGGAATGATTAAGTCCTGTGTCGAAAATATTTGAGATTTCCATGCTTACTTTGGTTTTATGACTTCCAATGAGAGTTTCAGGGTTCACAGAGGGAGCATTAAGCCCTTGTACAGCTGTATTTCTGCTAGTTTAACAAGCAATTTAGATCCCAGAGAAGTGATGGAACCATACAGAAAGCAGCTGCACAGTCTGTCCTTGAGTCAGAAAACATCTTGCACCCAGGAACCACTGTATCAAGTGGTTTATTTAGGTGGGTTTTATGCTTCTAGCATTGCTAGAAAAGGTGCACATTAGTTAATATTTAAAGAATTATGATGACCTTTTTAAAATGTGCAAGTGTGTGTGTGTGTATCTGTCTATAGTGCTAAGGTGAGACCAGCCAAATTAAACCCCTTTTGCTAATGAATATGCTTCTGGCTTCACAGGGCTGCAGTAATTTATTACATAAGGCTAACCAAATGTCAAACCTCACTGACTAGGAGTGTTAATTAAAGAGAATTGCATATTAACTTTCTCTCTGTCCTGCACTGGTTTTTATGGCAGCCAGCATTTTGATTCATGACCAAGGTGAACACACTGTTGCATTCTAGCCAGAGTTAAAAATGGGGGTACTTAGATGATCAGGGATGGGGGCAAGAGTAGACAGTGTTGGGATAGTACAATACTGCCTTTGGCATGCTTCCTTTGACAGCTTGTGTAATTTTGATCTGATATTCAGCTGTACTAACACTTGTGAACTGTCTTCATGTGACAGTCACTGCACAATCACAGAGGGGGTCTGCTGTCAGAGCCTTTGGAGCCCACACTAGCTTGATGCTAGAGTGAGGAAAAGCCAACAAGGCAATGCTGTGGAGACACAGGGATTCTCTGAATCTGGAGAATCATGTGGATTGTAAGAGAGCTACTGATCTAGGTTTTTATGCTCTTAGTATATTCTGCTAAGAGCTAAAAACCAGACCACTCCTCCCACCTCCTTGAATTTCCTGCTGTCTTGGATACAGTCACTTAGAAGATGGCCCTTAATTGTGCCCACTATATTATAAAATTATTATTTTTACATATACTTATGATGGATAAGTTAGCAGTCCCCATTGCTTCCATTACATCTGGAATAAGCCGAAGACACAGTGGGTGCGCCTACATGTTCATTAATGCACCATAGATGTTGCACATTAAGTTTAGTACTTGTATAATAAAATACTAAATCAAGGTGCAGTAGCCAACATTACTAGTAGCACCAGCGTACATCTTTTTAGTGACATTACCGCGCAGTAACGTATTAGCACTGTTTGTGTTATGGTGCGCTGCTGCACAATGTTATTAGGCTACTGCGCACTTAGCATCTCATGCACCCATTTACTACTAAAGGGGGCCAAATCCATCCTTTCACTCACAATACCTGTTGAGTATGGGCCCATCAGTGTGTTTTATTTGCTTTTTCATTCTTGCATGTCCTATTTTGGGTCCCCAACTCCCAGACTTTCCAGGGCAAAAGAATGGCAGAATTTTTCTGGCACATTCCTGTATGCTTTCTAAAACTATATGTGATGAAGCTCTTCTGGTAGGAAAAACGTGCTGCTTTTAGTCAGGAGCTGCATTTCTGAATCTATAAAAGCTTACTATTTTTATAATATTTGTACTTGTAAATGTCTCTGCTCATGAAATACAGCTATTTTCTGCATTTTTAGGACACCGCCCCAGAGGCACAAACATATCCAAATCTGAGGAAGTTCTCATCTCTGTCAGGATTTCACTCTTCTTGGTTACATATCATAAAGTAAAGCATCTAAAGCAATTTGGAACATTCTCCTCAGCTCCGATTCCTTTGATTTTATTGGAAAGCTTGTTTTACAAACAGCAACCAGTCTTTATGGCAGATGGGTGCCACCAACTCACTTAACAGGAGAATTATAGCAAAGATGCTTGTCCTATTTAATTTTGTGCAAAATTTTTCCAGTGTGATTTGATTTTTTTTTTAATGATGCTTGGGGAAGGGAAATGCCAGTATTCACCCCAAGTTGCCACTCAATTACTAGTCTTTTAATATGCAATAAAATTGTTACATGCCATATTTAACTCCATGAACTTGTAACTGTGTTCTTCTGTTTTAAAGAGATGGGAAATGATTGACTAGACATTCAGGCCTCCTTCAGGATTCAACCCTGTGTCAGGGCATTTGAGTTGCTCAAAAAGGATAACAGAATCTTTTTCTTTGTGGACCAAATTTTAGACTAATCGTTTTCAGTCTTTTATTAATAAAGTATGATGAATGTTTCAAAGTTTATCCGTAGCTGAATAGCAACTCATTTGGAAGCTTGGACTGCAGAAGACTGAGAATTATTTTTTGCAGCAAGTGGGAGGATTATCGGGTGGAAATGGTTCAATATAATTGGTTAAGATAAGATTCAAGAGAAAATGAAGGTTTTCAAAGGCCTGTATACTGAGGGAAAATATAAAGCATGCAAAATATTGGCACAAGTGGGAACAGTCAGTAATACAAACACTGAGGGTATATTAAAAAACAAAAACAAATAGGTGGTTACTTGAATTTATGGAGACTGACTGATTTAATTGACTTTTGAAGTAGGAATACTTTACTAGCCATTTGCTTCTGAGAGCCTGAGTCTTCTGCTAAGCACATCAGTTCTCTTATCTTAAGAAAGCATTACCACGGGGTGTTTCTGGTTCTAATATTTTGGGTGGGGCTTTTTACTCTTTTCCCACTGAAGTTATCAATCAGTGGAGGCAGAGTTAAATTTAAGTTTAGTGCCTTTTGAAAAAGTCTCTCTTCGTCTGAAAACATTTTCTTTAAACTCCAGCAGCATGTTGGAGATAAGCATGAACTCCACCACTGCAGCTTAAAGGCTCTTAGTTGCTACTGTAAATGCTTTATGAAAACCACCTACAGGGTGTTACCAGCTTACAGCTTTGCCAAGTCAGAAAGGTGGAGCTGCCTGTGAGAATGAAGCCTTGTTTAATCAGGTTTTATAATTGCTTTGATCAAATTTAACTAGGGCATGTTGGGTCAAGCAGTCCCTTGTTTTATATATTCAGTGTTCATAGGGTATTAGTTACAGCACTGTTCTTTAGCATTATGCAGTGATATACTTACCAATATTTACAATAACTCTATGTTATGTTTCAATTTATGTATTTCTTTACACTTTACTGTCTGTCTTTTAGGTCTAATTTTCCTCTCACTGGCATCAATGAAAATTTTGCTAGCTGATTTACTAAATCAACTCCCAGCTTGTACCAGAAGAAAGGCAGTGTAGTGTAACAATAGCTAACTTTAATCTCTGTTCCTCATTACTGGTATGCACAGTTTTAGCCTCTATTTATTTTTTTATATTGTTCCTATAACTCTCCCTCAAACCCTCTAAGTCTAATGAGGAAGAATGCTATCTATTTTAAGGTGTTGAGATACCAGAGAAACAACAGATTGCCCCTAAACATAAAAATCCTATGATTGGTGTGTACACCCTTTCCCACCCAATCAGGATTTAGTGACCAGCTGAATTCACTGCTTGTTTTTTTGCCATTGATTCAATGGGGCCAACTGTTCAGATGCACTTCATGATGTCCTGGAACAAACTGCTAGCACTTCTTATCCAATGAACCATTTTTGGGTTTGTAGTGGGACAATGGATATGGACATCTGAAGGGTTGCTCCCTGGACAAATGCAACATCTGTTTGTAGCCTTAGAATTTCAAGTGGAATAGAATTATCCTGAGTTTAACTATAAAAGAGCTCTTTATAATCTGAATGGGAAGGAATATTTTCAAATCAGAAACTGAAATACTATATTTTGGGCTCTTCTAGTATGTTTCTGTGACAGGCACTTTAAAAATCATAGCACTCTACTAAAAAGCATGAAGCATAAGCCCCGTATCCCATAATTATAAAGGGCTACATACTTAATACATATCTTGTGCAGAGGAGCATGTGTAGGGTGTGACCAGTGGAATGTGGGAGGAGTCGGGTATGATAAAATTGCTATACATAGTAATTTAGAAAAGCCACAACAGTGATAATTTATTATCACCTGTCACCACACCCTGGGGTGTGTTGGTATAGAAGTTTCATGGGATTTCTGCACACTGAGGAGTAGGGAGGAGTAGGTCTTTAATTTTTATTTTCTGCAGGGATTCAGATAAGCTCGCTTCATAATTAAAATACTTTATTGCCTTTATACAGCTGTCAGACCTCTAAGAAGGTAGCAACTTCTCTTGCATTTTGGAATTATATTTGTAGGTATGCCTTCTGCCAGCTGCAACTGTCAGAGAGGTGGTATTATTTGTTACAACTGGATGGCAGTATCCTGCTCAGTGTGTTTCTGCAGAGATCAGTTGTTTCTGTTGGTTTTAATTATGGTAAGAAAGGAATATCATAAAATGAAGTTCAATCCCAAAATGTTTGAGCACATGAATTCAAGTTTGTGAAGTGCCTGAGCGTAATAGCTGAGGCTTCTATGAAAGTCCAAAGTGAAAAAGTGACATTTGTATTTAAAATGCTTCTGGACTTCAGTGAAGTTACAACAACTGCTGTTAGGTAGTCCACACACAGTGGGCCACACCCATTTTAAAGGCTGATGTGGAAATCAGTGCCTTCCCCACAAAAGATTTTTAACAATTTCCTTTCAGAAGTTGTGCACACTATCTTAATTATACAGGAACCTACGTAAAGGTACCACTGGCTTAGATCCAGCTACAGCTAAAGCAAACAATATGACAACAAAAAGGCACTTGCGTCATTTTTCTTTAGCTCTTATACTACAAACAATAACTGGCAAATAAAAAGCTTCTAGCATGTGGTATGCCCAGTAATGCCAGCTCACTTGCTCTGCACATGGATACATTAAAACAAATTGTGCTGTACCTGAAAATATCAAGACAGATTTCCTTCCTTCATCAGCTGTTGCCCTAAAAGAAATTACTTCCCCTTGTCAAGGGAAAATTTTTCCTTTGTATGCCATTTTATTTTCTTGAAAATTAGTTTTTTCACCATTTTACTGATGGTATTTTTTGTGACATAATAAATGTGCAGTCTTGTCTTAGGGTGTAGGTTGTAGTCATGTTGATCTAAAGACACAGGCAGACAAGGTTCTTTGGGTAAACGCGATATGTTTTATTAGAGCAACTCAACTAGTCAGAAAAATTCTTCTTAGCAAGCTTTCTGGCACAAACACCCTTTGTCCTAGAAATTGACAGCCTTGTCTTCAAAATGGACAGAATATCCATTGTGGTAAAATTAACCCAGTAATAGCTATTAGCAAAATAGGCAAACACCCATAAATCATAGAAAATGTTGTTAGGTAGTTCCTCTTCAGGCTGAATTTAAAGGTGGTGCCAGTCAGGGCTGAAGCACTTTTTCCATGGAAAAGGTGTGAAATCTATCTCATCATGAGGACTGAAGCATAGAGAAATCACATTTTGTATATCATAAAACTGATCTGCAAAATGTCAGCTCTATACATAAGAGAGGAGCGGCTGAGGAGAGAGGGAAGCCAGGTAGCAATGTGGGTAATGGCTGTGCAAACTGCAGAGATCACGTTGTCTCTCAGACCCAGAGGAAGAGGGAAATGTGGCATATTTCTGTGAAATGTAAGCACGTTTGTGGGTCAAGACCATTACAACATCCTTATAAACTGCCTCCAAAATGAAGGGGGAGATTCTATCTCTTCAGCCTCTGGGTTAATCCCCTAACCAGGGGTGTCAAACTCATTGGAGACTCCAGGCTCTGAGACAGATCTATGGGTCTGGTGGCAGTGATGGTCTAACAGTGACCTAACTGTAGAGTCTGGCAACAGCAGCAGGTCCATCAGAGATAGGCCAGGTGGCTAGGGGTGAGCAGGGCAATGACACCCTGGTTGACAATAGCTATGTCCAGCAAATTGAGACAGGCCCTGACCCTCCCTGGCCACATCCTCCCCTCCCACCCCTCAAATTCTGGTAGCTCACCAGGCCAGGTAGAACAGTGCCATGTTTCAGGAGTTTCCAGTAGGCCATATGTTTGACATCTTTGCCCTATACAAAGATGTGTACTCTGCAGAAATGGAGCAGATTAGAAAACAAATTAATGTAATGTTAAACGTAGTGTAGTTAAGGGATCATGGTTAAAAACATACTGACTGGTTAGCCTATAGTGAGTGCTATTAGCTACCTCTTGGTACTATATAAAAAGGAAGCAGAGGACAGGAGGAAAAAAAACCTTGTGGATAGCAAGAGAAAATTTGAATTTATAGTCTTATTGTGTATTCCGTGTGGAAACTGAAAATCAAATAAGAAATCTTAAAATGTGGTGACTGAAATGTCCTGTTCATTGTGGCAGACGCTTTCAAAGTTGCCTCATGTGGAAACTCTTCTTTTAAGCCCCACTGGGTGGATTAGTTTAATCACTCTCTCTTTCTCACTCCAGTACACATCCTACCAACATTAAACTGAAACTTTCATCTGGCTCAACAAGATTATAAGCCCTCTGGGACCAGACTCCTTGTGTATCAGGCTGAGCACAATAGGATCCTGGTTTCTGACTTGGAATTTTAAATGGAATTGACTCCCATAGTTTTCCATAATAAGACTGCACTTTTGGTTTCTTCGTAGCTGGTGCTTTTGAAAATTAGTGAACAGTTTGTCACCACCCTTAATGACTTTGTAGTCTTTATGTATGTATGAGACCTAGCAGGAGAACTAACAACAATACCTAGCTCTTGTGTAGCATTTTTCACTGGTAGATCTCTAAAATGCTTCACAAAGCAGGTCAGAAACTGAGGCAAAAAAGAGGTGCAATGCCTGAGGACACCCGCTAGGTGATGATAGAGCTGGGAATGGAATCCAGGTTTTTGAACCCGAGTCTCATGCTCTAAGCACTGAAAGGGCAATAGCATAGGACAGAAATGGTGATATAGACTGGACTGTTTTGAAAGCCAAGTTTGTTTGTGTCTGTGTATTTTAGAACTAATATGTTGAGTTGCCCCCTCATAGCACTCATACCTCTAGTGGAAAAAGGTAGATTGGAGGTAGGTAGCCTTAGCTAACTTAAAAAAAAAATTAAATAATAGAAGGCATAATTTTAAAGCAAAAATCCTGTTGGTATCAGGAAACCCTGCTCTGGTAATCACTTCAAACAACAATTGTCTACTGCTGGGGTCAGCAACTTACAACCCAAAGGCTTGATCTGGCTCAAAGTGCTTGGATTCTACCTGCGGCAGTATGGTGGGTTGGCAGCACACAGCTCAGCCCAGTGTATCCCTACTTTCTGTCCTGCACCATTTTTCCAATTCCTCCTGAAGTCCCTCCTACTACACACCTTGGTCCCTGTGGCACATGCCGCTCACCATTGCTGCTGAATTTGGCCCTCCCTACTGCCAGTGGGGATGGGCAGAACATGACAGAGGTGGTGGAGATTGTGGCAGAAGTCATAGAGATGGCAGCAGATGGCCTCAGTGCTGCAGAGAGGAGCAGTAGCTGGTGAAAGTACAGAGGAAGTGACAGTGTGCAGAGACAACCAGGTCACAAGCAGCAGCCCACCACCATAAAAGATTGACCACCCCTGGCATAGAGGGTATAGATTCTCTTTAGTATCTGGCCCAGAAAAAGGCCATTTACTGGAAGACGTCACTGCAGGTCCATTTGCCAAACACTGATGGCCTCAACTAAATTATTTTCCACCTTCATTTTTCAGGCTTTCTTCCCTACTGTGTATCTCTTAACAACTATATTGCATATTTGCATGCAAAAGTAGAGCCTTATCTCTAATATATTGGCTCCCTCCTGCCTTTCATGTATACAAGCTATAATTTTCTACTTGTGATATCAGCACCATTCCCATAGTAACTGATTATGATCTTTGAAACAAGATATAATGCTTAATGCACGCATGGGAACACTGGCTGGTTAAAAGGAAGACCTTCCCAGAGCAGAAAAACAGCACCTCATAGGTTTAATGAGACACTTAACAAAAATACAAATATTTACCATTCTAAGCATACAGTAACTTAGGAAAAAAAATGAGTGTAAGTTCACTTTAAAAATACACTGGTTAGTTCTTAAATACTCTGGTTAGACTTTTTCAATTAATATATTTATTAAATAATAAGAAGATAAAACTCTAGAAAGCTTTAAGGAATTGGAACCACATGAATTAGAATCAACAGATACTTTTCCAAAGGCAAAATGAATTTCAAATTTACAAAAGGAGCCAGGTTGAAGAGAGAAAAATGGCCCACCAAAGCAGGCAAGAGAGCTTCTGTCTAAAGGAATCATTCCTCTAGGCAGTTTCCAGTCCCAGTCATTTCTTGGTATCACTTTTGCCAGTACCAATGGCCAAATCCTGCGTCTGCTGTGTACTGCATCATCCTTCAAGTTAATGACAAGTCTGTGCATAAAGGGCTTGATGGATTGGGTTCTAAGATTGCAACAAAGTTCCTGATTAGCACAAAACAAGACTTACCTGATTTGGACTTCCGCCCAGGGTAAGCTAATTATGTCAAGTCCATCAAACTAATTCAGATAAGCCATCAAGGAGCTCTGAGTTGTGATTTTTTGGTCACTACTGGTTCAGGCTAGATTCTAGCCAAGCAGCTAAAGAAATAGATTGTTTTCCAACTTATAGAGTCCCCATTTATAAACATTTTTACATGCACATTATAGCATGGACTTGTTAGACTGGATTGCTGTCATTAGAACTATACCAGTCTGACCAGTAAATATCTATAAAATGTTTATATAACAGTGATTCACTGAGGAGTGATTGCATGGGATATTGAATATATAAATCTTTTATTTAGAACTTACTGATTGGTACAGAAGAGATCATGATATCACAAAGAAAAAAAAAGTTTTTATTTGTTAAGTGGTTAAAAAACCCCATACAATAATGCTAGTCTCTAACAGAACTTTTATTACTGTTGCACTGAAAAGCAGTTACCTTGCTTAGAATAGAAAGGGTTTAAGATACTTATTTTATTCACTCTTGTTGAGAGGTATTTTAATGTAGTTACATGATTAAATGTTAAACATAAGTAAAATTCTTTTTTCCCCTGCTTCAACAGTCTTTAGTTTTTAGTCATTTGCAGATCAGGCCAAGTCAGAATGAAGTTCTGTGTAAGACTGAGGTTCTAAATCTTGCTGTGTATAGGTTTGTCATCCAGCTCACCATCATTGAATATTGTGTCTATAAGTGCCAATGACTCATTTTTAATATGCAGAAGTTTCAGCCTGAGTTTTATTCCACTGAAACTCAAATCTCAGCACTTTCTTAATATTATGAATGCAAAACTATAAATATGAATTGAACAAGACTGTTCCATATCTTTCTTAGTTATTACAAAATATGAAGGTGTTGCAGCTTTGTGGAAGAGGGTCTATTGTTTGCTTGATTTTTTTTAAATGTTATTTCATTGAGTGATTTTTCTTTCCTCTGAACTTTCAAAGGCACTGCCTTTCTGTTTACTTCTAATAATCTGGTACCTCTGCCAACACCATAAAGTCAATTCTGTTATCACCTCTGGAATTTATTATGTTTTCCAAGAAAAACCATTCATTGTAGAGATAAGTCAGACACAAGATGGAGTTGGCATAGGAATGTAGGAATAGACATAGTCCAGGTCCTATGTTTATAGGCAACCATTTGTTCAAAAGTCCACAAGATCATTCACTTTAATTCCTCTCATACACCACAGTCATCAATACCCTATAGAAAAAAGTGAGGAAAAATAAATATAGGTGACAGACAGTACTTTCTTACAGCTAATACCGATCACTTGCAGCACACTCTCTTAGTGAAATGACTAAGACATTGATCCTTTGTGATCATGAATACAACTTCAACAGCTATCAGCACATCCTTAGGAATGTGTGTATTGTTATTTTGAGGGGTTTTTGGTTTTGTTTTTTAAATATACCTTCTGGAGGATATCTAGCTAAAAGAATTTGAAAATGAAATATTCAGAGAAAAAATGTGATGTGTTGGTTAGAATTGATCACTGAATGTTATGGGTTCTGTTTCTTCCCCTTCCACTAATTCATCCTATAACTTAGGGCAATGTGGAATACATGAAATGAGGCTACTAATACCTATCTCATATGCGTCTTGTAAGGCTTAATTAATTGAAGTCAGTCAGAGTTATACCACTGACTCCAAGGGGGGAGAGGGGTCCCCACATCTGTTACTGTTGAGGCTGGTAAAGAGCCTTTGAATTCTCAGAGTGAAAAGGTACAATAATAGCAAAGTATTACTAATACTAAAGGTACAACAAAATAGCAAAGTAATACTAATACAGGTCATTTTTTTCCTTTTTATTGTCCGTAAGTTATTTCAAATCATAGTTTTGCTATTCATTTTGAAGAAATCTGTAAATTTTAATAAATTGGAGAAGTAGTTACCTTTCAAGTATGAAAGTTAACTTTAAACCTAAAAATGCTCATAATGTATTGTACAAAAGCTGCTTATGCCTACATGTTTATCAAGAAACACTTGAAAATTAGAAAGCTGTTAGAGACTAGGGGATGAAACAAAATATAATGTGTAATGCATGTGTAGTTGAGAAAAAGAGCAAAATAAAGCAGAAGACCTAAAACAAACAAGATATGAAGATATAGATTAAAAAAGTAATTTTAAGAAAAAATTGATACTATTGAACAAAAAAAGTTAAAGGAATAATTTAAGGACAGACTTAAAACTAAACTAAATTGAACCAAATGGCCTTAATTTGCTAAAGTCTGCAATTTCTCCTCTATCCAGCTTTCCTGGCAAAGTTTTTAATGTCATCAGAAATTACAGTTACCTGCTGACATAATTTGCTGACATGAATACATTTACATTTTGGAAGATTTAATGCTGCTTTATTCTCTCTGCCTTTTTATGGTATTTATTCTTGTATGAGTCTGTATACTAATTTTACAGATCGGGTGGTGCAGCTCTAATCCACTTGAATGCAGACATCTAGTTCTTCCTTTAGAAACTTCCTCTTCAAACAAGCAATGCTATAGTTCTGGGAAATGCCTTGACAGAAATGTTTTTTTTCCTCCTTCCTCCTTCTGTCAGAGGACCTAGAAATACAAACCACTTTCTTAAAACTAAGAAAATTTAGATTAGAGTTCTGAGGGCTATTTTCTAGTGTTCTGAAGAGAGGGACATTTTGAACTAATAATAGTTTCTTACCTTACAGAAACAATAGTGTGCATAATTAATCTACTGGGGAAAAAAGATGCTGGAGAAGCCAGTACAGCTGCCTTAATATTTTTATTTATTACAACTACATAGCTGTTTTCCATCCATTCTACTCCATGTTTTTGAGAGGGAGAGAGCATATATCTTGTAATACTGATGGGTTAGAATCAAGAATAACTGCTCCTCTCAGGTTAGAGGAAGAGGTAGGTAACTCTCTTGACTCATGTTATGACTATGATTATCCTTCTATTTCCAAAATATTTTAAAACATTTACGTTGAATAACAAGAACACTATTAAATGCATATTTTAATTTATTGTTTTATAGTGTCCAAAAATTGGTATTCTCTGTAGAATCACAGACACATAGGGCTAGAAGGGACTTTGTGAGGTCAACTAATCCAATCCCCTGCTCAAAGGAAGCATCATCCCATTAGACCTCTAACCATTTTTGTTTCTCTGCTCTGGATTCTTTCCAATTTGTCCACATCTTGAAGAGCAGTGCCCCAAATTGGAAGCAGAGCTCCAAATAGGACATTTAGGCACCTCACCTTTCTAGTATGTCAGCTAGTTCATATTTCCTTTGATTAGATTCATTACAAGAAGTTCAGGAGAAACTGTAAGACTTTTGACACTAAAGTTGAGGTCATCTTTGGGGATCAAGAAGAGAGATATTGCAGGTGAACCCTCAGTTCAGTCTCACCTATGTTAGTTTAAGGTTCAATGAGCAAGGCCAAGATATATGATTGGACAGAAAAAAGGGTGGAGAGAGACCCATCAGCTAAGAGAGAGTGCCTGAAGTCATGCATGCAAAAATGTTGCCTCAGGAATGGCCATAGAGAGAGAACAGGAGCAGTGTGGGGTGGGTATGAAACAAGGAACTGCTCAAGAGATGGGAACATCATGAACTTGATGGAGGAGATGACATAGAGAAAGTGCTAAGTGATCAACTGTACCTAAGCAACTTTTTGCACAAGTAATCTGTCAGAAGTACCTTCAAGAACATTTAACTTAATTGGTCTCTTGCTGCCATCTAACTTAAATTGTAGCAAACTGTAGATGAATGATACATGTAGAATGAGAAAATTCAGACTGTGAAATATATCAACAACAATAAGGATCCAGTGTCTGAACTACCAGTTATGGTCAAGGGAGGAGATGCATTGTTAAGAGTAATGATGGTGACTTCTTGGTTGAGTAGTCAGCAAAGACTGAAACTGGGACTTTTAGCTTTAAAGCATACATCTCTGTTGCTTAACCTAAATGTTAGAAGAGTAGCAGCAGGTAACCATCCTAAATGGATCTGTCACAGGGGAAGAAAAATTCACTTGGCCAATGCATTGGACAAGATCATGTTAGTTCATTTATCCTAGCCAATGTAATTAACACTGATGGAATACACATTTTAAAGTCTCTCACACAATTTTTAAATACATTTCTAAGCTAAATTCTGCTTCCATCGAATTCTGCAAGTTATTCAAAAGTTGTAAATCAAAAAATAGCCACTATTGCCAAAACTGTTGCTCAAGGTATTACAAAAGTGTAAGACAACCACCAAAACAATGTCTTCAGAGTAATTAGATTTAAAAGAAAACATTTAAAAAAATTTAATTTGCATTCTGGATTTTGAGTATTTAGACATCATTGAGGCTTATAAATGTCTCATCACCATGACGGAACCTAGAAACATTCTGTCTGTCTTTAAGGAAAGCTGAGATTCTTGTCTTAACAGAGGCCTGAAGAAGCTGGGGTTTTAAGAAACACAATAAACATGAGATAAAGTCATGAGAGTTGACAACTGTATAGTCAGTTTACTTGGCCAACATGTCACAGAAGCTCTGTCAAGATAATATTCCAATTCATTTGTTTTTTCACTCATAGGCCCTGGAGGGCTGATGGAGAAATCAGGACATTGAACTGCCAGACCCTATAATAGATCATTTAAATTGAAATACAGTCAAAGCAGCAGCTGCATGCTTTTTCCTTTGAACTCTGTAGAACTGGCTCTTCTGGTGTCTTGCCAGGGTTGTCATTTTCATTTACAGTAAAACACGAGCCCAATAGATTTTTTTTTTATAATCTTGGCCCAGGAAGAAATTTCTTAATTTAACAAAGTGCATTTGCAAATATGGAACTGTGCAGACTATAAAAATGTACAGGACATTGGGTTGTGTGTTTCTTCATGCATTCTCCCACTTGTTATCTGAACACCCTGACAAAACAAATATAATATTTATCATAGCTTTGTTACTATGGAGGAATTGGGGGTGGGGGTTGTTGTTCCTTTTGCTTGTGAAGATTTGTGTAGCTCCTCCTGTCTTCTGTTTGGAAAAACATGGAATTCAAATGTAGTCCTGAAATATTGTTAGCGTAGAACTGTTTGTTCTAAAAGCACTCCTGCCATAGCTACAAAGTATGAATCTTCTTCCTCTTCATTATCAAGTCCTGGTTATTAAGGTAATGTCTAGGTCCAGTAAAAAGGTGGCCTTCTTTTTCCCTTTGCCTCTCCCAGTACTAAAACATTTTTAAGTAACTCCAATATTATTATCACATAGATGCTTTCTGGAAAAGTATGGAAACAGTTGATCTACTGACCTGTCAACCACAAAAATTTATTTCTGTTCTGTCACACCATATACACACGTATTGAAATCAGTGAGAGTTGTGAATGTGTAACCCATGGGGAAATGTGGTTCTAATGCGTAATATGTATTAAACCAGGGGTATTCCCTTCTATTTGGGAAAGTGTAGAGCATTATTGTTAGGCTGTGTAATTAAAACTTGCTGGAAGTCATGCCGTGCATTGTCTAGGACAACAAACCTTTCTCAGATAAAAATAGTTCTCTGGGAAGGAAACTTCAGCAAGAAATGCAGATTCTGACTGTCCCCTTCTTAGGGGATTTTCTGAGGCTAAAGAAAGGACTGTCTCACCAGCTCACCCTTCCAACTCTGGGAAGGAGCATATATATGTAGGATTGTGATATTGGGGCACTGCTAGGAGGTAGCTGAGGCTTCCTTTCACATATAGATCTAGAAGGGAAATGAACTGAGTCATGAGAAATGTTATTTCTGTCAAAGCCTGGAAAAAACTTGAGCTTCATTATATCAGGAAAGATTTCCTCACAATAAGGTCTAACTTTGGAATACTCTCCCAAGGGGAACTGGTAGAAGTACCATCACTTTGGGTCATTTTGAACTATGTGGAATTTTTAAAAAGAAAATACATAGTATGAAAGAATCCTACAGTGTCAAGCAATGAACTAAATTCTGCCCTGTTCAAATTTTCTTTTTCTTGTTATTTTTCCCTCTCTCTCCTTTTAACTGTGCCCAATCCATAATATTGCAATGGTTAAGATTGAATAGGTTCTTTTATTAGAATTTTACGATTAGAAGAAATATGAGACATGAAGACTTGTTTTTGAGTTAACCGGAAGCTTAATTCAGCCCCCTGTGGAACTTAGACTGCAGTTGAGGTACCACTGCTTATAGCTGAGCTGAATTTTGACCCTTTAAGTTAACTGAATATGACTAAATGTTGTTATATACAAGTACTTGCAGGATCAAGGCCCAAATTTATAAGCAATTGTTTTAGCCTTATTTTGAAAAGGTAATTTTTGCAGTGGTGCTTGGTAGCATGGCTATAAAGAAGGATGTTGATATTTTTATTATAAGCCTTACTCTGTGGGTTTATAATGGATTGTAAAATGTGTACTTAACTGAAATGTACTTACAAAATTTTAACAAACATTTTTTAAAACACTTTTGAAAAAAAATTCTATTTTCAGGAATCCATGTAATTTGATAGGCTTTTATTGGTATTTTTAAGACACAAACATAGTCTACAATATGTATACAGGTTTCCCTTGCCAACCACGGTTTTGCTAACTAGTTTTTAGTATCCACACTTCAGAGAAGGTGAGGTACAGTCTAAAAATACCACGCATGGCCCCCCCTCGGCCCTGCTCATGCTTCTCACTCCCCCTGCACAGCCTTGCTGGTGCCCCTCACCCTCTACCCACAGCCCTTGCTCCCCCAGCCCTGCAGGTTTTGCCAACCACGGTTTTGCCAGCCACAGGAACTTTCAGGAACCTTACCTCTGTGGTTGGTGAGGGAAACCTGTATAAGAAACACAATTTAGTAATTTGTCTTAGAAGAGTCATCTGGAATATGGGACCTGGTCCTGCAGCCTTTTATTCATACACAGTCTATGAGACTACTGGGATGAACAGGGAATTAGGTCAATGCGGGCTTCCTACAAGGATTTTTCAAGCAACAAATCTATTGTCCTTTGTTTACAGTTCAAATGCTCTGAGTATGTGTTGACACAACAGAGAAGCAATTATAGAAGATCAGGTAATAATTTGTGGATTAAGCATGCATTGGCATAACAGATGACAGCAGTGTTCAACTCAAAGCTGTTATAAATTCAATGATGCCAATGAAATTGTTACTTCATAGAAGCTATTGTCTTCCCGAGAAAAGAAGTGTAACAATTGCAGTTAACTAGATTTCCCAGGGATTTGTGTGATGTCTCGGAAGAAGCATTGCAATCTCAAGGATTTTTTTTTTTTTTTTAAACAAAAATATTTATATACAAGTTATATTGAAGTAATGATATGCTTGGACTTTAATCAAGGAAAAATCTGAAGTTAAGGCCTTTATCTGGCAATGATGGTCTGTGTTGAACTTTATTCAAGTGAATAGTTTTATTGAAATTAGGATGATATATGATGTTATGCCCAGATATGTTAATAGGATCAGGGCCACAAAACATCTCAGTCTGGATGGAGACTGCTAAGGATGGCTTATGGTGCATGTGCTTACCTGAGGAAACCAGGCAAAAGGTATATGCCATGTCAATAAAACTAACTTGGCTTGACTAAAAGAGAGGGTTCAACAGTAGCTTTGGTTCTGTTTGAGACTCTCTTCATAAACTCAAACTATAAATAGTCAGTTTAATAAAACAGATTAGACCACTCCAATTGTATTGAAGTTCTTTTGTTCAAACACACATATAACAACTTGAAACAAATGAAGGACTGTTTCTGGAAATATCTTACAGCATAGAGGGGGTAGTAATCTGGAATACCATGGTACACTCTGTTTAAATGCAAAAGCTCAGAACTGGACTTCAAAAAACAACCAAACAAACAAACAACTGCCCCCCCCTCCCCACAACCCAAAAAACAACCCTCAATAACATCAGAAACAGCTTGAGCTAAACTGGTTTTTGCCTCCTTCAGACTCCTTAGTTTATTGTCAAGAGTGCCTCATGCCTCAAAAAGCCTTGACATTGCCAGAATGGAGTCTGCTCAATGCTGTTTTAGCAGCTTTGAAATTGATTAATTTTGCCAATTACACAGAGTAAAATTAAATTACTGGTGGACCAGAATGCCAAAAGATGCTTTGCACTTAAGTGATTAACCAATATACAGATAAACAGCTGTTTCTTACCCATGTAAGCAATAGCTAACCAGCTGGCTTCGCATTGTGTTACATAGGTAAGTGTATTATGGACCTACCCAATATGTATTTAAGTGAGTACACTGTATACGATGGTATGTGGAGTGACAGAGATTGGAACTTTTTATTTTTGTAAAACTAAATGTTTTTAACCAGGGAGAAACTCCATGAAAGGTCAGAATTTTGAAGCTAGGGAAATGACAGCCTACTTCTACTGACTTTTAACTACAGCAGCAACTATCTGATCATCATGTCTCAGGTATTTCCATAGGCAAATCAGCTTTTAAACAAAAGGAGTCTATTCCATCTGTCAAAGAGAGCAAACCAGAGTTAATGAAGAAAAACGCATCAAAGTTGTGACTGTTCTGAGGTGTTATTTGTACCTAGATGTTTTTGAAGGTATCAGTGGAACAGTCAGAATTTTTAAAGTTTATTTTTTCAGAGGACTCCACGGTTGCTGGCTGCCACAGTCAGTTTAGGGAAGAGGTGGCTTTGGCCTTTCTGAATATGGAGACATCCTTAAAATTCTCTAATCTTGCACATCGCTCAACTAGCAGAAGGGGAAGAGGTGGAGATTTAGACACCCTTGGATTTGGGGGGGGGGGGGGGGCATTTCCTATAGTGGAGTAAAAATCTCTAAGTACCTTAGTAGAAAAAGGATGGAAGACAGAGAGCTAGTGGGAACTTGCCCTAAAATACCAACATTATATTAACTTAAAAAAAAAATTAGTATTCTACACAGACTTGACAGAGCTCTGAAAGGGTGAACCACCATGAAAGCCAGCCGCACTTTGCAGGGAGTTTGCCTCATGGAGCCAGCTGCAGGATGATGATAAACACCTGGGAATGAGCCACAAGTGCAACCAATAAAAGTTTTACCACTGGCTTTAGTGGAGCCAGGATTTCACCTATTTAAGCCCCCAGTGTCTTAGAACCAGCCCTTCATTCTCTGGTATATGAAGTGACCTTTTGGGCACTGGTTTATTCCCAGACACTGGGACTCCATTGTTCCAAGATTATATTTTTTATTAGGTTTTCAGGAAACTCTGGCTGCTTTAATCTGCCTAAAAGTGAGTTTAACAGACTTTAAAGGTTTCAAGTGAATTTAAATAAGATTTTAAAAGGTTTGTTTACTACTGGCAGTTTTCCTGTGCTGAGGGCTAAATCAGAGGATTACTAAACTTCAGGCTCTTGAAAATGAAAGTTTGGAGTCACACAGGCCCAGTTTGAATGCTGTTGCTCCTTTTTCTTCCAAAAAACCAGAATTTTCTCTTGGGGGGGGGGGGGGGGAAACTGCTGTTTTATAGAAAGTCACTGACCCAAGTACTTCTTGACATCTAATCTCCCCTTATCTTGTGCAGTTAGTTGGAAAGCAGGTTTGTTACATAACTAAGGGCTCTTCAGTTCTTTCAGCAGAAGACAAGTGATCAATTAGCTGCCAGGGTGCTGAAGACAGTGGCTCTCAACCTCTTTAGAGGGAAGGTACCTCTGGCAAAACACCAGCTCTTCATTTTCACTATTTTTTTAATGGGGGGGATTACAGCAAACCACTAGAGCAATTCTTCTGTTGCAAAGCACTAGGGGGAGACCACAACAGGGCAGCATGTCTTGAAGGGTATGCATTGGCATTTGAAATGTTCGGGTGTATCTTGAGGATCCCACTTGCGCGCCTAATATTGCATGGCTCGGGGCCCTTGAAAGGATCTCAGGGCACCTCCCTCTGCGGACTGAGAACCGCTGGGTTGAGGCAAGGCAGGGAGCCCTCTTCATGGGAGACCAGGACTGCTTCACTAGTGTCCATGGGGACAGGCTCCTAGTAGTTACAAGAGCGGATTCAAAGCACTTGATACCCAGCGGGGAGGCTCCGTGGGACCCGCTGTTTGCCATGTGCAGCCCCCAGCCCGGCGGGGCCTGCCCCGGGACTGCGGCTTGCTCTCGGGCCGCTTCCAGCTCAACGTGCTGCGCTTTCTCCAGCTG
>NW_005842048.1:280884-335767 GCF_000455745.1 Alligator sinensis
GCCCCCGGCTGCCGAAGCAGGTCTGTCCCGCAGATGGGGCCCGGGGCTGGGGCTGGGGCTGGGTGCCGGAGCCAAGATCCAGGCACCTGGGGTGGGAGGGGGAGGCACTGGCAACGCCCAGAGAGTAGCTGCTCAAGCTGTCTTGCTTCTCTCCCTCCTTCCCACCTGTGCTCCTCAAGGCAGCGTCCCCAACGAGAAGATCGCAATATGGCTTAAGGACTGTCGGTGAGTACTTCTGCCCGCCGTCTGCATCGGCTGCAGGCCCCAGGAGCCAAGATCCAGGCACCTGGGGTGGGAGGGGGAGGCACTGGCAACGCCCAGAGAGTAGCTGCTCAAGCTGTCTTGCTTCTCTCCCTCCTTCCCACCTGTGCTCCTCAAGGCAGCGTCCCCAACGAGAAGATCGCAATATGGCTTAAGGACTGTCGGTGAGTACTTCTGCCCGCCGTCTGCATCGGCTGCAGGCCCCAGCGGTCCCCTGCGAGTCCAAGGATCGGGCCCCTGCAGCACATGGCGAGGAGAAAGGGGGGTGTTGCGGCCACCTCTTCGGGGCTCACGTCCCTCCTGGTTTTATTAGGGGACGGCAGGAGGAATGACCCGTGCTGTCAGGTGCACCTACGGGATAGCGTCCAGTTACTGCAGGGGTCAGGAGCTGCGTGGGGGAGAGCCTTCCCAGTTCAGTCTTTCCAGCTTCTTTTTCTCTCTGCTTGGTGTTGACATCTCTCATACGATGCATCATCTGTCATGGTCAAGAATCAGGTTTTTTCCCCCCCTAATATTGAGCAAGGAACTTTATTAGTGCAAAGAGACAGAATGATCACAGAAGTTGCTGTATTTTCCCGTGTGTAGCTCCTTTTTAAGCCTTCCCTACTCCCTTCTGGCCTGGCTTCCTGCTCCAGAGTTAGAGAAACAAGATATCCACTCTCACATCCTCTATTTTTGTGTAAAAATCAACATTTAATAGACTAGATGTTCAAATGAGTCACCAGCTACCATTCGCCCAGATGTAATCGTGTTTTGGCTGTGCCGGAAGTTTTGTCCACTTGACTGGCTGACTTTACTGAATCCCAAGTGTATACATGCTGTGCAGTAGATTTGGATTCCCTGCGTGAGCGACTCCCTTTTGCTAAGGATGTAGTAGGGATAGCATTACTGCTAGGCTTGCCCAATAGTACCCCTGAGTTTGGAACAAGGTGATGTGCTGCTTTCTTCCATTTGCAATCCCATACGCTTTTCAGAGCTACATCTGATATTTTTCTTCTTTGCGTTTTGTCAGGACTCGGTGTTTATTTCAGTTCAGGTGAGCTGCACTCTAATAGTTAAAGATGAAATCTCAAGACTTTTTCTAGATTGGGAACCTCATTCATTTTAAGTGCAGCCATTTAAAGATGAAAGTTTACCTCTAAGATTAGCAATGCTGTTCTAATTTGTTGACCCTGTAAGCAGCTGAGCTTGGCTTACTCCATTGACAAATGCATGGCTTGATTTATAGCTCAACAGAGCTATGAGGTCTTTGTTATAAAAATCTTTTTCACAGTCTGCATAGTCTATTCATTTCTGTGTGGGGAGCTGGAAGCAACAGGCATGAAATTGTACTGTATCCTAAAAGTTCAGAGCTGACACTGTGGCTTATTGTGAGATGCTTTTTCTTCTAGAATACCCAAAGAGACAAGATGCCTTTTAAACTTTTCTATTATGTGGGCTTCAGGGGGGCATGGGACTAACCCAGCTTCAGCAAATCTTGGAAAATAGTGGCTAAAAAGTAGATCTTTGGCTAGTTAATACTAAAAAAGAAGCTTTTTTTTAGGATTCGGGGGAAAGATTCTTCCTGACACTGCTTTGTCGACATCATTCTCCCCTGTCGCTGTGTCTGCGGGAGTTTGTCTGGAACTTTCCCCAGTTCTGTCATTAACTTTCCTCAGTTAACTCCTTGGTACAGACTTCTAAAGGAGCAGTACACACATCATCAAATATGGCAACTTGCAAAGTTATTAACTAAATGCTCCAAAAGCTATATTGCATGAATTTTTTAATTTCCTAGTGCTCATTCTTGTGCTTGAGCAATAGTATCTGTTTAAGTCAGGTCACTGGGAACATGCCTGGGTTTTCTTAACAGCTTTTGCTACTGACTCATTGTGTGAACACTTAACTATTTCCTTCATTCCACAGTAAAGGAAACCAGGGTTTAACATTTAATAGAGGTAGCATGGGTTAATTAATGGGTGCTTGCATGAAAAAAATGATGGGAGTGTAAGTGTGCTGGCTGACTGTATTTTCTGTGCAAGATTAAATCTTTTCCCTCTGTTGTTAGAATGCGCAGAGCCCACTTCTTACCACTGTTGCTTTAGTTTTTATAAACTTTATAGTAAAGTTGCATATGCTTGAGCCTTAAACATTGCAATTCTGCCCTGGAGCTTAGTGACATCAGCAAATTATTTAGACTGTTCTTGTGGCTTTTGCAAAGCTCTAGTGGTTTGTTAATGTCAGTGGTTCCCTAGGATGGAAACACAGTCTTAAAGGGCTCAGGCCTCCATCCTTTGAAGCTGATGGCAAACTCCTGTTGACTGACTCCTATATTTTCACTGTGTGATAGAAGAGTCCAGAGTATGCAAAGTTTGGGCAACAAAAATAAAGCAGTTGTCTTTCTGTTTCTAGTCCATTTCATGGCCTGTTCTCATGAGTTAGCAGAACACTTTCTTCTTTGGTGTGTAAAAAACACTAGAAACAACAAACATTTATTTGTTAAAAGAAAGTGTTTCCTCCAAGTGGGGAAACAAATATTAAAAACAATCTTTTTGTTCCTAAGCTTGTATAAATCCTTACAAATGTATTAAATGTAAGATCAGATTTGATCTTCTAGTCTTAGTTTCTGCTTTGGGTTGATGTTTGTTTTGATAGTTTGTGGCAATCTTCTTTATGATGAACTGCTATAAGGTTCTGTTTTTTCAAAATACCATCAACAATGTACCATTTGGGAGGAAAGCCATTAGTAGCCATCTATGTTCACCTACACGTGTTAGCAGTTTGGAACTGTATTGAGCGAGTTTCTCTGCTTCTCATTGGCTTTGCAGAGAATAGAGAAATTTCCCTTATGTTACCAAAGGTCCTCTTATGGTTTTTAAACTCGCCTCTGCTGTTAAGTGAGCATGCACCACGCTGAGCTTATTCACATAAGACTGTGCAACATCTGGTTATTACACAGGGCTCTGACTGGTGGTCTGTGTCATGCTTTAGAAGCATAATTTTTATGTAGAGGCCTGCCTTGGTTTCTCCCTTATTTTACCAGTATTTTGAAATTATTAAAAAAGGTCACAAAGGGTTGTTTTTTTTTTTTTTTTAAAGATACACATCCCAGATCAATTGGGTGCCAATTTTACATTGACACAGAATAGAGGAAATCTTCCATCTGAACTCCTGGTTGGCTTCTGATGGCTGAACTTTTTTTTGCCATGGCCAAAAGTCTTCCAAGCCAACAATATGGTTTACTTTGTTGGAAAGTGTCTAGGAATGTTTTGTGCAGATAATTTGGGGGAGTGGAGTCCTTTAAATCCCCCAAAGAGAAGTTTGTTATTTTTTAATTTTGAGCTCAAAATAACAGAACCAACAGACTACTTAATTGCATTACAGCTGCCAAGCAGATTTTTTAAAAGCTCAGTACAACATCCTTGTCTAACTTAATGCTTTCCTACTGCAACCAATATTAGAACAGAGAAGCAAGCATGGCCCATCTGTAGCATGCATGCTACAAGTGGCATGGGCTGCCTCTGTGTGGCGCACAGCACAGAGATGGGTCAGGAAGCAGAAAACAGAGCAGCAGATTGGGAAGGAAGTGCAAAGCAGAAAACAGAGCATTCAATCAGGCTGGAGAAGGGAATGGCACTCAGGGAGAGCATGGGGATTCTTTGTGGCACACCTGCCAAAAAGATTGGCTCCTTCTGCTCTAGAGTTTGAAAAGAGCTAAGGGTAGAGTACGGTCCTTAAAGTCCATGCAATTTTGACTTGCTTGATCAAGATATGGATCAGGGGTGTCAAACTCTTATGGCCCCACAAGTCAGATGAGTAGTTTGGGGGCAGTTCATGGGCTGGATCAAGGCCCATGGACCACCCCACCTGCATGCCTAATGCAGGATAGGTGGCACCTGCCTAAGATGGTCTGGGATGTGATTCTGAGTGGGTGCTGTGGGTGGTGCAGCCTGGGATTCAGCTCCAGCACGTGCTGTAAGCAATACAGTCTGGAATCAGGTTCAGGTTAAGTGCTGGAAACAGTGCATGTCTCAGGCACTGTGCAGGGATGGTTCAGTGCAGTGAAACAAGCAGCACTAGGGGCCAGATTATGGTGTTTCAAGAGTTTGATCCAGCTCATGGGCCATGACACTCATGGTAGATTGTACAGTACTGGGTAGTTTGGGTAGGGTGGAGGGAGCAAGGTAGACATTTGCTTAGTAGTGAGAGTATGGGGTCATGGTGTATAAAGTAAATCTATTTCTCTGTTCCTGTTCATGCCTCTGGCATGCAGAAAAATGAATTATCATTATTTTGAGGTACCAAACTGGAAAATCATTTTTGATTCCTTGATCCTAGTACAATGCAGTTTATGTAAGAAAGATGCATATTCCATTAAGGTAGTATGAAGGGTGTACTTCGTAGCTGTGTTGGTCTGAGACAAAAAGACATACAAAAAACTAGAACTCTTGGTTCCAAAATGATACCTTTTATTAGACCAACTGGAAAATGGCAAGAAAATTGTCCTTTTCTGCAAGCTTTTGGGATCAAAGTCCCTTCATCAGGCTCTGGGAAAAGTGTTGACGGTACAAGATGGTAAACAGTCCCCATAGGTAGGAAATAAACTTCATTTTTGCACAGAGGGAGCTGAAGATGGATGGCTGTCCCTGGGGGTCCATGAGAGTGTCTTTTGTGAGCTGTGTTGAGTAGCTCTTTGATGTGCTGATCAGGTAGAATTCCTTCCCTGAAGGTGTCAGATGGCAGGCTGGGAGGTAAAAAAAAAACCAAACTTCCTCGTTGCTCTGCAATGAAGTTTAAAATCCAAAATGGTTAACATTCAGCATCTTCCATGTTTCAGGGGTGTACTTGATAGCCATGTTGGTCTGAGACAAAAAGATATACAAAAAGCTAGAACTCTTGGTTCCAAAATGATACCTTTTATTAGACCAACTGGAAAATGGCAAGAAAATTGTCCTTTAAGGTAGTATTGCATTTCACTGCACTACACTTTATATATTCTCTATTCTGGTTTGTTTCTGGTTTCAGTGAAATTCACGTTCCGCCCTGTCCTATTTTATACCTGCTTTGCTCGCATGACATTTCACTTAGGGTTGTAATAGGAGGCAGCTCCTTCATGTTGTGCGATAACACTCCTGGCCTTGCTCTTGGGCATGAGAATGTACTGAAAGTGCCCCCCAAATTTGCACTTTGTGTTAAGTGTAGTGTAAGGCACTTTGAATCAAACCCAGCCCAACTTATGTGCTGCTGAAAATGCTCTTTAAGAAATGTTGAGTGCAATCATGTAAAGGGCTTCTTGCACAGATAACTGCTTCTTATTTCAACTCATGCTCTTTCTCAATTTAACTGATTTTTTTTTTTTTTTTTTTTGGTAAAACAGGATAGAAAGCGGCTGTGGCTGTGTAGAAATGCGAGCAGGAAAGCAAACAGTTGGCTTGCAAGAGCTTCTTTTCTGGTAGCTGTTAACAGGCTGCAGAGGTGACAGGCTTAGTTTTTGAGAGAGAATGCCAGCTTCTCTGCTTGCTTTTACCATTCTCTGCCAACCAATGCATGCACCACTGGCTTTGTCTGTGAAAGTTACTGCCAGCAGCTTTGTGTCACTAAAAAATAAGACATACTGAAGTGGCCATCAGGGAAAGAAAAGGAGAAGAACAGAAATATAGCTATTAAAGCCAGGGAATAAAAGGCACAGTTGTTAATTCAGAACATAACACTTGCTGTAGCTTCAACAGGTTTAGTAAAATACCCTACTTGCTTTATTTAAGGGCATAAAAGTGGCATGCAATCCCTGGAGATGCGAGTTTCTCCAGGTTTGTTTTGCCACCTGGCGCTCAATCCTGTATTCGAACAATATTGTTTTAATTGGCATCTCGCTGTAACAAGATTTCCCACCTCCCTTTTTTTAAAGGGCATTGTCAGAAGTTTGAAGCTTGTTCTTTATCAAAGGGCAGTGTGTAAATGCTTCAGAGAAACAGTTTGCATTGTAAAATAAAAGTTTTGTTATATAACCAATACATAATTTTCATTATGGAATTTGGCTTTAGAACAAATAATATGCCATTCCATAATTGTTTGCTTATTTATGAAATTTTTTTTGCAACTTTTATGTTTTTATATGCATAAACTATGCATAATATAAATAAAGAAATGATTGGATTTGCCCTGTATTAATCATGTTGTTTTTTCAGATTCATATTGTATCTGGATTCAAATTGTGTTCTGGGTTTATTACATTGGGGGGAGGGGGGGTTGTTAACCATCATGGTATCCATATTAGTGGACACCATGTATTCATATTGGATAATTTAAAGCACTTGTTCATTGAATAAGTAACATTAATATCAGTCCCTCTTGATGGTGAGATTTTTGTTGTAGATTTCAATGACATCAGAATCAAGCCTTTGCAGAATCCTCTCCTATCTTTTTAGAAATAATGATTACAGATGTCATTAAATTAAGAACTTAATGTAAAGAACTTGTAAAAATATTATCTGGCACATGACTAAGACTTAAAATAGCTGTCAAGATTCTTATCTTATTTCTGATTTTAAATGTGTGTGGCTTTTAATTCTTTCTCTCCAAAGTTTAGATACCTGGCTCTAGGAATTTAGCACAGGAAAAACGCCATCATTTTTTGAGTAAATGAGTTTCAGATGAATTCCGATGCAAAAATTCTCTTGTGCTGCGTTGTTCTTAGCAGTTATATAGATGTTATGATGAACCATCATTTTATTGACAGCCTGGCTTATTTGTGCTTTGTTTGTGATTCCTGGCTTGGAGTTCATAGGTCTGATTGCTGTCACTTTTATGGGCCTGCTTTTTTTCCCCATAAAATTGTTTGTTTATAGGGCTGGAGATTATTTAGCAAGTTATTTTCAGTTCCTGTGTTTGTGCTTTCTGGGGATAGAGGGAGGAATAAGTGCTGCTATCATGAACTTGTCATATACTTTAAGGAAGGACATGAAAAAGCAGAATATTAAACTAGCATTAATCTCTCTGTGGTTTCAGAACACCATTGGGAGCCTCCCTGGATGAGCAAAGCAATCCTATGTTGAAGGGTAAGAAAAAAAAAAAAACAACAACTCCATATCCAGGAAATTTGCTTTTATTGTTAACTTTTGGCTTCTTTGTATATTAATTTGAACACTTACACTGTTTTTGAAGTGCAACTACAGTAGCTCTGTTAGTGTTTACCAGAGTTTTCTGTTCCTGTGCAGTTGTACCCAAAGAATTGGTGGGGGGGGTAGGAGGGAATAAATATGTTTTTAAACAGTTAAAAAAATCGTTAAAATGACTAATCTAATATTTCACCTTATTTGAGGCAAACTTTGCAAAAAAAAAAAAAAAAGAGCTTTTTAACATACTTCTAAAATGAAGTTGGCTTTGGGTACATTCTTTCTCTGCTTGTACTAACTGAAGTTGCCACACCTGAAAAACTTACTATATGAGCAGGGCAGAATTCTAAGGTTCAAAGTACAAAAATTTTGCAGGTAGTGGCAGAGCATAGAAATCGCACTTCGAGTGTCTGGAGCTTTAGTTTGAGTTCCCTGCTTTTACACAGAGGGGAAGAGAGGGAATGCCTGATCCAGGTCTCCTTTTCAAAGCCTGGTAAGAGGTCTGAAGTCTGACTTAATATCAGATGCAGGGTAGCTGTTGGATGTAATAGCTTGGGACTGGTAGTCTGCATTTAATTAGTTTGCAGAAATGTTGTGGAGCTGGAAACTGGAGGTATTTTATAGCCACCTCTTACTCTTACTTCTTTTAAGATAATCTTTCTGTGATTTGAATAGTAACTTCAAGTAGAAGCCTTCAGTGGATTTTTAGATTGCAAGTACTGAAGTAGTCTGGAAACATATTTTTCTTATCATACTACTGCATTTCACTGCAAATGTTTTAACTAAACAAAAGTACTGAATGAGATTTTTGAGGGGAAGAAAATATTATAGCACTTTAGGTGTTGAACTGCCAAATGTACATTTTCAGGCATGCTGATGAGAAATGGAGGAAGTTTTGAAGATGACTTATCCCTGGGAGCTGAAGGTGGGTATAGCAGGATTCTATGGCTCATAGCAGAAATAAAATGTAACATTTAGTAGTGTGATGTTGTTGTGTCAATCCTGTGGTTTCCCATCTGGTCAGAGCTGGCTAGAAAACTGTGTTGGAATTCTGCAAATTTATATCTATTTTGAAACTTTGTTTTTGACCAAATGGTTCTGACTTATCTCCAGGCCAGCCCTGAAAGAAGTTTATATGCCAAAGGAAGCAGCATACTGTTCCTTTCTCATATGCTTCCATGCCAACTGCAGTAATACAGTCCAAAGAATTTGGAAAAGGAGTGCAGGCAGTGAGGAGAATTTTTTTCCCCCCCTACTACTTGTGCTTCCTCTCCTTAGGCCAGATTTGGCAGTTGGGCATGCGTGCCTCACTTCCTTTGAAATCAGTGGGACAAGCTCTTGCATGTTTTTGAGGGCCAAATAGAGTGTTAAGTGCTCAACTTGTAATAATTTAGAGTAATAAAGAGGGACTGAGAGATGGAAGGAAAAACTAAATCAGGAGACAACAGGTAGATAAGTATATAAAAATAAAACAGCTCCCAATACTGAGATGTGACAAATTGTTCGAACAGTCTCTCTTTATTCTGACACCAATTTTGACTGTTGCTGTTGGTTCTGTAGTCCTTTTGCTTCTTTCTGCTGCCACCACCTTCTGCTCTCTCCACCTGGTTTCTTTTTTTGTGCCTTTGGGCCCCCCTTTGCACACGCAGGTGTAGGCATGATCGCATCTAATGTGTGATCCATGCAGTTGTGCCTCTTACTGTGCCCCATCTTGGGCTCCCCCTACATTGACAAGAAGCAGGCTCCCATGGCTGAGACCCCCTTTTGCTCGGGGTTGGGGGGCTCCCAGCCATGGGGTTGTGTAGCCAGTACCAAGAGTCCTGCAGCTGTTTGGGGTTCATGGAGTTAGTTCCCTACATCCCTGTGGCTTGGAGGCCACATATGTTGTGTTGCATCTCCCAGACTGCCTATATGTGCAAACTTTAAAGCTGAATAGAAACCAGCTATTAAGTTATTACACATTTTCAAGCAATAACTTTATAGCTAGTTGGACCTTCTAAAGGTGGGGTAGTTAATTTGCATTTAGTCTAGTCTAAATTTAGCACGCCATTAACAAGGGGGGCATTGAAGCAGAAGGGGATGCGATTTCAGAGAACAGACTTTTCTTTAACCTTATGATCAGTCCTGCCTTTTAGTGGCCTACATCTTTTTTTCTTAGTCAAGAACCAATGGGGAGAAGGATTTGTTGCTTTGTACCCGATTGCCTTTAAGGGTTAATCCTGAGAGCTGCAAACTGGATGTTTCATGCGTTGCAGATACCGATCAGCACCTTGTATATCTGTGCCATTCTTATCTTCAGGAAAAGATGTATAAAGATTTCATTTGCCTGGGGTCCAAATATGTGTTCAAGTTTAAACAGACAAAACCTTGCAGCTTTGAAATATTTTTGCAAAGGGCACTAAGATAGCTTTTTCTCTGTGGCTATGGGGGACAGGACTGGGAGCAATGCTCAAACTGCAGCAGAGGAAATTCAGGTTGGAGATTAAGAACTGTCTGACCTTGCGGCTGGTTAAGCATTGGAACAGGCTGCCTAAGGAAGTTGTAGACTTTCCATCCTTAGTTTTCAAGAGCAGGTTAGCTGCACACTAGTGGGTGGCTTTTTAGTCAAGGATGATCTTGCCTCAAGCAGGGGGCTGGACTAGATGACCTCATGAGATCCCTTCCAGCCCTACGTTTTATGATTCCTATGATCCCTTTAAATTTTTAGGGAAAAAAATCCCAAAACAGATTTACCATTTGGTATATGGCCTGCCCCTACTCTTGCTTGAAGACCGTGCGACCTCAGAATATCAAGACTGGGCCCTTGAAAAGGAAATCATTCCACCTTTTCTTTTTAAAGTACTCCAAAATCATGAGGAAGGAAGCTGACTTGACATTTACTTTGATTGGCTTCTCCATCAACATCACTTATTGAATTAGAGTAAATAGGATTAAAAATTTTATTATTAACAAGTTTTTCATTTGTTAGGCTTCCCGCAATACAAAGTGTTTCCCTTTTTTGCTTTTGGTACCAATCCAAGCTCTGAACGGAATTGAGGGGAAAGTTCAAAGCTGCCAAAATTGACTGAAAATATTCCAATATCAAAATATTGTTTTGAAAAATATTTTTTTTCCTTGCACTTTTCCCCTTTTGGTCCGCTCTGAAAGCCTCTTTGCAGCCCTTGCTGCAGAAGTGAAAGGGGCCATTGGTAGCCAAGATGGTTCAGTTATATGTAGGGATGGCAGGGTGCAACATTTTGTTCTCTTCAAAGTATCACCCATCTGTGCTGTGGTGGCTGTCCTGATCTTGTATGGAGGCTTGTTTTGAGAATGATAAAACTATAGCCACAGCCAATCTGTTGTTGCATGGACCCAAATACAAAATTGCATTCACTTGGGGTTCTGTATGAAGAGGAACTGTACAAAATCCAGGAACACTCAGCACCAGTGGTAAACCATAGAGAAGATCTACAAGTCATGGGTAAAAACTTCCTTGCTAGCTTCTGGAACTATGCAGCAACATGCCTATTTGTATGTGTTTGGCTTAGGGAGTGGGGTTTGGTCCTATATTGCATGAAAGATTAAAAAAAAAAAAAAAAAAAGAAAATACAGCAGGCAAGTCTTACAAAGGCAAATCTCCCTTTTCAAAACAGTCATGTCTATGTAAAGAAAGCAGGTTTGAGCCCTTAATAGTTTTTCTGTTGCATCTCACAGTTCTGTGATACTGGCTTACATGGCACAACCAGTTTAGATGCTGGATTTTTATACCAGAATATTTTTTCTGCTGTTTCACAGACTTTTGGCCATTAGGTGGCTGATTCTCAAGGCTGTTAATGTACATTTCTTGCCTATATCCTGTGACAAATTTGTTGATGTCGAGTAGTTTCTTTGGGGGTTAGATCTTAAAAAAAGACTTGCAGCAGTTGGTTGACAGGACAGAGATGTTTCTTGAAGAAAAATGTTACCACTTCAGAAAATGTCTGTTGAGCTGGCTACTATACGTACAAGATGCGAACCCTAGATTTTTACACAAAGTGACCCATATTCCCTTTCCTGAATCAAATCAGACTGGAAACAAATGTGTCCTAATACTGACAAGATGTATGACTTGGTATCTTTTATGTCCTAATTTGTGTACAACCTTTGTTTAGAGCTTGGAAATGTTCAAAGAAGCAGGGCTTTATGTTCCTGTTGCAAGGTGTGAGTAAATCTTATTGAATTAAAGAATCAGAACTAGTCTTAACCCTGAACAGTCTCTATGCATTTGTCTGAATAGACCAATTCTACTCGTTAACCACAGGATTCCTTACCCATTTCCCTGAGCCACAGACATAATGACTTTTCTAAAAAGAAAACCAAAACACTCATGTATGTCTTTTATCCATATATGGATTACTTAATAATAACTTTGCACACAGCATTTCAAACTTGTATGTTTAATTGTAGCTTGTATTGACTTTGTATACGTGTCTGTGTGTGATTCTCTGAAACACACAAGTTGGATAAAATAGAAATTTTAGTTTTAAAACAGACCATGGGAACAGCCAGCACTAATTGTTACAAAAGTGCGTGATCTCTATGTGTACACATTTATATGTAAAGCATGGAATCTGTCAGGCAGAGTGTTATCTAGGAACCTGTGTTTGTTTGCGTGAGTGGCTGCCATTTTCTTATCAACTATGAGTAGTGCAATACCAAAGAGCTCTATGTACAACATATTCTTTTATTTTTCCACAGCTAATCATCTACAAAGTGATGCTCAAATGGAAACGTGGTAAATATTTTATTTTTTGTTTGGCTTCAAATAAATGAGGTGGGCTATGTGATAGAGTTAAACTAGATAGTCTCTTAATATTACTACACTCATTCCATGCACAAATGTTTACTCCTTTAAAACAGATGTCACCAATATTACAAAAGCAGGATGAGTTTTAAACCAACTAAACTATAAATAGATCCCTTTACTTTCAGCACATTTGATCCAGATTTTCTAGTAACAGAGAGACATCTTGAGACACAGCAACTCCCTGAAAATATTTAACTGTCATAATTTACACCTTCAATTCAGGTACCCTTTTCTGTTTGCTGTTAGGGAGGAAATTTCCTGTGATTTTCAATCTTTGAGAAAAAATCTAGGTGAGAAAAATCCCATTTGGGAACAGGAAGGACTGTGCTGAAGAAGGCTTCTGAGTAATGACCTTGCATTCAAACCCCAAAGAGAAGCTCTAATAAATGTAGTCAGAAATGCAACATATAATGAAACAAGTCATCTTCTTACTCTATCCCTGTTAGATGCAATAAGAGCCCTTTTATTAATGGACCCAGGAACTCTGAGTTCCTTTGTCTTCCAGGTGACTCTTCTTCCTTCCCCTTGTACATCAGATTGCATACAAATAAAAGTCCCCAAGTCTAGAGTTAAATACCCATGTCTCCATCTATCACACCTGAAGAAGGAAAATGATATCACATGCAGAATACAGGGATTCATTTAGGGTACTGGGTAAATGTTGCAGTAGCTGCTAGGATTGCAGGGTAGTGACAGTGTAGGACTAGGGAGGAAAAGAGAGATGTGGTTTAAGTAAAGGGCAGGGTAGATTTTTGCCTTATAGACTAGCGTAAGTAGATATCTATATTTAGCACAAGTTTTCATAGGCTAAAGCTCATTTTGGGTTGGACATCCTGGTTATAGCCAACCCCATTTTCCCCCAATCTGGAAGCTGTCTCCACTTCCAAGACTTATCATGGAGGTTTGTCCTGTTTGATGTTGTTCCTTTTGGCTCACAATGCCTAACCCCTGCATTTCCAGGGGTGAAAATCTCAGTATCAGAAGTGAGGTGAAAGAGGGGCGAAGCCCAGAACAATTCCAGTATGAAGAGGTGGTCCTTTCAGGGAAGCAGGGAATACAAACCTGCTTGGGGTAAGGAGCACTGTTAACAGTTATGAGTGGGCTGCTGTGTTTGAACGAGGGTCTGAGAAAAGAAGAAAGTAGGACTGTTGAGAGGGAGATCAGAGCTTTGTTTTCTGAGCTGTCATGTGCCTTACTTTTCTCAGTCAATAACTTTGTGTCTGGAGTGCAAGGATTTATTACTACATTTGTAAAATAAAATACGGCTAATGTAAACCAGGTAATGCAGAGCAGGAAAAGAGAAATCTACCAGATTGGAGGTTTAGCTTTCCTTAAAGACTGAGAATTGAATGGTTTGAAAGAAACAGTTTATCAGAGTGGTATTGTCCACTTGCATTGACAGCAACGGTATGTTGGCCAAGGAGAAGAGACTGCAGTTCCGCCAGAAAGGAAGAAGTATGAACTCCACTGGGTCAGGAAAAAGCAGTGCAACTGTTTCAAGGTAAAAGAGAAGTGTTTTGGAAGGTGTGGCACATTTCCGTGAACTTTTGCATTCTCTTTATGGCAAGAGATGCTTGTGTTCCTAAGCTAAATAGATTTGGCTTGATTTATATGCATTTTTGTGCTTAGCTAAGAAGGGGGGATATTTACTTCTGGTCGTTTGAAAAACCTTTAATTGTGGCTTTTAAAAATACTTAAAAGAGCCCCACATTTTGGAAATGTCTAAATTTTTTTAGAAAGATTTCATTTGAAAGATCTCGAGGAGGGTGTGGGTTAGGTTTTACAAATAACAAGTTTGTATCTGAACTTCAGCTTTTTAAAATTTCTCTGATGGTTTTAACCAAAATCCCAAATGCTAATCCCTCCAAAATTTATAAACTGGGCCCATTTACTTAAAGTACACCGAACAGCCGAAGGCAAAACTTCAGTGAATCACAGGCTGGTGGTCTGAATTAGCAACTACACTGAACGGATTGTACTCTTGAGAGAGATGTAACGGGTGGTGGAGAAAACCTAAATCCATCTTTTCATTTGTCTAGTGTTTCTGAATTACTGGAGCTTTATGAGGAAGACCCTGAAGAAGTGCTCTATAATCTTGGATTTGGAAGAGATGAACCAGACATTGCTTCTAAAATTCCACCAAGATTTTTTAATTCATCATCATTTGCCAGAGGAATAGATATCAAAGTGTTTTTGAATGCCCAGATGCAGCGTATGGAAGTGGAAAATCCAAATTTTGCTTTAACAAGTAAGTGTGATTTAAAGTAAAGGTTAAGTTAAGCTTTTAAAATGGCAAATAACGTCAGCAGTCAATGTGTAGTCTAGTATTCTGGAAAGCTTTTCAGTCTAAAGGGTAGCTGTCTTTCCATTCAAAATCAGTAATATAATTTTAGTTTATTTTTAACTATACAAAGAGTTGATTATAGGTATTGTACAAGTTTTGTGTTTTGTTTTATTTTTTCTTATGGGGAAAGCAAAGAAAAGGATCAAAAGATTTTTGTCATAATCTTTTGCCTTCTGTTTGGTGTATTGCTCCTTTTGTGAGTCTGTTCTAAATTCCCTTTCATTGTAATGTCAAAACATGAAAACAAATCATTTTCAGAAGTGCTTAGCATTGACCTAGCTGTGCTCCCAGTCAATGGGAGTATTGCAATTGACTTCAATGGGTGTAGAATTGGGTCAGCATGAGCACATTCACAAATCTCACTCCAGTAATTTTAGCTTGGCTTTAAAATTGTTAGAACAAAGCTATCAATTCTACTCTTAAATTTTACCTTGTGCTTTGTTCTTATGCAGGTCGTTTTCGTCAGATTGAAGTACTTACTACAGTGGCAAATGCATTTTCTTCGTTGTATTCCCAAGTGTCTGGAACTCCTTTGCAGAAAATTGGCACCATGAATTCGGTTTCTTCCAACAAGGAGGCATCTAGCCCACCCCCTTTAAACCGCAGCAACACTGCAAATCGTTTGATGAAAACTTTATCAAAACTTAATCTTTGTGGGGCCCAACAGGCAGGGGAAAGTAGCACAATTTCATCTCCCGTTGAAAAAGGAAAAAGCCCAACTGCCCAAGAGACTGAGGAATATGACTTTAAAAATGAATCAAAATTACCAAAACACTTTAGAAAGAAAGATTCTCCATCTTTTTTGGCTACGGTAAAGGAGGAAATGTCTAATAATCAGTTCATTATTACAGACAAACTTCATGCTGCAAACCTTCCTGCTGGAGTTGGTGGTAAGCAAGATGAGACTGGATCTCATGCAGATACAAAAAATAATGAATTGCCGAGTCATCAGAACAGACTATCTGAAGAATCTGGTATTGCGGACTCATCCAATTTCAGTAGCGATTCTACTAGTAGTGAGCTAGAAAGCAATATTGAACTGCAGAATATGCCTAAACTGAAGCCTGGTAAAGAACCCTGTGGTCTTCTTATAGCAAATCCATCCATAACAAATCTAATGCTGCAGCAGAAGGATTCCTTTGAGATGGAAGAGGTAGGTGGACAGAAATTACTTCATTTTGCATTGTAATTCATATTGCACACTGTTTGTTATTGCAAGAGCATTCTCTCCAGTATATTCCACAAAGATTTCTTTGGCAACACTTTTTAAAAATTCTTAAGGTGATGAGGCCTCTTTCTTTGGAGACTTTTCTATTGCATCTTGCTGTGGAAGTGCTTCTTTTTTTCTGGATAAGCAGCATACATTTTGTACTTCTTCATTTAATTTCACTGCAGTTACTGAGAAATTTCTTTCTATCATAATTAGATCCAAGATAAAGGCAGGGTAGCAGTGTATCTTTATAGACAAACTGAATGAGAGATGCATGAGCTGTCATGCTCATTTCATGAGATGCATGGCTAAATAGCCTTCTTTGATCATAGATCCAGGATGTCTCATTTTTTCATGTATTGTATACTTTTCTGGATCATGTCTTCATATACCAGGCATGTCCCCAGAATAAATTCTCCAGCTTCAGAGTCTTCAAAAAAAAAAAAAAAAAAAAAAGATTGCCTCTTGGTGGCTCTTTATTTAATGTGGTCTAGAAACAAATCCAACTTTGTAAAATAAACTTTCTTTGCTTGAGGAAATATGGACACACAGAGTCAGGGTCTTTTTGAGAGTGCAAGATTGGAGTCCTATACATGAAAATGTTCCCATCTGGAAGCTTTTGGTTTTGATTAAGAAATCTGTACGGTGTTTTCATCAAAGTATGTCTAAATGTGAATTAAAATGTTGTAGTTGTTGACTATGCTTAAAATATTGAGTACAGCCCAAGGGCCATGCCTTCAGCAGTGGCCTAGACCCAAATTCTCTCAGACCCTGTTTACTGTTACGTTTGCCCATCTCTGTAGTGGTCTCTGTCCTGAAGGACTATTCCTTGAAGGACTATGGCTTGAAGGAAAACATCTCAGTTTTTAATCTAGCAAGACAGAAATGCGACACAAAAATGGCTACACAGAAACCTTACAATCCCAAAACTCCCCTTTGGGATTGTAACGGTGTCTAATGGAGCATGATTTGCGTAAACAGTTTTTTGTGGAAGTGTTTTTAAATCGACAGCGTCCAACATATTAACCTCTATCTTTTAATTAATCTAAAACTGGTATGTGATCATGGAAAAACTTTAGATTTTAAAAGCTATAAGTTTGAATTTTAAAAAGCCTACTGGATGAAAAATGTAATATTTATGAGGGTCCCTGGAGATTACAAGGATTGTATAATACCTTTTGTTCATGCAGAACTTGACAAATACTATGTCTAGTGCAGTGTTAGCCATGGACACAAATGAAGGTTTTGTAACTCAAGTAAAGAAGTTAGCCATTTTTTAGTATTGTTACAAACGCATAGTAAACAGTTCAAGTTCTCGAATCTGAGAAGAAAATAAGTTTTCCTCGAAGTCTTGACCTTATATAAGGTATTAGATTAAAATTTATATAAAATTAAGTGGCTTCTACTCAATTTTCCTCTGGGGTGAGTTGTACTTCGAGGTAGCACTTTGAACAAAAATTGTACAAATGGTTGTTGAATCTTTGCAAGCCAAATGGACTGAGTTTGTATAGTACTGGTTGACATAGTTGATGATGCTGGTGAATAAACACAGCTGTTTTGGCAAGGTGAAGTATAATGTAGGATCGAATTGTGTTGAATTTTGTTTATACAATATAATGTATACTTTTCAACTGTTTTCTAATTCCCAAGAGAGAGGGATTCAGTTTTGCTTAATAAAATTAGAACAATACCCGGTAGCTTAATTTTATTTTTGCATGTTTTAAATAACATTTTAATGAACAATAAATGGTATAAAAAGGAATGAAAATAACTCCTCCTACCCCCTTCCTGGTTTGGTTTGGAATGTATTCATACAAATAAGAACGATGAGAAATATATCAAGGAAGCTATCCCTATGCTTACCAACGCCTTGGAGGATTGAGCTCCATTAGGAAGTCTGTCACTGTAAAGATAGCTAGTGTGGGACTGAGTCAGAACAGGATTTCCCTCAAACACCCTCTCTCTTAAGTTAGCCAATTAGATTCACTGAAGTTTCCCTCTAACATTAATATTGGCTAAGGAAGTGGGGAGGGGTAATGATTGCTATTGTGAGTTAGTGTTGTTGGATTGCAAATACGACTGATCCTGTATCTAAGCCAAGGTCAAGAGGTGGAAGATATTTAGAAGAGAAGGGGATTGGCAGTTGAGAGGTTGAGATCCTAGCCATCAAAAACAGAAGGGAAGAAAATTAAGGCATCTTTCCTGGAAGACCAGTCCAGCCAAAAGGCCTGTAAAAATGACTTTATATTGTTTACTCTTTCTTTTAAGGTAAAGTAATTTTAGTTAGAGAAAAAAACTATTTATAGCTCTGCCATGTACTTGGCTATAAATGTAGCTGTATTTTGCAGTGTAGCAAGAACTGTACCAAGCAGGTCTTTTTTTTCCCTTTTGATAGAGGACTAGGACAGAGGCGCACAACATGTGGCCCATCGTGGTTCTTTATTAACCACTTTGTTAAACTATAGAAGATTTAAGAAGCAAAATGGTGAGTGCCATGTCCACCTTTGTGGCAAATCATTAATCCATGCACATGCCTGTATGTATAGTTCAGTTCTCCACTTGAAAATGTGCAGAGGGCATACCCTGGCTTACAGCAGATCTCGCTAAAGGCAGCCTTTCGTTGGAATATGTACCTTGCTAGTTGCCCCCGGTATAAGTTTGTGCTTCTCTGTGCTGCATGAACTATGTACTTACTGTATAAACATGTAAATAAAAAGGACAGTCCCATTCTCAAAGAACTTAGGCATGTGATGACAAGCAATCAGTGGATACAAAGCAAAAGAAAATGAGAAGTACGTGACTTAATAAACAGGGTCACTGCTTAGATGTGTTACTGAAATATCCATCTTTCTAGACATTCTCTTCCATAATATTTTGAAAGTTTAAAAGGATTGCTGAGCCCAAGGGATTGCTTAAAGAAAAACCTGATATGATTCTAGTAGAGGTGCACAGGTACGTTGGTCCGATCATCAGATCAGTACCAACATGAAGAATATTGGCTGTACTGGAATTAGTCCTGATGCGGCTGATAATTTGGCCAATAAATGCCCATATGTGCACGCAACCAGCAAGGGGCATAGCCTGGCAGCTTGGAGAGCTGTGTGCAGCTGGCAAGTCCGGTGTTGTGGAAGGAGGAGGGAAGGGGCATGGTGGGGAGGGGGGGGAGAGATCAAGGCCCCCCATGGTGAGGGGGCAGGGGCTGAGGCAGGTGCTGTCCAGCCGGGGTGTAGCAGAGCATGGGACAGCCATGGCAGTGGGGTGGGCAGGTTTCACCACTGTGCGCACCCTGGGAGGGCATGGTGAAATTTGGGGTGGCTGCAGCCCCCTCCCTGCACTACTGCCGCCTGCCCTGAGCCCAGCCCCCACTGAGAAGAGACTGGCGCAGCCCCAGCTCTAGCCCACAGCTACAGCCCTCCCGTGCAGATCCAGGGGCACATGCCTGCTGCTGGGCCCTCCCAGGGCATGCACAGCAGCGGGAGCCGCCCCCACTGACAAGCCACGGCTTAGGACCGCACCCCACCTGCAGCCCCTGCTCCCTCCCTCCCTTACCATGGGTGGCATTGATTTCCCACCCGCACCACAACAGACTTACCAGCTGCGTGCAGCTATATCAGAAATCAGATCGGTATTGGCTGATTTGCCTCCTTAAAAATCAGCTATCGGTATTAGCCCCCAAAATCTCTCTAGTGCACCCCTATATTCTAGACAAAAAAGACAGCTCGTTTAGGAGCTGCTCCTTTTAGAAGATGGTAGTGCAGGATCTTTCCCTGTTAAATTACTGATGATACCTGATGGCTAATCCTGAGCTCTCTGAGTTTAATGATTTTTGAAAGGGTGCCTGTTTCTGTGCTGCTTTCTCTTTGTCTTTTGTAATTGGAGTTATAGTGCAGAGCCTGGTCTGTGCTACAAAGGTTTGCCAGTAGAACTGGGGTGCATCCACGCTCGCAGCTCTTTTGTGGTGGCAGAATCCCTTCTTTCTGCCAGCAGCTCCACCCCCGTTAGCAGTGGTGTTTCTTGGGTTGAATTGCATGGTCTGCTGGCACAGGTGCATCAGTGGAGTGGCAAAGCCCTGGCCAGGCTTGGCAGTTTCCCTATGGTGGTGGCTGTCTGTTGACAGAGGGCTTGTAATGTAGACAAGCTAGGAGTTGAAGATGCTAAGCAACCTTTAGATTTTATATTGTTTGCAACAGGCTAGCAGGAAAGTGTTTATTTTATTCAGCGTATTATCTCTGAAATGCATTTCTCAGTTTCTGTTATCTCACAAGTAAAGCTCAAAGTGCTTCTTTTTATTTAATTGAAATTGTGTCATTTGAAACAGTAATAGCTGAGAGCCAATTTTTGCCTCATGTTTTGAAAACTCTCCAGATCCCTAGTAAGAAGCCCTTTTGACACTGGATATTTCCATTTCAGTAAGCTGGTGTAGTTGGACTCTGTCTTATGAGAAAACAGAAATCGGGCATTTTTATCAGTACTTAACATCTTAAGTCTTGGAGGCAAGCTGTGAAAGTTGAGAAGTGTGTGAAATCAGGTCAAGTGCTAACAAAGGTCTTTTTATTTAAAGAGAGGTTGTCCTTACTTCAATGACTGATTTCCCTTTCCCCCCTTGAATAAAGTTATAAATATTTGCGAGTTGCAATATCACAGGTTAAAGTAAACTGAAGGACTCTTATTTTTGCCATACACTTACTCCAATATGGTGCTGTAGTGAGTCCAGAGGTTATAACTTGCATTAAAATATGACTACGTCAGGTACTGATAAAGCATATATGTGGTAGTTTCTGTGACACTGTTACTAAATCTTTCACCCTATTGATGGTGTGGGCATGGATTCTAACTAACCAGCTTCATAAATAATGTTGCTTGAAGACTGAAGTATGAAAGGAGGATGCCTGCCCATTTCATTATCTGTGGAGAGGTATTAACTAGGCTATGAAAATTCCTTCCCAAGATTAGTTACTTTGAGAGATGTATTTTCATCACAATTAATCTTAGTGCCAGAATTTTCACAAAAACATGTTATGTGTATTCTCTTATTATGCAGTTACAGCCCAAACCCTTACTCAGTAGTCTGTACTCCTTAGCCACATCCAGACAAGCATGGCTGCGGTATGTGGCACCACAGATGAGTCTGCGGTGCCACATACTGCACAGTTGGGTGTTTCCCGTGCTGCTACCTTGCAGTGCAGGGGTTTTGTTTTGTTTTGTTTTGACCTCTAAAAAGCTCATGCAGGAAAAAGTGCATGAGGGGACAGGGGTGGTGCATGCGGGGACAGCATGTCCTGACCAAAACCGGATCCTGACTGGCTGGAGCCACACTTCAGCTGTCGGCTGGGCTCCAAGCTGCAGGAAAGATACGGCTGCAGCTTCCCTGGCCCCCAGGATCCCAGGTAAGGCTGCTAAGGCCAGCAACTGTGCTGGTCTCAGCCTCCCCCTACCTCACCCAGGGTAATGTGTTGTGTGCCAGGGGCTGTATGGCGCAGACATTCCCCAGGGACAACTAGTAGCAGCACAAGGTGTCCTGCTGCTAGTTGTCCCTGGAGAAACAAACATCCATGTTCATCTGGATGCAGCCCTCAAGTCTGATGTAACTGAGAAAATGTGATGTTATTCTTGCAGCAAAGATCATAATTGATGTAAATGTATATTATCCTCCTGGACAAACACAATTTTTAAAACAGCATAAATACTAATCCAGGGTAAAAACAGTATATGATTTGATTTTTATCTTCCTTTAGTTACAGATGCAGCTGAAAGTTGCATTCCTTTGGAATTTTGAAATTAGTCAGGCAGTACATCAATGTGGGGTTTTTATTTTTACAGTCTAGACTTGCATGCATACTAATAGATCTTTTGTGATACACAAAAGAGAAAATGTATTACGGCTTTCAAACAAAACAAAGGCCTTCCTGTTGAGATTTTGAACATATTCTTTTCATTGTTTGAACAGCCATCTGAGAATTGCTTACTTAACAACAAGTTTGTGTTTTGCACAAGTACTAAGCAATAGGATTAATTTTCCATAGTCTATAATTTTGTTTCCCATTTAGAACCACTTTCTTTTTTTTATATTGGAAAATACCAGAAGTTACTGTTTGTTTAAAATGAAAAGTATGGATTCAGTGCTGAGAGAAGCTGTTTCTCAACTTCTCCATAGAAATACTTAGCATCTGAGATAACACCCTTCATGTGTTAACCACTCGATTCACTACATTATATGAAATGTGGCAGTGTGCATCTATAAGCAAGGGACTAAAGCAGAGGTTAGCAACATTTTTGGGTAGAGTGCCAAAAATGCTCACAACCTCAACTTGTAAGATGTTAGCATGCCAGGGGCAGAAAGTAAGTCCCTTTCCCAAAGGCTGCAAAAGAATGCCAGTGGAAATGAACCATGGTAAAAAATATCTTTGCAATACAGCTTTGATTTTGTCTTAGAGTAACTAGAATTCTTGTTCTTAATATTGGCAGACAAGGTTCTTTGAGTAGATGTGGTATCTTTTATTAGACCAATTTTGACTTGCCCCACAGCCAAAAGGGACCTAGGGGTAGTGATCGAAAAATCACATGAACATGAGCCGGCAGCGCGATGCTGTGACAAGCAGGGTAAACAACATGCTGGCTTGCATTAACCATTGCATCTTATGCAAAACTAAGGAAGTGATACTCCCACTGTACTCTGCACTGATGAGACTGCAGCTGGAGTACTGTGTTCAGTTTTGGATGTCGCACTTCAACAAGGACGTGGAAAAACTTAGGGTTCAGAGAAGAGCCACCCATATGATCAGGGACTTGCAAGACAAGCCATATGAGGAGAGGCTGAGGGACTTGGGCTCTTCAGCTTGCAGAAGAGTAGGCTGAGAAGGGACTTGGTAACAGCTTACTGCTACATCAGGGGAGTACATCAAGAACTCAGTGAACAGCTGTTCATCAGGGCACCCCTGGGGAAGACCAGGACCAGTGGATACAAACTCCTGGAAGGCCACTTCAGGCTCAATTCCAGGGAAAACTCTTTCATAGTCAGGGTGCCCAGACTGTGGAATAAACTCCCTCCAGAGGTGGTGCAATCACCTACCCTGGAAATCTTCAAAAGGAGACTAGACAGTCACCTCGCTGGGATCACTTGACCCCAGTTGTCTTTTCCTGCCTAGTGCAGGGGGACTGGATCCAATGATCTACAAGGTCCCTTCCAGCCCTTAACAAGTAGCTGGAAAAAAGTTCTTGGTAAGCTTTCAGGTGCAGTCACCCTTCTTCAGGCATAGGGAGTCTCTGCTGGTCTTAATATTGTGTTCTTAATATTGTCATAGGATGGGGACTTTACATTTGTGACATAAACATCAAAATGTGATGCAGAGTTCATTATTATTCAGAACAGTGAAGATTATTACAAGGATCTTTTACAGTATTCTTTTATAGTGACTGATTTAAATGAGCAAGTTTTGATGCATGAAGAATAACTTTCTGCACTGTAAGCTGGTTAGCTTAGAAGAACTGCATATGGCTTCTGTCATTTCAAGCAATCTGTAGCACCGAAAGACATTCCATTTAGTATAAATAAATATGCAACTCTCTTCTTTTAGATTCAAAGCACAGAGGGGGAATTACCACACATTCCAACTCCTTACCAGTTGGCTTTGATCAAGTCAAGAAAAGGTGAGTAGAATTTTGTTCTATGGAGACAGTGGAAATGCCTCTTGAAGTGCTGATTCGGGTATTTAAAACTGCTAAAGTAGTAACCCTCCAAAAAAGAGCTAGATCTCCTTTCCAATTAAGTTTAAAAGCATAGAATGTTATTGCAAAGTGGCATCTCAAATTACAGGAGAGATGCAGCCCTGCAACCTCAATTAATGTTTTTACTTTTGTACCATTGATGATGGTTCAGAGAAACTGAAATGTTAATTCAGGTTGTATGGCTTTTCCCCCTCCATATCCTGTAATTTGAGATGCCCATTTAAACTAAATTATATTGTTTAAAACCTAAATTGTATAGTACAACCAGGTTTCTCCTATAGGCCACAGCTACATCTGTGGGCCGACTGCACAAAGAGCCAGTGCCTCTGCCCCCATGCGGAAGTCCTGTTTTCCTGTAATGCAAACTCTATGCACTGGATTATATAGTATGTCTACTGAGTGCTTCTGCACTGAACTATGTTATTTTATATTTTGAGTGGAGAGAGGAGGGCAAGACACATGGTTACATTTCTTTTTGCAATTGCCTCTCATACAAAGATGGCAAATGGAGTCTCTTCTCCAGCTGACACGTGTCATTAATGAAAGCCTAGACTCTGAGGAATTGAGATATTTATGTCCTTAGCTCTTGTGGAATTTGTACATGGACACCTAACCATGTTTGAACAAGAGTGCTAAAGGGACACAACTGCTTGAATAAAAATTAAAGGTATCCGTACACTTTAGGTTGCGTAAATGAGGTGGTCACCTGAAAGTGCCGTAGGATTGCAATTCAGTACAGTATGTTTGATTATGCTATAAAAAGGACTTCTGAGATTAAAGGTTGACTACTGAGGCCAACTTAATGTACAACCTGTGTTGTTTTCTTCAAAACAAAAGCTCATTTGCATTGACTTCTGGTTTTGTTCTGGGAGTAGAGGAATAGTTCTAGCTCTAACTAGCTTCTCTCCTAGCATTTGCAACTTGATTTCTTTCTCCTCAGGGTCATATGCACTCACACAAATGTGCATATGATACTTGGTTACAGTTCTCAGGCAAAAGTTCATAGCAATCTGTATGGCAGTGATTTGCATTTTTGAAGGGAGGGGAAAGAGGCTTCACTGTTTGCCAAGCCACAACTGTCACAGTCAGAGCTTTCCCAGTGAAGGAAATTCACAGGATTAGCAGCTGGAAGAGAAGGGAAAAATCCTCTCCTTTTTTTCTCCTCAAACAAATTTGTCTTTTATTTCTAAAGAAAGGCATGTCATATAGAAATGGGGGATTCATTGCTTCCTCCTCCACATGTTCCAGGAAAAAAATGTACAGTATAGCTGTGCAGGGACTTGGTCATGAAAGGTGCCAGACCGCCTCAGTAAAGGAAACATCTCTATATTGTCATAAAACTACTATTAACGCCATATAAATGATATGTTTCTCCTCCTATATCCCTCAGCCCGATTTTGTGCACGTGCTGTGTAACAATTTTACACCCATGTGAACCTTAAGCTCTCTGCTGATTTTGTTAGGGTGGTAACTGCTAGAGAGCTAAGTTTTCCATAGGAAGTCATCTGAGCCTTCGAATTTAGAACATTAAATAATTGTCAGATCTGAACTGCATTCAGTCTTACAAGCTACAACTGAAACACTGTTTTTATGGTAGTACTTTAATCCATTTGTTTCCTGTTCAACAGCTACCATTATTGGGGCTTCTTGTTTTGGGGGTCTGTTCAGTTTGTGTATTACAATGAAGGCAAACAAAAATAGGCATATTATTTTAAAGGTTGCTTCAAATCACTGTTTTGGTATTAACCGCTTAGTTGGTTAAATATTTCATCGAGAACAGAAAGTATTCCATAGCATCGTGAGCAGCTTGATGCACTTTTTAGGTTATGTCTTACAAATGGTACTTAAGTAGTTTATCAAGTATTACTAGAGCTGGCATTCTGGCATTTGTTATTACATACCTCAACTATAGATGTGTTTTGCTTATAGGTTTCTGTAGAGAGGAATGAGAGGCTTCAGTTGCTTCACAGTGTAAACATCAAGTGCTGCTAAATGTCCACTATAAAAAGCTATTACAAAGTTATCTGGAAGGCAGCTTTAGTTAGCTGGAAAACAAAATGCCTTATTTAATGATTACTTGCATCTATCTCACAGCATCTTCTATTCAGAAGGTACCCCATGTGGAACAGCCTTTGGAATGTAAAATACAAAGTCTGTGAAATCATTGTACAGTACTTTGTTTTGTGTTTTTGATACCCAGCTTGTGGTGACTCAATCGTGCCCGACTTTCAGAAGTGGTCTGCTGCTTTCTGGGTGCGTCTAAATGTGCAGTTAATACGACTGAATAAACTCCAGCAGGTTGTGCCAGTTTTTTGTTCCTGGGTGCCATGTTTACACATCTACCCAGGACTGCAGCATGTTGAGCTGGGTTGGAGCAGCCTTGGCAGGTTGAGGACCCTGGGGGTCAATTTGCCAGCCTGGGGCTGCTCCAACTTGGCTCAAATATAGTATTTTTCACTGTGGGTAATATTAAATCTTAACCCAATACGCTTTCTAGAGATCACTGCTATACTAGTACTCATAGTTGGACTGAGAACTATCCATCTATATCCATCCGGACAGCACTGTATTTTATTTTATTGTATATAAAGACAATAAATAAAATATTGGTGCACCAATAGAGATTTTTGGGGCTGATACTGATGATAAATACAATAAAATAAAATGTGGTGCTGTCCGGATGGATATAGATGGATAGCTCTCAGCCCAGCTGTGAATACTAGTATAGCAATGATCTCTAGAAAGCTTGTTGGATTAAGATTTAATAGTGCCCATGATGAAAAATATTGCAGCAGGCAATCCAAACATCTAAATGTCACAACCCAAGGGTGTGATTTTTGTTTGTGTGCGCTTCGGCACTGCTAAATTATTTCCCGCTACTCGTAGCTTTCTTTGCATGGTGCATTTCTAGGTTGCAAAAGAGAAATGCACGGTGCAAGGAGTTCCTGTCATTCGCATGCAAATTTGTGTCCCACTATTGGCCAGTTCTAAATTATTCCCACGTGGCGGCTAGCGATTGGCTTGCTAGCCGTATAAGAGACTTGAGCGGTTTCCGCCCAAGTTGGAGGACTCCACAGCCATCTGGAGGAGGAGAACTTCACATCTCGTGAAGATCTCTAAGCGCTGCGGAGCCTATCAGACCCAGCGTGTATCTCAAGAAGGCTATAGGGGTCTGATCAACCTCTGGCCTCTCCCCGTTGCCGCCTGATCCCTCGACGTACCCTTCCCTGCGCGCAAGTTCCACGGAGCCTAGCAAACTTCGTGTGAGTGTATCCAGAGCTCTGTCCGGGTTCGAGTCCTGCAGGTTTATCTTCCCGTCGCCGAAAACCCATTGCGACGTACTCTCGTGTTTTGCATTTTCCCGTCGCCGAAAACCCCCTGCGACGTACTCTCGTGCCCTGCAGGTTCGAGTTTTGTTTTGTTTTGTAACTGCAACTCAAGCAAGTTTTCCTGCCTGCACCGCGACCATCTTTGGTGTAAGTAAAATAATCTTTAATCAACCACTAAGCTTTCGTGCCTAATTCTAGCGTGCCGCCTGCCTTCCCCGACCCGGCGTGTCCGGGCTGCTGGCCACAGCCCGCCGCGCGAAAAACCCCCGAGGGCCTCGGACCGCTCCCGGCCCGCACACTAAACATAACCAGAAATTAATGAACAAGTTCAGTGTACTGCTCTTTCCTTTTTTATATTGGAGACAAACTTAATCAGATGATACCAAAACATCTGAATGGTATTTGACTGAACTCTTGGAATGACAGGAATCCTAGTTCAGTGGTTACCAAATAGTTTGAAGTAGATAACTGTTAATTATACCACTATTTGTTAATTATTAAACTGTGCAGCCATCAAATCCAGATATGTTTAATGAGCCATAGACTCTTCCTGTATATTTTTTCCTTTGCTTCAGAGCTTTTTTTACCTAAATATTTTGAAATCATAAATTGCACTTACATGCTATAATGCTTTAATGATTTAAATCAAGGCGTCCTGCTGGAGGGCGGGGGGAGGGGTTCTGACTTCGTGGGGTTCATGGTGGAGGAAGGGCTTATAGGTACCCTACATAATCACAGATCACTTCCATGGAAACATCCCTATTTAATTTTAACCAAGATCTGAATCTAGCTCAGTGGGTCCTTTCTGCCTTCCCCTAACCTATGTGATCTCCAGGTGTACTGTAATAATGGCAAATAGGGAGCAGTGTTTAAATCTGGAAGATAAGCCCATTTGCAGTTATGAGGATGTACATCTATATATCCCAGCATGATGGGTAATTATCTCTGGCATGGGACTAGAGCCATAACAAGTAGCATAACTAAGGGGGGAAACTGGGGCAGCTGCCTCAAGTGTGGCCTTTGTTGAGGGGACAGAAAAATAGCCATTGTTGCAGAAGTGGCTGATCACACCACCACACTCGTGACGACAGCCCACCCTGGCCCCATGCATCATGGCTACCTAGAGTGCCTCTGGCCATAGCCATGTAACTGCAGTGCTCAAGTGATTCCTAAAGCCCTATTTCTTAGTATCTTTAATGCATATGTAGCATGGCAATTGAGAATTTGAGCCATAAAGAAAGTAGAGATAAGGTATGTGATATTTTGGCATTAAAGGGGTGTTTCATGAAGGATGGAGATTTGAGTGAGAGATCCTGCATGCTAAACATGTCTTCCTGGTTAATCTGAAGACATCCCAACAGTTGCATTGTGCAGGTGACATTGCTAGCAACTGGAAGGAATGGCAAGTAAGGAAAAGAAAGGGAGTTTCTTATAATCACAGTTGCTGGGACATTGAAATAAGAATTGTAAAGGAAAATTATTTAAGACACTCAACTGTATCTCTGGGTCTCTGTAATACACAGAAGTTGGTTTTGAGGGACATGGAAAAGAAATATCAAGTATCAACTCAGGCAAAGGGCAGTCATTTTGTTTCTTGAGCAGTGATACATTTCATACTTATGAATCAAGAAATCAGCATACATATATTTGTGAACATCTTTATGTGGAATATTTTGAATGTCTGTACCCTGCCATTGATTTTTGTGGGCAATTTTCTGTTTCTCTCAGAAGAAAGATTAATTTAAAGGTTGGCAAAATCTATTAGCCACCACAGAAGTTGGGAGATGTGACTCTCATTTGCCTCATACAAACTAGTAGTTTCCACCAGAGTCTGTTCTTGTGATAACTTGAGAGAACTTTCTTTTTAATTTTGTTAATTGTATCCTGGACTTATAACAATCCACTCCAGTTTCAAATCGCATCCATTGTCTTAATAGGACTTGGGTGGAGTTGTCTATCCTGAGGTAGAAAGCTGTTTATCATTGCAGGATATGGTGATTACCAAGATAACAGAACAGCAGCGCAACTTGAAGGCACTCCCTTCGAGCTAAGTGAAATACTTGATACAAAAGTTAAAAAGGGCATTTTGCCTAGTTTTAAGTCCATACAACTTATGTGCACACACACGGGTTTTTATTCTGCAGTAGTAAAATTTTCATCCAAGTGGATATAAAAATATTGTACTTTTCTGGATAATTCAGCAATTTTGAAGTAGCTTCCACAGTGCTTTTTACTATTGAGATTTGAACTGCAATTGATTATAAAGAACCATAATATCATAGAAAATTAAGGTTGGAAGGGACCACCAAAGGCCATCTAGTCCAATCTCCTGCTCAAAGCAGGACTATCCCCAACTATCTCATTCCAGCCAGGACTTTGGCAACCCAGGCCTTAAAAACCTCCAAGGATGGAGCTTCCGCCTCCTCGCTGAGTAGCCTGTTCCAGTACTTTACTACCCTTCTGGTTAGAAAGTCTTTCCTAATATCTAACCTAAACTTCCCTTGCTGCAACTTGAGACCACTGCTCCTTGTTCTGCCACCACTGAGAACAATGTAGCTCCATCTTCGTTGTAACCACCCTTCAGGTAGTTGAAGGCTGCTATCAAGTCCCGTCCCCCACCCCCCCCACCCCCCTTCAGTCTTCTCTTTTCCAGACTAAATAAGCCTAGTTCCCTCAGCCTCTCCTCAGAAGTCATATGCATCAGCCCCCTCACCATATTTGCTGCCTTCCACTGGATTTTCTCCAATTTGTCTACATCCTTATGGCTAGGGGTGCACCAATAGAAGTTTTTTGGGCTGATACTGATGGCCGATTTTTGACAAGCTATATCAGCTGATACCAGTCCAGTTGTCAGTATACAGCCCAGCAGCTTGGAGAACAACGTCTGGCTGGCAAGTCTGCTGTTGGGGAAAGGGCAAGGTGGGAAGTAAGGGGGGTGGGGGGGCAGATTGAGGCCCCCATGGTGAGGGAGGAATGAGGCTGAGGCAGGCGCTGTTCAGCCAGGGCAGGGCAGGGCAGGGCAGGGCGTGGGACAGAGCAACAAGCAGCTTGTCCAGGGGGTGTGAGAAGGGGGGCAGCTTCTGCCACTATGCACACCCCAGGAGTGCAGGGGGGTGTGCCTCCCAGATCTGTATGCAGAGTGAGGGCAGGTGGCTGCTGCGGGCCAGGGCTGGTGCTGGGTTCTTCCCAGAGTGGGGGGCTGGGCTGCACGCAGGGTGGATGGCAGCAGTGCTGGGAGCAGGGGCATATTTCAGGGTGGCTGTAGCTCCCCCACCAGGAGGAGCCCGGCACCAGCCCCAGGCCTCAGCGGCAACCCATGCACAGATCAAGGGCACATGCCTCCCATGGCTTCCCAGTAGTGCGTGTATCAGTGGGATTCCCCCCACCTCGCAACCCCCAGAAAAGCCATGTGGCTCTGTCCTTTGCCCTGCCCCAGCTGGGCAGTGCCTGCCCTAGCCCCACTTGCACTCTCACTGTGGGGGCCTCAATCTGCCCCCCGCCATGGCCCTTCCCTTCCCCCCGCCCCTTCCTCCACAACAGATTTACCAGCTGGATGCTGCTCTCCACGCTGCCAGGCTGCATTCCTGGCCACCTGCATGCTGCACTATGGCTACACACATGCACAGGGCATTTATTGGCAACATTATCTGCCATTAAAAGCTGATTGCCAATAAAGTCAATTTTCCTTATATCAGTACTGATATAATATGGGACTGATGTATCCGTGCACCTCTACTTATGGTAGTTTCAATGGCTGAAGCCATATGAAGTAAAATTGTATGCTATAGTTGAGATATGGAATGCTGATTTTATAGCACATGGTAGGAAGTGGTGTTCCTTGTAGCCATCTTTGTTCTTTTCCTTCCTAATCTTTTCCAGTGCTGCAGAGATCTAGAGACCTGTCTAAATTACAGTAGTCTCCCTGGGTTGCTTTCTAAGTTCTTATACCAGATGAGTCGTCCTATGGGTGGATTTGGGGCTTTTAAAGTGTTCCCATACTCTAGCACAGTAGTTTTTAACTTTTTTTAATTTGTGGACCCCAAAAAATGTCAAATGGAGGTGCCAGACCCCTTTGGATTGTAAGTGTGAGTATTCACATACCTTTTTATCACAGTAGGCTTTTGCAGACCCTTTGGACATAGTATGCAGACTCTCAGGGGTCTGTGGACCACATGTTGAAAACCACTGCTTTAGCACTCTCACTAGAATGAAGAGGAAGGAGAGGGCTGAAGATCTTGATGCCTGTGAGGGCAAACTCCCCAAAATCTAGTATCTCTTGCATTTTTCAGAGGCCTGCCAACCACTCATAAAGGCTGAGCCATATGGGGCTAAGATCCCTATGAGACCTTTTGCTAATCCACAGTGTAGTGTGCAGGGACAGTTGCTAGATACCTTCCATTCCCTAAACACCACTTTAGCCTGGGAGATAGGCAAAGGTTCATGGTTCAGTGTGATGTTCTCCTTTTTGCCACTACTAGAAGAAGAAGCAGATGCTTCATGGATGGTGCCACGTGAGTATAGCTTTGGGGAAGGACACTTGGAAAAGACAAAGGGCTAGTAATAACATTTTTCCCCAACAAGAGAGGAAAGAGAAATGGAAAAAAAATGGTGGCTATTCACAAGATTGATGTTTTTGGAGTAAGAGTTTCTACTTTTTTTTGTGTGATTTCAAAAGAATCCACACATCACAAAAAGGAATTTTTTTGAGAAATATTTACGCTATTTTTTGTGATGTAATTATTGCCTTAATTTCTCATCACATTAACATATGCTCACATCATTTTGATTTTTAAAGTCTCTACATAAACTTATTACAGCTAACTTGTATGCTTTTTAATCTTCTTAACAGACCAACTATTACGAACAGCCAGTCAGCATTCTGATAGTAGTGGTTTTGCTGAAGATCCTTCTACAGATTGCTTTTCACTTAATCCCCTTCAGGTAAGTTTCCTGTGTTGTGGTTGAAATGGTGGTTGGTTATTGTGATATTGTTGCAGTGCCTTTTGTTTTGAGTCACACTTGACAATTAACCTGGATCCTGATAAGATTTTTCCATTTCAGGACTGGACCTGTCCAGTCTCCCTTTTGACCTTTGCATTAAAGTTTTAAAACTTTCAGACTGGATGATCTTATCTGAATGACCTGGGCCCTGGAATAAGCTTTAAGTTCAGGATTTTCTGTTCACTGATATTTTTTTTTGATAAATCTGTTCTCGCTGGCAGAGCCTTTAGAATTGCTGTTCATTCCCTTTTAATAATTTTCAAAGTGCTAAGCTTTGAAATAAGATTAATATATTTTGGGGGGGTGTTATTTGTTTATTAATAATTCAGTTTTTATTTGTTTGTTTGTTCCTCAGTCAAATTTTCTTTGCATATTTTTTGCTTTACCTTAGGGCTTTAATTATTGACAAAAAGTAAAAATAAATTTATATTAACATGGTTAAACTAGTCAATATGAATTAGTTTAAACCCCCAGTTGCTGCTCCCTTCTTCAGGCTCAGTCAACTTATTTTGCTATTGCCTATAATATTTCTCCTGGAATTTACAAAAATAACAACTTTAGGCCATAAAGTCTTACTTTTCTTGAGGGAGGGAGGCAGATGTTTGTATCTTTTTAGTCAGTAATTTCTCAATGACATAACTCTCCTTTGATGACCAAATACCGGTCTCTAAGTCATGATACTGCTATTCCTTGCATTTAGTGTTTGGTAGCTTTCCTCTTCCAGTTGCCAAAGTGTAGAGAAATATGTGCATTATTTAGTTTGTATTCCCATGATGGGAATACATCTAAAACAGTTTTAGATGTATCTACAACACTTGGACTAGAGATTTTGATGGCCACTAATATAGTTGGAATCCAGCCTCCACTGCAGTTTTTAATATTTTTTTTCAATTTGTCATATGGAAGGTATCCTAACAATGATGTTCTGTAACAAAATTAAAGCCTGAGGGACTGATTCTACTCAGGACTATTAGCAGTGAATCTAAACTAGAGTTAATGTTTTTGTGACAAGAGAATGAGTCTAAGAATAAAATCACTCCCCTGTGCTTTTTTAAACTGATGACCAAACCTGGTGAAGGTCTCTTTTACACTGCTAAATCACACTAAGTTGCAACTAATTTATTTCTCTCGGTGGCCTGGATCATCTCTGTTAGTGAAAGCTGTGTGCAACGTAGAATGCTGCATTTTTCTGATTTTTGTGTTGCTTGTCTGAATGGATGGATTGAGAGAGAGCTTACAGTGAACAAGACAATTCTGCATTGTGCACTGGAAGCCTTAGACTCTCTGCTCTTGCTTTCATTGTCTTCTCTCCAACTAAAAACTGTTGAATTTAGAAAAAGATGGGTGACTTGTGAGAGTAAAAAGAAAATGAAAACTTGGTAGTTCAGGGAGTGGGCTTGAAAAAAGTGTAAAAGAATATACAGATTGTTTGTTGTTTCCCAAAAGTATGGCAAGTTAGTGCCATCTACTGTTAAATGATTTAACCAACATAGTATTACATTGTTCAGAAATATAAGATAGAAGTCGTTATCTGTGTTAGTTTGAAGTAAGGCAGAAGGTAGAGTAGTTTTGTACCTTATAGACTAACCAAATCAGAAATGTATAGCACAAGCTTTTGTAAGTAGAAGTTTACTTCACCAGATGGTATGAAGGGATTGCAGGGAGCAGAGCTTCTAAATAGAAAATGTGATTAGAATATAAAGGGTAGAGAAGAGAGGAGGAAAAAGAGGGGACACTGCTGAGAGATGTGATGTGAGAAGGGAAAAGAAAAAGCAGTTAAGCCAAGAAATACAAGAGCATACTGAGAAATGGGAGAACTTGTCCCCCAGAACTGGAGTCCTAATGTAAAAGATTTCTCCATCCAACAGTTCTAAGAGTTGTCGTAGATAACTTACTTGTGAGTAAATAAGGTTTATACTAGATACAAAGATCCACAAATGTGAATTTAAATTGGTTTGCATGAGGTATTTCACCAGAATGTTAACGTTTTTGGAAGTGCAAAAACTCTGGGCAACTTACTTTCCTTGGCTTGAACAACATTCCCCTTTTTTCAGCCTTCCCTACTTATCTAGGGGAGATTTGTGCAACACAAGATAAATACTTCTGAACATAAAGCTCACGACTGCAAATTCTTTTCAGGGCAAATGACAGGTGGAATTAGTGCTTGACATATTTCATAAATAATCTAGCAGTAGTGAACTAATGGACAGAATCTTTACAGTGGTCTATAGCTATAGAAATTGGAGATGGGAAAAGCTTGTTGCTGCCCCCCGCCCCCCAAATTGTTCTTTATAATACATTTTCCTAGTGCCTTGCCCAGTTTCTCTTTTTAAGTGTACCAGCCAGTGGGGTTCTTCGTAGGCACCATTCCACATTCTAATAAATCTCAGTCTCAGAGTAGCTCAGAAAGCTACCATTATTTGTTTGAATTATCATATTCAGTTCAAGAGACCCTATTAAATATTAGAAGCTACTGTCATATCCAGGTTATCCAGGTACATAAGAAACACATGATTTGCCACAATGTAGTTTTAAAATAAGACTCAAAAGTGAGAATAGCGAACAGTGGAAGGCGAGAGGGAAAGATGTTGGTTGTTACAGCAATGAATTCAAGTAGTTACATAGGTTAGCAACATGCAGAACCTGAGGGTTCTGCATTGTGTAACATTGTATGCTGTATGTGCAGTTGTAAAATATAGGTTTAGCCTAAATTTGTCCTATAACTTCTACTCCTACTTACACCAAATTCCTTAGACTAAATAATTCCTCTCACTCCATGATGATGCCCCCTTTCTTTCTTTCTTAGATATTTCAAAGACAATTATCATCTGTATGTATTGGATTGAATACAAACCTCAGATTCAAGTGGTATCCAGTTTTTCCAACCTGCTCACTGTTATTCATCCCTAACCTAAAATATCTATATTTACTTTCGTCTTTAAATCAGTCCCTGAAGCCCCTCAATCACTTTGCTGTTCCACTTTCTGATCTGCCTTCATTTTTCTTTTCTTTTTGCCAGTAACATGTCAAGGAATGAAAATACTGTTAGAGCTGTGTAGAAAGGATCCTTGCTCACTTGTTCTGTAACATGCTACAATTGTATTTTAAAGTTATGTTTCAATGAGCTTTTGGTGCTGTATTTCCATGCATGATTCCATTTAATTTACTCTCCACTACAGCATCTGACTTTCTAGTATTGCTTATACTCAGGTTTCTCACTTATTTCATGTACCTGTAATCTCGGATGCTTTTCTCCCAGAAATATGGACTTTTCTTGCTTTTTGTCTTAATAAAAGTTAAGGTAAAAATAAGGCTATACACTTTCATTAAGGTAAAAAACAAATATTTGTTTTCACCTTTTCATTGGTTCTCTCCTATCTTCAATTTGTTTACTGCAGGTTCATGACTCTTTGCAGGCTATGGGAAGTAGTGCTGACAGTTGTGACAGTGAGACAACGGTAACGTCGCACAGTGAGGAGCTTAGGACACCGATAGCCAAAGAACTTCCCTATTTCCATGAGTTAGAGGAGGAGGAGGAGGAGGAAGAGGAGGATGAAAAGGTTCTCCCTGAAATGGAGGGACAAAAGTTGGAGGTACCTTCTGAAAAGAGAACAGAAGGTGATGAAGCAAACCTTGAACATGAAACTGATCAGAACCAAAGAAGAGAGAGAAATTTGTCTCACACATCAGATTCTGCTCAAAGAAATCTCAGTATAGAAAGTGAAGAGACTTCTACTGAACAAAAGGAATCTGAGGTTCTAGAAGAAGATAGTGATGAAAGTGATCTGGAAAAAAGCAGTGAACTTGAATTTCCACAGTACAAAACACACCATATTCTTAAATCAATGGCATCTATTGAAAGCACCAGTTCATCCACTTCTTCTGCAGATAGGGTTCATGTTGCTTTGCAAAGAGCCCAGATGAAGATCAGCAGCACATCTGGTTCCAGAGTTGGGCGCACCCTGCTCAAGTCAAAAGACCTGCTCTTGAAGCAAAGGCACCGGCTTGCTGAATCAGGTTATCCTCTTAGGCGATCCCAGTCTCTTCCAACTGCATTACTGAATCCAGTGAAAGTAGTTTCCTCAGTAAATGTCCGGCTGTCTCCAGGAAAAGAGACTTTGTGCAGCCCTCCTTCCTTCACCTATAAGTATACACCTGAGGAGGAGGAGGAGGAGGACCTGATGACTGAGGACAAGCAATTGGTGAACAAAATGAAAGACAGTCCACCTCCATGTAAATCCACATTTCATGTTGCCCCTTCATCCATGAAAAAGGAAACTACCCAAAGTGGGCTGACCAGGTTGGTGGATGAATCTAGTCACAGTAGACTACAGAGCTGCCCGTTGCACATACCTGCACACATGTCTCAGTCAACATGTTCTCTCCACTCTCTTTATTCTGATTGGCAAGATAGGCCTCTATGTGAACATATGAGAACACTTAGCACACACAGTGTCCCAAGTATCTCGGGATCTTCTTGCAGTGCATTAGCTTCTCCTTTTGGTTGCCCTTATTCTCCAAGGCATGTTGGATACTCTCCTCGGCCGCATGCCATTAATCCACCCTCTACTGTTGAAATGCAGCTACGCCGAGTCTTGCATGATATCAGAAACTCTCTCCAGAATCTCTCTCAGGTAAGAGGAAACTGAATTCAGAGCTGTGGGGGAACAAAGATTTTTGTTGCAGCCAATGTGAAATGTTAATCCAGTCTTAAATGCGCTTATAATGTAGCTTGTGTTGTTGAGTAAAGTGTGTTTTTAGAATAAGATAAAAAATATGACATTTTGTGCAAGTTAATTTGTTGTTAATCATGAGCTTTGATATAGAAAGTAGCGTTATGTCATCTCTCCACCCACCCTTTGGTTTTTGCCTTTACCAGCTTACCTCAAGAAACTTGACCCTGTGCTGATTGTACTTTCTAGATGTTCTGGGGGAGGGAAGTCTGAAAACTGTTCTTGTCCATCTTCAATTTGCTCAGCTTATTGCTATTGATTTCTGAAGCTGCCTGTCCTTACCTTCAAGGATCTCTGTAACTTCCTTCTTGCCTTCAGTTTAACCATCTTTTTATTTAGTTATTTTTGTTCCCTACCCCTCAGCTCTGTTAACAATACCAGCTTCAGTGACTCCATTAGTCCATGTCCCTTCCACACACATCTCTACACTACTTTTCATGCTGCCCTTGTGCCTGCGCTGTTACCTTCATTAGCTGACCCAGAAAACCCATTATTTTCTTATTCTTTTCCCCTGTGGAGACCTTCTTCTGCCAGAACACATTGCATAGAAGATGCCCAGCAACCTCCATGCTGTGCCCAGAATCACTGGTGTGGCCACACCTTTCCCACTTGCTTCTGTTCCTCATGTGCCAACTCCTGGAGCAGAAGCAACGTAGTTGCCTCAAAGCTGAGCTGAGCATGTGCTGAGCATGTGTCAGCGAGCTTGCCTGAGACCAAGCCTACAAGCAGTGAGGGGTTTGTGTTCATGGACACTTTAAGGTGACTACATTGCCTCCTTCTCAGAAGTTGGCACATGCTGAATGGGAGCATACAAGTGGAGTGTTTTTTCAGGGTGGCATTTTGGGGCATAGCATAGTGGAAGTGTATGTATGGCCTGAGACAATGACCTTGTTAACGTTTTAAAACCCACTCTTTATTAAATGCTGTGTTTTATCTCTTGCTCTTTAGTAACCTGATCTTATCTAAGTCCTTCCTCTGCTGCCATCTCTGTCTTGTCATCCTTTTAAATGGGTAATTTCATATTGTTGAATTTAAGCCCCAGTTATGCTTTCAAGTAGGTACAGGGTCCTGTATGTGCACATACAGAGCAGTTGCAAGATCAGCTTGTTGGAAACCTAGCTCCCTAATGTGAAGTGTGTGGGAGGACCCTTATGCCTATGTGAAACCCTAATGCTTTTACTAAGTTTACCCAGGGACAGGCATCCACCTCCGTATGTCATGTTGCAGGACTTAGACCTCGATCGGATAGGGATGCTGATTTGTTTATTCATAGGAGATGACTAGAATTTATGTGGGTACCAATGGAAATAATGAAGTTAATGATCCTTTCCTGATATCCCATTCCTTGAATTGTATCTATTGCTTTGCTTGTCAAACTTTACAGCTCAGTTCTGCAGATACTTTTGGGTATTTGGGCATGTCTACATAGCACAATGTGATGCTGTGTAGTGCAGAGGTATCTCAGCTAGATCTGAATGAGCTGGGTTGGATTCCAGATGCAGATTAGCTACATTGGTGTGGGGCTCTACCCAGGATCTCAGACTGTTCAGTTAGTTCAGTATCTCTGATCCCACTGAAGTGGGCAAGGTAAACAACCTTTGAAGTCCAGAGGACTGTTCAAAATTGCAGGCATTTTGCCTAGGAGTGAATGTTAGCAAAACAGACTTTTGACTTTTCCTACATTGAGGAAGTTTAGGAATACTGCTCATTGGAATTCCTCTGTAATATAGACAAAGCTCTGATGGTGTATAATAGTTTCATAGTAGCTAGGGTCAGGAGGGGACCTGAACAGATCATCTAGCCTGACCCCCCTGCCACAGGCAGGAGTGAATGCTGGGTTCACAAGATCCCAGACAGGTGATCATCCAACCTCCTCTTGAATTTGCCCAAGGTAGGGGTGAGGACCACTTCCCTGGGAGTTGGTTCCAGATTCTGGCCACCCTAACTGTAAAATATTGCCTCCTGATCTCTAACCTAAACCTGTTCTCCATCAGCTTATTACCATTGTTCCTTGTCACCCCAGGTGGTGCTAGGGAGAAAAGGGCTCTACCTATTTGCTGATGATCTCCCCTGACGAGTTTGTAGGCAGCCACTGGGTCCCCCCTCAGCCTTTTCTTGCTGAGGCTGAACAGGTTCAGGTCCCTCAGTCTCTCCTTGTAGGGCCTCTCACCAAGCGGGTGGTCCTCCTCTGAACCCTCTCCAGGCTGGCCACATCCCTTTTGAAGTGCGACGCCCAGTACTGGACACAGTACTCCAACTGCGGCCTGACCAAAGTCGCACAGAGGGGGAGTATCACTTCTCTGGACCAGCTTGAGATGTACCTTTGGATGCATGACAAGGTATGGCTGGCCTTGCTGGCTGCGGTCTGGCACTGGCGGTTCATGTTCATCTTGGAGTCAATAATGATTCCAAGATCCCTTTCCGCCTCTGTGCTTTCAAGAAGGGAACTCCCCAGCCTGTATGTATGCTGTGGATTCCTTCTCCCAAGGTGCAGCACCCTGCATTTGTCTATGTTGAACCCCATCCTATTCTCATCTGCCCAATAAACTAACTATATGAACTTAGCTTGCTGAAGAGAGACTTTTGCAGCCTGTATGATACTATTGTGAATACAAGTCATCTGATAGAAATGAGTACTAATTGGAATTTAGTTATAAAATATCTTAGTGTAAACAGGGCAGCTATCCTGCAGCAAGCATAACTCAGCTAAGCCTGTTTTTTCACTTATCAGCCATTCTTAGATGTTTCTATGAAGGCATCTCTTTGTCCTATATGCTTTTACCTGTCATTTTTATTCTTCAGTTGACATTATTCTGTGTTATATCATGGTCACTTGTTCTAGAAACAACTGATGTGTTCCAAACACAAGCTTGGTGTCTTTAGAGGAGTAATGCAAATGAGCGGAAGGGGAAAAATGAGAGAGAAAAATAACTTTAAAATTATTGTACTTAAACAAAGTTCCTCTTGAAATGAAATGTATTCAGAGTATCCATGACGTGTCATCAGCTCCTTGAACTCTTTTGAAATTACATGGACAAACCACATTTTACTTATGTTTTAAAGGAATAACATTTTCTCCCATCTGTGCAGTTTGCAGTTGTGGCATGTGGGAACATATAATACTTCCTGTATATAGTGCTTTGTCCCTTGATGTAGCATACAAAAAGAAATTCCTCAAGAATCTTGTTTTCTGTCTATTAGAGCAAGATCTTTTGATGCAGGCGTTATAATGACATAAAGGGGGAAATTTGAACAACAAAGATCAATTTCATCATGAAACAGAAACTGTGTACCAGTTTTGCTCTTTTAAAATAAGGCCATAAAGCAGATTTACAGGTTGTTGTTGCTTGTATTTTAATATTACGTTAGTAGGGCAACTGAAACTGCTGCGTTTTCAAAGACATTATGCAAGTGGGTGAAACAACCTTTCATCATGTATCCTGTATCACAACAACTTCTAAACGTTGTGGGGGTTTTTTTGGTTTGTTTTATTTTGTACTTGTGTCTCAACTTGTGATTCAATGCTTTTGTATTACAGAGCCTTTACTGTGCAACAAAGCATGTTTTAAATAGCTTGGCATTATTCTATTGTGCTGAGGTCCCTCTTCACACCAGAAGAGCCCCTTGTCCTGGTAGCAGAGTACATTTTGTCAGAAAGGAAGCATTTGCCTGTTGCTGCAAGGTTTAGTTTACTTCTCAGTGCAGCTTCCCTTCTGCATTAGGGTTTTGAGCTGCTGCTTATCACTGTGGCATCTTGAGAGGGCTGATTCATTAATATGGTCCTACTGGCATTTTCATTTTAAATATTTTCCCTTTTCCTAGTACCCTGCAATGAGAGGTCACGATCTTGCTGCTGCCACCTCTTACAGTACTCAGAGATCATCCATTCTACCTCTTTATGAAGTAAGTATTATTTATACTTATATATTTATAAACACCTAGTAACAATTTAGTAATGCCCTAAATGTGCTGTTTACCCTATAACCAGGTCCTGTTCTGAAGAGCTGACTTTTTTAAAAGTATGAATAGTTTCCCATCAGCAATGGCCAGTATCTTCGTGTGAAGATTTGCAGGATAACACCCTGAAAATTAATCACAAATCTCTTAATGATTCTTCACTGGTTGCCTTCTTGAGTCCCAATTTCTGCTCCCATCATGCTGCCATTGGGGTGGGACTTTGTGGAAGGCAGTGAGGCTCTGCAAGTGCCTGTGTAGGAGCACTTCTGCTGTAGGGCCTACACATTTACCTGTGCATTTAACACTTTCTTGTCCATATCTCTTTAGAATACTTTCCAGGAACTACAGGTAGTGAGACGCAGTCTGAACTTGTTTAGAACTCAAATGATGGATTTGGAATTGACTATGTTACGTCAGCAAACAACAGTATATCAACACATGACTGAAGAAGAAAGGTAAAATCATTGTGACTGTTGATGTTTAGAGAAAGAGAATGCTGTATTTACGTAAATACAAGACAAAGTTCCCCCTCCCCCCCCCCCCCCCCCCCGCCCAGCCCCTTCACAGCACATAGTGGTGTGGAGGGGGAAGCTCTTTGTCTTACAAGGCAATGTTATTAAATCCATTGTCTGTCATTAAACTGTTGCCAAAAGCAGCATGTGCTCAGTATTGAAAACCAACTATGAAGTTGAGAAAACATAGCCAACACTCAGCATGACTATAAAACACATGGTCCATATTGAGCGAGCAAACAAACTGATGGGAGCGTGTGTGTGTGTGTCCCTTAAGAAACAAAAAACAGGCAGGTGTTTCCTCTGCAGGGAACTGGCACTGGCCCTGGGCCTGGGCCTCCAGGTTGACACCAGGGGGGCCAGATTCAGCCTTGACACCCCCTTTCCCCCCACCTTGGTGCCAAAAAGGCCAAGTTGCTGATGGGGAACCTACCACAAGAATAGGTTAGTGCAGCCCATCTGAATAAGATGTATTGTAGTGCGAAATGTGCCCAGTCCCCTTCAGACCTGACTCTTTTTTTTTTTAAGTCAGGTGAACCACTGTATTGAATTTAGACTTCCTCTTCACTACCACAGCTGAGTAGTGGTACACATTTTCTAGTGATTCCTATTTCTTCACCAGTCTTAAACATCTAGTAAACACCACCAAGTGGGGCCCTAAACTGTGCATCCAGAATCTCTCTATCACCCTTTTCTCAGCCTGTTGCATATAATTAGTGTGGCCCCACCCTCCATGAGGTGGAACCAGACCAGGTTTCCTTGCGCCTCACCTGCACATAAATTTTTGAAGAATCCCAGGACTCGCAAGCAGAACACCCAGTTCCAGTCATAAGTGGAGGGACTAATTACCACATGGGTCTTTTGTGGGAGGTATCTGAAGTACACACAAATACAAGAAGCACTGAGCAATAGAGTCACCATGGCTTTAAACACTGTTGACTCTGCTGGGGCCTGGACCAGTGAACTATATGGTAAATCATGAGCCTGTTGGCTTTGGACAGATAACATGCATAGTTTCTATTATATATAAGTAGGTACAAAAGTGCTGCTTAGGAGTGTGTTTATGGAGTACCTGTGCTAAAACTTGCAGCAGTTTCAAAAAAGGTAAAATCCATCCATTTTAGATGACCTAAATTACTACAGGCATGTTTATTTCAGTCATTGTTTTCAGATTTGCCTCTTACTTCCATGTGTGCAGGGAGAGGAGGGCATGGCAGTAAGGAAAGGGCTGCAGGGGGAAGATGATGTGGGAGGCAGAGGGCAAAGGGGCCACTTGACCCCCCCCAGATTTATTCCCCCTGCTGTAACAGTGGGTGGGGGACAAATTCAAGGCAAACCTCCAATAATTAGATTCTGTACCTGGAAAACTTACAACATATTGATACATTTCCCATGTATAGAATCTAATTATTGGGGGATCATCTTATATTCAGGGCCATCTTATATTTGAATAAATATGGTACTTCCTTATTTGCTGCTCCTTCTTCCACTAAAGCCAAAGGTAAAACACCCATTGACCTCTCCGAGTAAGCAGAGGTCTGAACTTTTATCAAACTATTTAGTCTTCCCACCCCCAATTCGGTGATATTTTCCTCTTTATGGCTTTATGCTCATCCATCTTTTCCTCCAGGCAGCAAAATTCTTGCCCTGAACATTTTTATAGTTGTGAGTTTTAACAATTTTTTTTTTTATCAGAGGCCACTTGCACATTTCTTTTTCTCTTATATTAAATATTTCTATCACAGATCTCTTTCTGTTATTTATAAATTTATATAAAAAATTGCAAAGCATTCAGATGCTTCTTCAACCCACAGCTGCCACTAATAGTTTAAAACACTCATTAATCTGCCTGTATTGTTGTTGCCATCAGTGCTGTGAAAAATCATGCAGAAGAAAAACACTTAGATTGTTTATTGCCATTGATTTTGTTATTGATGTTTGAACAAAAACAACATAAATAACATAACAGTAAATATAGATGTGTCTAAACTCCATATGCTTGAATATATTGAACGTAATTGGAAACTCATTGGAAGATTTTCCTTGTTTGGCACTGGATCTTAGTTTTCCCATTGAAGTGATAGGTTTTTCTCTCAAAACAGAACTCCATTTTTCTGAAGTGATGAGAATCCTTTGTTCCCTTTTCCTTCACTACTGCTCAGGATGCAGGAGGTTTCCTGTGAAAGAGAAGCAAGCAGCACCTTCTGTGCCAACTGCTTCTAACTCACAGAGTTTCAGAGGACGTGATGGACTATGCCTCTCTGCTAACAGAATGTTGGTTTTTTTGTAATTCACTTGCCTTTAGATATGAAGCCGATCAACTCCAGAGTTTAAGAAAATCTGTCCGCATGGAGCTGCAGGAGCTAGAAACGCAGTTAGAGGAACGTCTGCTTGCTCTGGAGGAACAGCTTAGAACTTTACACATGTCTTCACCTTACAGATCTCAGCCACTCATGGTGTGTGTTGTTTTGGGAAGTTACTATATTTATGATATCTCTTAGCAGCGTATTTTTTGAATTGCGTACTAAAGTTAAACCTAAAGTATCTGTTATGTAGATGCCAACTTTTAAATTAAGACTCCAATTAAAGATCTTCCAAACATTCTTATTGATGTGTTTGAACTGTGATCTATAGAATTTGGATGACAAGTCTTATGTAGATCAGGAGTGACTTTTTTTTGTTTTCATTGGTCGTTCAACTACATGTGATTCCAGGATTTTTATCAGGATTTTAGCTCAGAGATGTCAGAGCTCTATACCTCTTCCAGTGTTTTCTTCCTTTTTTAAAATCATTTTATTCCCACCCAAGGAGTCTACCAAGATTCCAAAACAGTGACCATGAATTATCACTGCAACCCCCGGCTATAATGTTATTCTGTCTGGAGTTCCTCCTCTGCTTCTTCACTAGTCAAAGGAAGTAGCTATAGAGAGAACCCAAGGTGTTTCTGTCTGAAAGAGCTAGATTGTGCTGCCCTCCACAGTGCTTACCCATCCCATGTGCAAATGACTGGACATTTTTCTGTCTTTGCTATTGCCATCCTTCAAGTTTCTTTCACTTTCTGCATCTGTGATGCTTCTTTTATTGCTTCTCTTCTTGCACCATACTGTAAATTGTGTGGGCCTGAGATAAAAATTAAGGAAATTGTGGAAGTTCAAGGAATCATAAAAAGGTATGTATCTGTAGGGTAGAACAGAGATACCCAACCCCCTGCTTGCAGGCCAGATCTGGTTCCTCACGCCATGTCATCCATTCAGCAGGGTTCCCTACATTACCATGGGGAGCCCTGTGTGCCATAGCCCTATGCACTAGGTCTGGCCCATGGGATCGAATCCCATTATGCAGAGTGTTATGAGGTCCAATCTTGGAGCATGGGGCCAAAACATTGAACCCAGCTAGCACAGAAGAAAGGTTGCTCATGCTATTCTATTTTTCTAGAATATTACATGCAGCAGCAGCATGCTGTTTGTAAGGCCACATACAGGTGTTACATTTCTAGCAGGACAAATTGCTGATCTCTTGGTAGAAATTACAAGTGTTCGTTCAATTTCTCCCAGGAGGAATCATGCCCCTCTGGGAGAATGATCTCCAGCGTGTGACCCTGGAAGATCCCCTTAGCAAGAGAGACTCGTAATTTAAGTGTCTGCTCCCTTAGTGTCTGCTGCAGGTCCATCTCAAGACAACTAAAGTAGCACTGATTAGAATCTCCTAATTATTGTCAGTTTTTGCTCTATGCTGGTCAGTGTTCTTGCAGAAGCTTGTGTCCAGGCACAGCAGAGACACATGCCAAATCATCCTTTTCAGGATTGCCATGGAAAAAAATTTGAACAGCAAGAACAGGAAAATATGGAATTACTATGATCCCAAGCCAGACTAAAAATACTTGGATCTTTATAAATATATTTTTATTTTTAAATCCATTCATAGAAAGGAGCCAGCTTTTAAAATGACTAAAATAAACTTCTCTGACCAGTTTTGTTTACTTTCTGACTTCTATGGCTTTACTTCTTCAGACAGTTGCTACACACTATATTATGCATTACCATTTGATAGTTTTAAAGAACCCTGTGCACTAACTCCACTTTATATTTCAGGGTATGTATGGCAGCAGGAGCACTGATAATCTTTCATGCCCTTCTCCACTGAATGTAATTGAACCAGTAAGTAATTTTATTTAAACACTATTAAAAATAGGATAATCAAAGGCTTTCTTAAGAGAAACTGGTTAAATTTGGTATTTATTAGAGGCCAGATCCTACAAGCACCTGCTCATATGCTATTGAAAACAGTGGCACTGCTCACAGGAGCAAAGGTTGCACACACAAGTGTTTTCAGTATCTCTCCCATGATTTAGGAGAGATGTATGGAGGTAAAGTCTTGTTTAGGAGCAGCTATTGGCATCTGATGAGTTTGCTGTGGTAGTTCTCTCTTTCTATTTTGGTTAGTTCTTTTTGGTGAATATTAGGCCAGGAACCTTGGATAAATGCCTTTTTTGTTTTTAATTTAGATGAAAGCCAACAAAAATATTATAGAGTGGCTAAAAAAGAGTAGCTCAGAGTTGCAAAAGCTTAGGTATCCCTGAATGGCTTTACCAAGCAAGGTGGAACAAATCAAGACTTCTAATTTTTCAACAGCTTTGACTAGGTACAGCTGGTGGCTAGGGACATGGCAGTCATTTCTGTTTAATTAGATTTAAAACCTTGTCTTTATGCTTTTTTGCTGAAGTCACTAAGGGAAAGCATGATTATAAAATATTTATAAAAATACAGTAAATACAATGTGTATAGTATGTGTAATTGTGAAGATTAATACCATATGTATGACTTTTTTTTAATTAGAATGTATAAAATGTGTGAGAATCTGTATACCTGTATTCATGTATATATGCACACACACACAAATATATCTTTATACACTAGTGTGTGTGTGTGTGTGTGTGTGTGTGTGTGTGTGTGATGGAACGAGTGACTAGATAACTAATAAGAAATGTTGCTTTTATAGATGCAGGCTTTATTTGGTTCTGAAGAACAGTGTAATTACCTGTGCCTATGGAGGCCTCAGACAAATCACTAATGACCTCTGATTTTTAATATTTGTCTATAGCAATTATAGAAAATACTGGGAGAAAAAAACCAACCTTTTCTTCCTGAATCTCTAGGTCTCTGAACTTATTCGAGAACAGTCATTTTTGAAGTCAGAATTGGGATTAGGACTGGGAGATCTTGGATTGGAAACTCTTCCAGCAGAAGGATCAGAATCAGTATTCTCTCATGGAAACTCGGATTCTTCTTCCGTTTGCTCCAGCCATGCAGGCAGGAAAGCTGGTGGAAGCTTATCTGAGATAACTGGAAAGTCCAAGATGCAAAGCAAGAGGGTATACCGAGCATCTGTTGCCTTAACACCAACCCCACCAGCAAGACCAGGCAGCATGCAGCAAGCTGAATGCCCTGAGGAATATGCAGACTCCAGATCAGAGGTGGAACAAAAACTTGAAAAAGTTCCTTTTGCACCTTCAGTTGATGAAATTCACAGAAGCGTGGAGAATGAGGAGCTGCAGCAGGTTATACGGGAGGTAAGGAAAAACGTGGTGTCTACTTGGGTTAGGGTTTATTGAAACATTGGTCAGGTGAAATTTTTAGTTGTACTGCATACAACTCTGACTACTCTCCTCTTCCCCTAGTTTAACCTTAAAAAAAGAAAAAAGAGCCTGAGATCAGAGTTCTCAGCAACAGGCAGTTCTCACCACAGGGCTTAGCCAGAATTGTATATTGCATTTGCATTACCTCCTACCTAGATGACAGCAGTTGCTGCATTAATTAGTAGTTACTTAACATTATGGGCATGGATAAGGAGGTATTTGCTCTTTACTAAAATCACAATAGAATCTGTTTCTCTCTAAAGCATATCTTGCTTTAAAAACTAGTTTAGTTCCCTCTACTTGTAGAAGGGGTTGTAGCAATCCCAGAGATACTGCTTCTCTGCCACCTTTTTTCACCCTTAATTGGCAAATAGCCAATAAAATCCAGAACATAAAGCACCTCTTCACTTCCCTCTACCCAGTCTAGCAATATAATTAGGGTCGAAGTCAGATCCCAGGCTTCCCCTCCTTTTTCTGCACTGGTCAAATGGGGAATATTTATTTCCCGTCATCTTGGCTTTGTTGTAAAGGATATTTAGGTAATAGCTGCACAGTGCTTGGCAATGTTAATATCCCTTTACAGCTTCCAAGGAGTGTCCTGCTCTTCCTCAGTCTTTCATGAAGCAGAGAGGTTTTCTTCATGCTCTGGAAGGAAAACTAGGCAATAAAAATGAAATTAAAAAAACCTTGAAGTTATCAGACACTAAGACTATTTCTGGGCTGTTAAATGTAGAAGGCTTGGAATATGCATGCATGTTAAATAGAAGAAGAATGGTAGTGAAAATGATACATATTCCTTAGTGCACAATCTGTAGAATGAGAAGAGGTTGTTGGAATTCACTCTGTTTAGCTTTAGGCAGGAACTGCATAAATAGCCAAGGATAAAACTGCATGTTCTAGCAACCAATGTTAAAGGTGAGGGAGCTGCTAATATTAAGAATGGATGCATTTAACCTGGCTATTATGGTGCACAGTTTTTTTCAGTGAGGTCAAACAAGATCAGCTTGCATTACACTTAACTGATGCTCAACTGTGCTTGATGCCATTAGTAGCCTCTACTCACTGGGACTCTTTGTAGAGTATGGTGTTATCAAGTGTGGGTAAGAATATCCCAGTCTGGTGGTCAGTGAGGCACACCTAGAATGATTACATCAACATTACTGTAATTCACTTTAAGAATCTGACACTTTCTAGCAGTTACTGATTGTACAATGGGGTATTTTGTATGCCATATTTTACTCCTCTGCTTAAGATGGGCAGAAACTATATGCAGTAAAAGAAATCTTGTATTCTCTTATTCTCATATTAATTTCTTCCTGATCCTTTTTAGATAGCACTTTTCTACGTGTGCCAGTTACTGAGGCCAGTAGATAATTTGCACAGAACAGGTTTCTTCTGCAACTTGTTTGTCCTTCTGCATTGATCCTTCAGTGATGCCACACTGTTACATTTGTGGCATCTCCATTTTTTAAGCCATAGAAGGTAATGTCAGATGTGGGATTATGATTTCACTACAGGATGTTGCGAAAGAGAAGCTGAGAGAGGAAGGAGAAAGCTATCATTCAAACAGTTTGTAACGTATCAGAGGAAATAAAGAAAACTGAGGTCAAAGTACATTGCTGTTGTAGTGGATGTTCTTTCCAAGTTTATCTCAGTGTCAAAGTCCCTCGTTAACCTTATTAGTTGATAGCAGATACAGGAGGTGTGCATTTTGCAGAGAGAAATGGGGCATTTGGCTGTGTTTCTGAGTATTCTGTACAGCTAAATAGTTCTGTACTGAATTGCATTTAATTCAGAACCTGGGATTTAAATGTGCTTCATAGTTAGTTGATCTGGATTTACTCTGCAGATGTCTGAAGGCTGCCATTCAGTATAATCTTATTGGCATCCAACTGAGGAGAGAGTAGGCCCTGAACAGTAGCTGCTTTGTAAGTCAGCATTAAGGTAGACTGGCATCGAGATGTATGCATAGATGTTTTTGCAGTGTCTAACCTTATTACTGGATAACATGCATGCAAATCTTTATATTTTAATAGACTGAAATCTACAACAAATCAGTGTCTCCCTTGTATAACTACATTATTAGTAATGACATCGTTAGGATTGTTTTGTTGTAGGAAAGAAATGCATTAATGTGCATTCTTGATGTATGCCTTCACAAATGTTAAATTCATTGTTTATTCAGTAATTCCTCCCCCTTTTTGTATAGGCATGTGGTCGCCTAATGGAGGCAAAAAAGGGTAGGCAGTGTTTCAGAACATGCTTGGGTGGATTGTACTGTATGAGTTTTTATCTGTATCTATGTACTGCTTAAAAAAACCAGAAAAAACCAAAATCTGCTAACTTGCAGAATAAATGAATTCATTCCCACAGAAGAGCATGCAAAAATGTTAAATGTCAAGATACTGAACACTGGCCATCTGAAAATACAATCTGAACTCCATTGAACTATCACATACAATACTTTCTTTTTGACTCTCACAGCATTGCAAGGAATGTAGCATATCCTTTATTTGATTTAACAGAAACAGTAGTTTTTAAAAAGTTGTACATAAGGAGACAATGATTGTTTAAATGAGCCTGAAGCTGATTAGAAGAACAGTTTCATCTGATTTTTCTTTGAGCATCCTGCTTAAATTAATGAAATGCAAGTGAATTTCATGGGGTCAGAGAAATGACTAATTATCTTTGATAAGTATCTTTTTGTGTGTATTCCTATAAGATTATGTAAGGTTTTGTTGTACTTCTGTCCCACTAGACTGAAGAAAACCATATCCATCACTACAGTTGAACCTAGACAGCTAACTGATCTAGCATGGAGATTAAATGATTCAGCCCAACAGGATTTTCTTCCAGGTTAGCATTAAAGGGCAGTAGGAGCAAGCCTCCATGTTCTACATGTTCTTTGGCCTATTGGAGGACTTTAGTGCCCAAGCTGTCTATGTGGCACTTTCTTACCATGAAGAAATGTATTGTTAGCCATATGGTACGATTGCAGCAGGGTAGGTGGTAGAGGTTTGGGATGCTGGTTAATGATATTTATAAATAATATTGCTGTTAAAACAAGACTGGCACGATGCTTAGAGAATTATTATATTCCATCCATTGAGCAAATGTAATTCTGGGTTTTAAACCTAAGAGTGAAGTAGGCTTCAACTTCCTTTTTATTCATTTCTTGTTTGTTGATTGGCAGAACACTGTGGCCTGTACAGAATAGGAGGGGTGTGTACCTTGCCTTGAGAAGTTCATAATCAGAAAGACAAATATTTGGCAATTATCATGAGACATGAAAAGTGGCTGAGTCACCACGGGAACAATACATCTTGCATCCATTCAGGAATTACCGTGATCAGTTGTAAGAATCTGATAGAGGGCTGAGCCTGGAAAAAAAGGCCTGGAGAAGAGAGGAGTAGAAGGTACGAAGGAGAAATACTGAGATGGAGTAAACAATGGGCAAAGGTGGCGTTCTTCAAAGCCTTAGACATGAGGACCCAGGACTGAATCCCAGAAGGGGGTAAAGTAGAATTAATAGCCCTTATTCATGTGCCTGGACAGAGGGCTATCTCTTGGATCATGCCCCGTCTGGTCCTTGTACCTTACTATGGACTGACTGCAGGGAGGTACCTTCGGTCCATTGGGATTCACAAGTTAGATTCCTTTCCTGAAGTTAGACAGCAGAGCCCTGTCTCAAACACTGAGCAGAATATCAGTCTTGTGGTGCTTGCACCGCTGTTATACAATATTCTGCCTCTCTCGCCTCCCAGGAGAAAGTCCTGACTCCCACACCATAAGACATTCTGGGGACAGGGCACTCTCCATGCTTCCTGTAGAATTTGTTCCACTTGATATCAAGTAAAGGTTTACTGAGCCAGAGAGAGCATATGAGAGTGTGATTCTCTAGCCCAGGGCTGTCTTCTTTCTGAGTTGCTAGGAACTGTGTGGGCCTTATGTCACGCAGGGTGCAGATCCCCTGGGCCATATACTACATGGGCCTCCCTCTGTCACATTCCTACAACTGACCAAGGTAATTCCTGAATGGATGCAAGATGTATTGTTCCCATGGTGACTCAGTGATTTTTCATCTAATGATAATTGCCAAATATTTGTCTTTCTGATTATGAACCTCTCATGGCAAGGTACACACCCCTCCTATTCTGTATGAGTACAGGATCTGACAGATCCTAGCTGCAGCAGTAGCAGGAGCATTGTGGGGAGTAGTGCCCATGCATGAGTCTGCAAGCTTCAAGTTAACTGCTCAGGCCAGATGTGGCTCATGGATAGCTCTGCACTAGCTTGTTAGATAGGGCATACCCTGAATGGGGGAGGCCGAAGCCTGTGCATGTTTCAAGGGCCACTTGCATGCCTCTAACATAACAGTCAGTGCCTAAGCTTTTTAGTGCCTCTGCCCATGGTTGTACTTACTGCCTTTCTGCCAAGGCCAAGACTGCTGCCGAGAAATAAGTCCTGCCTATTCAGTCTCTGTGTGTACCCAATCCGGGAAGTTAGGCAAAGCGGCTTAGAGGGACACAGTGGCTTAGAGGGAGTGTGCACGCTTAGGGGCGTGCACACTCTAGCACCTTTTTTAAGCTGTATATATATTTCAAGTGTAGCCATGCTTCTGTGCCTTAGTTCCCCCACTTCCAAAGTTCCCCTAGTGTTTCCCTTCCTTACAAGATGCATACATTTTTTATTGTGAGGCACTGTGATACTGAGAGGCACTGTGATACTAAGAGAAATCGAAATAAGTCACGTGATGAGAGGGAATGAAGACAAGGAGAAAAACAGGGGAATTGGGTACTGAGAGAAAGGGAGCATGCCCTAGGGTCAGTGACTGGAACAAATGTAGAGGAACAGGATGAACATCCCCTTTGTGTTAGGCAAGTCAGATACCCACTTGAGCAATAAACACAAAATACTTCTGAGAAATGTTTCTGTGTTTATTTTTGTATGCTTTAAGGACACACTCAGGAGTAGTGCAGGAAACTGCTGACATGCAGGAAAGCAGGGTGACTTTCAATTTTAGAACGCTGTTGTGGTAGCAGTAATGCTGTGTATCATATAATGCCTTCCAGCTGGGTATCTCAAAATATTTTACGAACATTAACAAACAACCCTGGGGTGAGGGAGACATGCTGTAATCCCAGTGGGGAAGCCAAGACACAGGGAGCTAAAGTGGTTTGCCAAGGTCATGTAGGTGGTCTGTGGCAGACCTGAGAATAGGACACAAGTCTCCTGACTCCCAGTCTGTTGCTTACCACGGGACCATCAGTCTTCTTTGGTCATTAGCAAAGCTAATTTGGGAAGGCTTTATCAGATTATTTTGGAAAGCAGAATTTATTTTCATCTACCCTGTTAGAGAGAGGGCACAGCTTTATATATTTAGATTTCATAGACATTAGGGCTGGAAGGGACCTTGGAAGATTATCAAGTCCAGCCCCCTGCCCCTGGGGCAGGAAGTCAGCTGGGGTCAAAGGATCCCAGCAAGATAAACGTCCAAATGTATCTTAAGAGTCCAGAGTAGGTGCTTACACCACCTCTGGTGGCAGTTTGTTCCAGGCCTTGGGGGCTTGGACAGTAAAGAAGTTTTTCCTTATGCCCAGCCTGAAACGGTCTTGGAGGAGTTGGTGACCATTTGACCTTGTCATCCCTTGGGGTGCTCTGGTGAGCAGGCATTCCCCCAGATCCTGATGTACACCTCTTATATACTTATAGGTAGCTACCAGGTCCCCCCTGCACCTGTGCTTTTCCAGGCTGAAGAGTCCTATAGCTCTCAGCCTGTCATCATAAGGCCTGTTATCCTGCCCTCTGATCATGCAAGTTGCTGTCCTCTGGACTCTCAAGCTTCTCAACATCCTTTTTAAATTACGGAGCCCAGAATTGGATGCAGTGCTCCAGCTGTGGCCTCACCAAGGCCAAGTACAGCGGGAGGATGACATCCTGGGATTTCCTTGAGAAGCATCTATGAATGCAAGCCAGAGTTTTGCTCGCTTTACCAGCTGCAATATCACATTGGTGGCTCATATCCATCTTGTGGTCAATCATGACCCCCAAGTCCCTTTTGGCTGTGGTGCTAGCAAGCGTAGCACTGCCGAGCCTGTAAGCATGCTGCGCGTTTTTCTTCCCAAGGTGGAGTACCTTGCATTTTTCGGTGTTGAACACCATCAGGTTTGCATCCACTCATTTTCTGAGCCTGTCAAGGTCAGCCTGGATCACCATCCTGTCCTCAGGTGAGGGACGCTTTACCCCAAAGTTTGGTGTCATTGGCAAACTTGGCCAGTCCACGTCTGACACCAGTGTCCACATCATTAATGAAGATGTTAAAGAGTATAGGCCCAAGGACGGAACCTTGGGGGACCCCACTGGTCACAGCACAACACGATGATTGACTTCTGTCGACTACCGCTCTCTGGGTCCAACCTCAGAGCCAATTCCCCAGCCAGTGAACTGTGACGTAGCCAAGGCCACAGTTGGCCAGTTTTCCTATGAGATGGTCATGGGATACCAGATGGAAAGTTTTTTTAAAATCAAGATATATAACGTCAATCTCTTCTCCTTTGTCCAGGTGATAGGTCACCTGGTCATAGAAGGAGATGAGATTGGTCAGGCAAGACCTACCTGCAACAAATCCATGCTGGCTATCCCTCAGGATGTTGCCATCGGCCAGTTTGTCAAGAATGGTCTCTTTGATAATTTTTTCCAAGATCTTCTCCTGGATAGAGGTCAGGCTGTTGGGCCTGTAGTTCCCTGGGTCTACTTTCCTCCCTTTCTTGAAGATAGGTGCCACACTGACCTTCTTCCAATCTTCAGGCACTTCACCAGAGTGCCAGGAGTTCTCAAAGATCCATGCCAGGGGCTGACCTATGATACTTGCCAGCTCCATAAGTACCCTGGAGTGTAAACTGTCTGGGCTGCCTGACTTAAAGGTGTCCAGCCTTTCAAGGTGTTCCTTCACATGGTCAACATTGATGAAGTGTAACAATTCTCCCTTGCCCTGGCCATTCCATACCATACTGAGCAGGGCTGTCCCTTGGGGCTGATGAAAAATTGATGCAAAATACCCATTAAGGAGGTTGGCTTTTTCCTGGACGTAAGTTGTCAGTTGTCCCATATGGTTTAGCAGGGTCCAATGTTACCCTTGCTTTTCCTCCGGCTCCCCACATATCTAAAAAAGGACTTTTTATTATCCTTGATACGTATAGTCAGTTGGAGTTCAGTCGCAGCCTTGGCTTTCCTGGTTCACTCCCTACAGGCCTGGACCAGTGCAGATCCTTTGAGGTGGATCCAGTCCTCCATCCTTTATAGGTCCTCCTTTTTAGACTCAAGAGGTCCACTAGTTCCCTGCAGAGCCAAGGGAGCTGCTGTGCCCTTTTGCTGCCTTTCCTCCGAGACAGGATAGACGTTGCTTGTGCTTCCAGTATCACTCCCTTGAGGAGCAACCACTCATCCTGAACTCCCCTCCCCCTTGGGTCATGGTTCCTTAGGCCCTTAGGGCCTCACCAACAAGCCTCCTGAGCTTGTCAGAGTTAGCTTTCCTGAAGTCAAGGACTTCTGCATTGCTGACTGACTTGCCAGCTTCACGGCAGATGGTGAAGGTGATCAGCTCATGGTCGCTGTCTCCCAGCTTCCCTTTGATTGTTAGGTCACTGATCAAGTTGCCATTACCAGGTCAAGCACTGCTTTACCTCTCTTCAGCCCATAGACTTCATGCATCAGATAAAGCTCATCCATGCACGTGAGAAAGCTTTGCGACCGTTCGGATTTGGCCAAGTGCTCTTCCCACGAGATGTTTAGGTAGTTAAAGTCTCCCATGACAACCATGCATTGGGAGTGTGCGACCTCAGCCAGTTCCTGGCGAACTCCTGGTCAAGCTCTTGATCTTGGGTAGGAGGTCTGTAGTAGACTCCTACCATTGTGTCCCCTGTGCCATGTTCACCATGGATTTTAACCCAGACAGTCTCCAGTCATCCACCCTGGGTGCCAATATCAGCTTGCAGGGATGTGTACCTTTCCTTGACATAGAGATCTACACCCCCCACCCCTTTTGTCTGGACGAACTCTCCTGTACAAGGTATAGCTGTCTATACCTGTGGTCCAGTCATAGGTGGAGTCCCACCAGTTCTCTGTTATCCCTATGAAATCATAGTCATTCTTGTTTAGCAGGAGAACCAGTTCCTCCTGCTTATTCCCCAAGCTCCTGGCATTGGTGTACAGGCAGGTAAGTGTCCCATTGGGGGCCCTTGCCTTTCCTACACATCATTCT
>NW_005842048.1:335785-391730 GCF_000455745.1 Alligator sinensis
CTACACATCATTCTGGGGCTGGGGTAGGGATGGGTTCCCTTGAGTGCCTTAGTCTGCTGGATTTGCAAAAGTTGCCCAGTGGGTTTGCAGTGGCAGTACTCCCCCACCATGCCCTGGCAGGCTTAGTTTAAAGCCTGGTTGAGCAGACCAGCCATTCTGGCTGAGAAGAGCCTTCTCCCCAGTGCAGTGAGGCAGAGGAGTCTCTTCTCAGCAGACCACTGCCTCTCTCACCAAAGAGCGGATTGTGATCGTGTAAGCTGAAGCCTTCACGATGACACCAGCGCAGTCTTTAGCTGAGTACGTCAATCCTCCTCTCCCTTCTCAGCCCATAGCCCGAAACCAGGAGGATTTGGAGTGGACTTGGGGACCTAGCTCATGGAATGAGAGTGCATAACGGTGCCAGTGCACAGGAACTGTCATGTGACCAAGGAAACCTAGAATCCCTCCAGCCCCAGCCAGCATCTTATTGTGCCATCCCTAGCAAGTTTAACAGAATGCATATGATTACCTGAAAGGAGAGAGAGAGAGTTAAACCAGAAAGATGGTTATTAAATGAGCAGCTGTCCCAAGTTTGCTTTTTGGCGTTTAGTCCCAGCATTACAAGAAGGTTAACCATGCCTTTTATTATTCTGCAGTTTGATTAACTAAAATAGTAGAAATGGTATGCATGTGTGTGTGTCTAAGGCTTTATGGTTGTCAGTGAAGGTCCTAATGATCCAGAAGCAGTGTTTTTCTCTCTCTCCAGTTAATGACACACAGAGGTCAGCAAACTCTCCCACTGAAAGATATTCGGAAACGTTTTAAGTCCTGCGTCTCTGCTTGACATGGCATAGTAATAAAGTTATGATCTTCTGCCACTAACGGCTCATGGCTTGAATTATTTCCCAGCATGAACAAGAGATAAATAACTGTTGGTAGACCTGCTGCATCCCTTTGACATGGCCATTTAATCTTCCTGATGCACCAGGGGAGGATTTTCCTGTTGGAGGTGTGTGAATAATTGTGAGAGACTAACACTGGGCTTTACATGGTGAAAGAGCCAGAAATACATTCAAATGCTCTTGAGATGTAGGTTTCAACAAATATTACACCCATTTTACTGATCAGGCAAAGACTGTGGAAAGACGCACCCAAGAAGCAGAATGAATTACCGGCAAAGCCATAGTTAGAATTCTCTATTTTCCTAGCATCCAGCTTCACATTTATAAAGATTACATCCACTGCTTGGAAAAGAATACTTATTCAATTCCAGTATAATAACTTATTGTTCACAACACAAAGCAATTTTGCCTCTAAAAATAACCCTTTTTAACCTGAATGAGATGGGTAATGTTACTGACCATGAAATGATTTTAGAATAGCTTTCAAAACCTAGTTTTGATTGTGTTCTCCCCATCCTGGTGCCCCATGTCTATCCAGTTAACAGTAGGTAAGGCAGAAGTGATTTGGCTCTAGAGATCTCCCATTCTGGCCAATAGATCAATGCATTTTTCTGTCACCCCACCTTTTTCTCGTTCTTATTAGTGTAATGCACCGCTTCAGTGCCACCTTTTCTGCTCATTGCTTTCTTCTTTTCTTTATCCTTTAGCCTAGAGTAATCTATTTTTCCCTTTTGCTTTTTTTTCCATCTGCAATTAGGAGCTTGCTAAAATTAAATCGCCTTTTAAATGTTTATAGTGATCTGAATTAACAGATTCTTTGCTGACATGAATAGTATTCCCATGGTAAGCAGAAAAAATCAGCGATTGATATATTTTGCTATAAAAAACTGTTTTGTATATTACAAAGTTGGCTTCTTTAATTATATTGGGTTCTGGTCTAAAGTTCTGCATGCCTTCAGGTGAATTTTTTAATATATTTGGGAAATAATTAGGTGATACACGCCCCTTCCAAAGCATCTTGGTCCATTGCGGGGTAATTTCAGTGTATATTAGATGGAATATTTTTCTTACCATCCTTGTTGGTTTGGATGTGTTGTTAGTTTTTAATCTAAAATTACAAAGTGTAAAAACAAGCAGGTATTAAGTGGGCTAGCAAGATTAAGTTACACTGCAACATCATGATTGCTGAAGTCCTTTATATTTAGGTGGTTTTATTTTGCAAAAGATGCTTTTCTTTTCCATCTGTACAGTGTTCTCCCCTTCCTTTTTAACATTATCATTTATGTGGCTTTAGAGTTATTCATTTTCATAGGATAGGTTGCTCCTATCAAATGTGTCTGTGATGCTGGTTGGTTTTGTGTCTCTTCCCCCAGATCAGAAATGTGTATAACTTAATAACCTCAAAACTCTATTTCATCCTTTTTAGATCAAAGAATCTATTGTTGGTGAAATAAGACGGGAAATAGTAAGTGGACTGTTAGCAGCTGTATCTGCCCCAAGCAGATCTGCCAATACAAAGCAAGATACGTAGCCATGAAATGGATACTACAGGTAATTCTTTTGCATTTTGGTGGAATGATTAAATAGTCCTCTTGAAGCTTAATGAAGTGGAAAGAAGATTTTTTTTGTGATGGAAAATGTTTTCTTCCTTTTTAAATGTTAGGTCAGTTTTAATGACTTCCACATTTTAAAATATAAAAGCCTGTAATATAGTCATAAAGTAGTAGTGTCATACTGCTCTTTATCTCAGACATAATTACATTAGTTGAGGTTTCATTAAAATAAAATGGAAGATATGGATGTTGAGGTTTCATTAAAATAAAATGGAAGATATGGATCTAAATCTTCCCTCTAGCTTCAAAAAAGTCAGCTATTTTAAAACTGGTGAAGCATCTGATGAAGTGAGCTTTTGTTTACAAAAGCTTATGCGCTGTTCATCTCTTTATTTAGTTAGTCTGTAAGGTTCATATCTACCCTGCCTTCTGCCTGACTTCAGCCTAACACAGCAAAACCTCTCGTTTTGCTTATTATTATATAATGCTTTTACTTCAGTATGCTCTGTAGACTTTTATGTCCTATCTGTACTAAGTAGCTTGACTTTTACAAGTACAAAGGTTATGAAAACGTACCGAATATTTAGTTTTTTAATGCTTTCAAGGGATGCTACAATGTGTAGCACTTCTTTGAGAAACTTGTACTATTTTTAAATGATGTTCATTGTCTTTGCTTTTCCTTTCTCTCGAAGGTTGGCATGCAACCCAAAAAAGCTGTGGATTTCTGCTCTGGATGACGTATTCTGGTGAAGGTGTCAAGCTAAATTTACTTGTGCTTCAGGAGACACTAAAGCTGCTGAGTTGGGCTACTGTATACATTGCTTATGTCTGTGATGCATACTTTATTACCTTTTCTTGATCCCGTATATAATGACTTAAGGCACTTTGCTTAGTGTGTTACTCTCCATCAACCATCAAGAAAACTATTTCTGTTTGAAAGACCTAATATTTATTTGTACGTCCCTGTTGTAAATGTGTGTAGTTTTATTTCGTCGTGTTAGAGGTGTGTCATGAAACTTGAAGACTTCCAGACCTAACCAGTTTATAAATAACATACATCTTCTGCCTAGCTTTTTTTATATGTGTGTATATATAAAAAAACCCCAAAACACTGACCTCCATGAGGTATTTACTGTGCAATAACTGATTCACTTTTGAGAGCTTGAAACAACCGATAATTGTTTCCACTGCTGTTACTTAGTGCCACTTCAAAAGAAGAAAAACTCCTGTTGTAAAAATTGCAGTTAATTCTTGGGAAGGTTGCTATTAGCAGAGTGGTAGAATGATATGAGGTTACTTAAAACTACTAAAAGTACTTACACTGAAAGCCTTATCTTTGCGCAGTGGACAACTTTAATTTTATTTTTCTTCCTTACAACTCTATTCCCATCTTTCACCCTCTTTGGAAACATGCCTTCCTTTTAAACACTGTCCATGTCTGTGTGTAAACTGCTTCTCTGTTATATCAAGAGAAGTTCTCTCTTCTGTCTTGTATTAAGCAAAATTATAATAAAAATATTTCTTTCATTAAAGTAATGGGAATATGCGACTCTCAGTAGATGGATGATGACATTAGCTATTTTATGGAGGAAATTAAAATAAAGTAGCTTTTCCCCCTCTTTTCCTTCCACCACTGATTTATTGTAGCTCAGCCCAGTGAAAACGTATGTGTTCCAGTGGATAAAATCGGAAGCAAATGGGTTTCTTATGTGGTCAATCGGCATTTAATGCACGTGTAGCATCTGACTAGTCTTTGGATTCTCTGATGCCTTTGTCATTTCCAGCTATTAAAAATGTTTATATTGTTTCAAAATCTTAATCAAAGAATAGTCAAGATATAACAATATTATATGAAAAGCTTTATCTGAAAGATTTATAAATGTGTTAGGAAGACACACATAAGGGCTGATTTCTAAGAAAAGGTGTATATTAATCCAATAAAATATTTATTTTGCATACACTCTTTGTCAGTGTGTGTTTTCGTTTTTGTTCATTTTCTATTAAAAAAAAAAAAAAACCCCACACTGATGCACTGGAATGAATTGTTCATGTAATCTGAACCAGTGGCATGGCATAACCACAGATTCTAAATAGAGTCCGGCACTCAAATGTTTAATTTGCCGTAAATGTGAGAGAGATGTGATTATAAATCTGAGTAAATGGTGCCATTTGGGACCAAATAGTCATAAGAAGTGACGTATGCTGAGTGAACTCCCATTGTTCTGAGTGAAATCTATTTTATCCTGAGCAGTTTTCAAAATCTGGCTGTTCTTCTGGATGTGGATGTATGACCCTAGATGTTTACAAGTTGAAATATAAATTGGTATGTATAAATGCTGCTGTGGTGTTTTGTAAGAATATAAATTACAGTAGGTCTCTGCTGTCCTTCCTATGTGAGGAAATGTTTTAATTATACTTCAAAATTCCACCCCAGAGAATGTCCAGATAAAGCTATGAGCTGCTAAGGTAAATGTAAAAGTACAAGAAAACAAATGTAGACATTAGAGGAACAGTAGCTCTTCTTTTTCCTCTTCCCCCAACCCCATCCATATCTCAGGGGTAGACCTAATTTAAGTTAAAATTCCCTGCATGCATGTGCATGATATGTGTATATGCACACAGTCCATCAAACAGATTTTCCACCCCTCTATATTGTCCTGATACTGCTCAAATAAATCTATCCCCTGAAGGTCAAACATGAGTAAATACAGGCTAGGATAGAAGAGAATATTGGAGAGGAAAGGGGGGTCCTAAAACAGGACATTCTGCCAACAACCTTCTTCCTTGGCATAGTGTCGCTACTCCAAATGATCTCTGCTGTGGCAATAAGTTACAGAGAGAGAGAGCTGATCTCCTGGGTGGATAAGAAAAACCTAGCCTATTTAGGGCTATGTAGGTCAGAGCCCATAAGAATATTAGATCTTGCTAATGCTACTTAATATCTGCTGAGAAGCAGAGATAGTGCCAGTTATTTATTCAGTTGACAGTAGGCAGATTAGTGAGGTCCTATCTCAATTTAGAATAAATACACTACATAAAATTACAGACCAGCAAGCTGTCCAATTGCTTATAATCCTGGTGCTACAGCACCACCTTTCTAGAACTATCAATCACTGAATATTTTTTTTCAGTTGAATGTCATTTTTTAAGAAATTGGAGTTTATCTCTGTCTATAAAATTCCCACTGCTGTCAAGCAAATTAATCTTAACTGATATCTTAAACCTTACCAACATTTTTGCTTTTATCTTAAGAACAGCTTTCACTTATTACAGGAAACATGCCTTGCCTTGGTGCATAACCATGTGGTACTGCCAATTCAAATATAATGAAAGAGCTGACTTGGTGGGTGGGGGACAGGACAGGATGCCATTTGTTTTGTTTAAGTGATTGAAATAGCTCTCCATCACAAATAAACAGAATTTTCCTGCTGGTCTTGCATTTTGACACAAGTCTTATGCTGAGTGACACAATTATTAGTGGCTAATGAATTTTTGTCAATTAATTTCACCATGAATAAATTTGTTATAGGTGCTAGAGTTTTATTTTGGAATCTTTTCTGGACTTTGTTTCAAAAGTGCTTTGGTGATGGCTGGGTGGGTGTGGGTTTGTGTGTGTTTTATATGCATGTATATCCAACCAAATGTTGAGTTTTAAAAATACATTTTAGGGATTGTTCCCTATGGGGGTTCAATACTTGTCTCTCTAAGGTGGCTTTTCAGATGATCTAGATATGCTGCAGTATGTCAAATGCTTATGCTAAGTTTATATTATAGGACAGGGCTCTAGCTCTTGGAGTCATGGAAGTACATCAGAATTTCATCTTTTATTTTTAATAAAAATTTATTTTTAGCCCTTGAGGTTGCACAGAAAACTAAAATAGGACCTGAGTGCAAATATACAATGACACATTTGACTATTCAGATAGTTGGGAATTGTCCCTTGTATATGTGGCAGGAGGAAGATGATGATAGTAGAAGGTCTGCCCCCTTACCTAGTAGATATACCTGAGTGTCTGGGGTAAGCAGGGGAGTCTTTTGTAGACACTTATGCTGCCTCTGTAGGGGAGATTAGGGCCTCCTTCCATTCCAGACAGGAGAGAAGACTACTGCTGTTCTTTCTATCATAGATATAACCCCAGGACTACTCTGTTATACCTCATTTTGTCCCACGGTGAATGATGTTAGGCCCCTGACCACAATAGTAAGATTTTCTGTGTTAGTCTGTACTCTCTGAAGAGAGTGCCACATGTTACAGTGTGCATTAAGGACTGGGTTATGTTGATCAAGTCTCAACTGGCACCTCATTTAAGGAGAGAAGTTAACTTAAAACCTCAGTAATACAGTTCAGCCAGAAAATGACAAATACTAATACAGCTAGCTTTGTGAAGTGGCATCTGTGTCTTCCCAGGGGTTTTGTAAAAGGCTAAACAAATAGCACTGTTCAAAATACAGAACTGGTTGGAACATTTTCGGCTAAATTTAAATTTCAGTTAAATATGCTACTTCATCCAGTATCTGTTTCATTTGGAAAGAAGACCAGCTAAGGAGGAGGAGGACCTCAACTGAAAACTTGAGCTTTTCCAAGACCAAATCAGTAGTTTGACAGGATTTTCTTTTGCAAAACTGTTTAAAAGGGTGATTTTTGTTCCGGACTGGAACAAGAAACAAATTTTGAAACCTCAGAAGTTGCCAAGGGGAGTTGTTCTCCAGACAGCTCTATTAAAAGATAATATAGAACAGTCTGTCTTTACCATGCTGAGCGAGCATAATGAGAATGATAACAATAGTATACAATCAAATTCCCATAAAAACAGACAAGCAGTTTTACTCCTGATTTACATTGTTATAATGGAATTAAGACACTGACTGTGAGTATTATTCATTAAAACCACCAGCACAAAATACCACCCAAACCAAACAGTTTAACTAATCAAAATGACATAGTGAGGAGAAAAGGGTTGACAGTGTAAAAGATATATAGTATGGGCTCCTGAGTGAAAGCATCATCCAACAAATTATACTAATTTTAGAAACACTTTTCTCCCTCCCTAATAGTGTAAGAAGATCAGATCACAGGATATATTTATACATTGTATAGTGGTTAGTAATTAAATTGCTCTAATGGGATGACAACACATTGAAAGCTAAACACTGTCTGAGCATGTGAAGAACTGTTTTGCTGATTGCAAAGTTTTTAAGCATGGATACTGCACTGCTTCGATAGCTATTGCTAAAGTAGGAGGGTTACGTACTTTACTACTTCTCTAAAGATACTTTTATTTTCCAAAATGCTGCTGATTTCCATTTGTGGTCTGCCATAACTCATTAGTGTGTTCTGCAGGCCTTCCCCACGCTCCCCTCCTCTTCTCTGTGAAAATACGGACACAAACATTTCTGTCTTTTTATTTAGACCTCATAGAAAAAGGGAAAATGATTTGGGAGGGTAATGTTTTATGCATCAGATTAGAAATTGCCAAGGCTAAGTTTACTTTATGCAGAAGATGTTTTAAATGTATAGTTAACAAAAACATTTTATTTTTTAGGTGGGTAGGAGTTTTTTAGCTAAGTAGGAGTTAGGTAGGGGAGAGAGAGAGAGAGAGACAAAGCAGTTAACTAACTGAAGGAGACTGGGTTTCTAATCTAATTTAAGTAATGGGATAAGAATCTGTAGTCTGTGTTTAGACCATGTTTAACACAATCCAGTCTGTGGATTTTTTGTTCTGCAGTTTTTCCTTCCAAGTTTGTTTTGTCATCAAAAAATGGCCACTGAAGTCAGTGCTGGAATGTCCGGGGAGGTTGAAATGTTCTGCCACAGGCTTGTCTCTCTAGTATTGATATCAGATCAGAGTTCGTTCATTTACATGTAGGGACCACCCTATATGTCCAACGTAGACAGCAGAGGGGCACTGGAAGCAGCTGATGCATATATGACATTAGGAGAGGTGCAGGTAAAGGAACTTTGGATGTTACAATGCTCGTGATTTGGTTCAAGGATAATGTACCCTATTAGTGAGGGAGCACAGCTGGCCTCTGATATCTCCCAGCAGAGCCCCCTCCATTTTCCTCTCATTTCCCTATCATTTGTATTCCAATGATTGCTTCCTGCAGTCTCTTCATTGCATCTGATGAAGTAAGCCTTCTGCTTACAAAAGCTTACGCTGTACATCCCTGACTTAGTCTATAAAAGTGCAAAAATACCCTGCCTTCTGACTGACTTGTGACTTGCACAGCTAACTACCTCTCTCATTTAATGAGAGCGGTATTTGTTTTTGATGGGTTGAATTTTGTAAAGATTTGTAACACCAAAAACAATGCACAAATGTTCAGATTTGTATTTCTTAGCAAATTTTTAAAGCTCTTGGTTGTTTTTTTTTAATTCCCTAAAATCCTTGGATTTCAACTAGTAAAAAGATTGTAGTGTGTATCAATTGCATATATTTTTAACAGTTTAACTATTGTTTCATCTTATAAGGGGCAGTTATAGCCAAGAATTTGCATTCTTAAGAATTCTGCATTGCTGCAATAACCCTTTAAGCTTTTTATCAAAATGTATTGGGACAGATATCATCATTGGTATAATTCCACAGTTGTGATCTTAATAACATGAATGTAGAATAACAACACATTTTTAAAATAGTAAAGTAATGAAGAAATATTCTTGTTAAATCAGAACTGAAATTTCAAAAGCCACAAACCCCAAATTTGCTCTGATTTTTTAAAGTTGATTCTGAATGTGGCATAATGGTCTCTTCTGTCCCTACTGATTGCTTTCAATTAGTAAGGTGATCACGTAAGTTTGTTTAATTGTATCCTAATTATGACATTAAAACCCTGGTGATTTATCCCTGTTATATTTATACAGCTCTTAATAGCCCTAAACAATAAATTATTTAAAATAAGAACGGAAACTCTGTATGAATGAAGTTACAAAACAGAGTCAACTTTTGTCAAACTAAGTAAGGTTTTGCATTTAGTATGAAAGGAGGTAACAAAACTTCATAGTAAGGTCTGTGTAAACCTTCATTGTTTGTACTGAAAAATTCAGTAGGTTTATCATTTTCTTGGTAAAATGCCAAAATCTTTTCTCGCTTCCTGCTCTGTGACCGCCCTGTGCCGGATCAGAAACACCAGACAGATCTGGCCCATAGTTGGTCTGAGCACTGCCCTTCTGCCCCATTGGTCAAAAAGGTTGAGCCCCACAGGGGTTCATGTGTTGAACAGGAAAGCCTCTAGGGTAGACAGGCAATTGCCCCAGTCTGCCCTATGGGTCAATGTGGGCACAACTCCACATAACTATGCCAGGACCTGGGTATCACCCACCTATAGGATGTGAACAGAAAAAAACAGAACACCCTCCCCTTCCCACTACCCCGAAACTTATTTGAAGATTCAGCAAGCTGCAGTTACTGACTCCAATTTTAGTTGCTACTTGGGCTCTATCAAGTATGCATAACTGACATCTCCAGCAGGGTTTCAACAGAAAGACTCCAGCTGAGGCTACAGTTTTTGTGTTTAAATAGAACATTAAACAACACAGAGCAGGTTCCTTCCTCTGGCTTGCTAGAAGCACCACCTTAATGATTCCTTTAAGTTCCATCTGCTTGCAGCCTTGAATTGTGTATCAATGGAAAGTCAAATGACACACACTAAAAATTCATTTATTCTTGGAGCAGGAGTTCCTGTTATTGGCACTATATGAGTTCACACAGAGTCAGGATTTGACCTAAAGTCTTGAAGAGAAGATCAATCTGTCTGAGAAAAACTAGAAATGTAGTGCATAAAAGCCTTGAAAGCCTTTTCAAATCTAATTTACAATTGTGCTTTAGGTACTGTAGGTGGTTTGTTGAGTCAGAACATCCTGCATTCTTTCCCACCCTGTGTTATTGTAGAAACTGAGGTTTGTGCTGCTTGCAATCCAGGCAGATAATTTATAGATTTTTCCAATATCAAGCCTAAATAAAGTTCAGGAGTTTTTCTCCAGAATGTCCATTAAGCAAACTTACACTAGCTACATTAAAACTATTTCACAGTGCAACACACACATTTATACAAGTTAAACAAAAGTCAAAGGGATTTGGAAGCTGCAGGCTGAAAGAAGCAGAGGAGAGAAAAAGGGAAAATGTGAGTATTGATGCTCAGAAGGTGTTTGGATGATTTGCTTTAACAGCCCCTTCCTCCAGTCACTTTGAGAGAAAATATATTGGATTTTGCAGGCCAAAAAGAGAAAAGTAGAAGACATTTATAAAAACAAATGCTTAGAGTGGAAATGATTTTCAACCTTATGCCTTTCAGAACACTGACTCCACAATTATTTGCTAAATGGCAATTTTAGGGCATTTATTGTATTTATTTCAATATGAGTAATGCATTATAGTATGATCAGGCACAATGATGACTAACGTGAAAATAAGGACTATGCATATTATAATCATCACTGGCATAAAAACTGCATACTGTATATTTTAGCACAGACCCTTTGCAAACTTAAATTTCTACCAGTACTGCCAAGCTATACAGTATGCCAGATCCATTCAGACATATTCAGATCCCTGAAGGACATTGAAAGAAACACTACATACTCTGACCTCTGACTCATAACAACCTCTCTCTACCAGAGAAAAAGGCCATAGAATCTCTAAGATCTAACCACCAAATAGTAATAAAACCAGCAGATAAAGGAGGAGCCATAGTCATCCTAAACCGTGAGGATTACATAAAGGAAGCCAACAGACAGCTCTCTGACACCACCTACTACAAAGAACTACAAGAAGATCCTACTCCCCTTTTCACCAAAAAACTCAACAATACCATCAAATCATTTCCACCAAGATTACAAGAAAAACTACAGACCTTGATCCCCCCGCTACCTAACCCAGGGACTTTTTACATGCTCCCTAAAATCCACAAACAAGGGAACCCTGGCAGACCTATCATATCCAACCATGGGACCCTAACTGAGGAAATATCAGGTTTTGTTGAATCCATCCTAAAACCGCTTGTCACCCACAGAGCAAGTTTTGTCCAAGACACCACAGACTTGCTACGGAAACTTAAAAACATAGACCACCTTCCCAGGAACACACTCCTAGCCACCATGGACGTTACCAGCCTATACACCAACATCCCACACCAGGATGGCATCCATGCCTGCCTTACATATCTACAGGAACAAGATTACAACCCAGAATACAGACCCAAAGATATCACTGAGCTTATACACTTCATCCTCACACACAACAATTTCACTTTTAATAATCAACACTTCCTCCAGATGATGGGAACAGCTATGGGCACTAAAATGGCCCCACAGTATGCCAACCTTTTTATGAGCCACCTGGAAGAAGACTTCCTCAAGAACTGCACCATCAAACCCTTGCTGTACTTACGATATATCGATGACATCTTCATCATTTGGAGTGAGAACCTGGAATCTCTACTTGAGTTCCACCAGAAATTCAACAGTCACCATCCCTCCATCCGACTTTCTTTAGAATACTCCAACACCAACATCCCCTTTTTAGACACAAGGATCAGTATCCAGAAGGGTAAAATACAGACCACAGTATACAAGAAACCCACAGACCAACATACATATCTGCACAGAACCAGCAATCACCCGAAACACACCAAAAAAGCAGTGATATACAGCCAAGCCCTCAGATACCACCGCATCTGTACTGAAGAGAACACCCGGGATTGCCACCTCACCAATCTTAAAAAGGCTTTCACCCAGCAAGGACACTCCTCCAGAGAGGTAGATCGCACGTTTGAAAGAGCCACCTGGATACCACGTGAAGAACTGCTGCAGTACAGAAGAAAAACACCCACAAATCGCACACCGCTGGTTATGACCTATCACCCATCCCTTGAACCTGTACGGAAAATCCTCAAAAAATTGCAACCCATATTAGAAAAAGACCCTATTCTTAAAAAGATCTTCCCAGAGCCACCCATCCTAGCCTTCAGACAAGCACCGAACCTCGCCAACCTCATCACCAGAAGCAAACTTCCTCAACCCCAGAACACGCCAAAAGGATCCAGACCGTGCCATGACAAGAAATGCAAAACCTGCCCCCACATCTCCACCACCCCCACTATTACTACACCCCACAACAGAGCCATCAGCATCCCAGGATCTTACAGCTGCACCTCCAGGAATGTAGTATACCTCATCCAATGCACCAAATGCCCTGATGGAAGATATGTAGGAGAGACCAGACAACAACTGCGCACCAGAATGAACGCACACCGGAAATCCATCAAAGACAGAAACACCCCATTACCGGTGGGGGCACATTTCTCACAGGAGGGCCACTCTCTCTCCAATCTCTCAGTCCTGATCCTCAAGGGAAATGTACACAACACATCCCAGAGACGAGCCTATGAGCTCCATTTCATCAACCTGCTGGATACTAGAGATCAGGGACTAAACATAGACATTGGATTTTTGATACATTATAATCTGCCTGGCAACTGACTCCCCAGCCCAGCCCAGCCCAGCCCCTGGCTTCTTTACTTTTCATTCCATCCAGGAAGAGCACACACCAACTGCTGCAGCTTCCTGAGCCTGACGAAGGGTTTTTGAACCCGAAAGCTTGCTTAATAACTATTCTCCAACCATTTGGGTTGGTCTAATAAAAGATATCAAATTCACCCAAGGAACCTTGAGACCTGTTAGATCTTTTCAAAATCTAACAAAATTAGGTCTCATTAACCCAGCTCATTTTCTATAACTCGGCCTTGCTCTTTTACAAACAGCAGCAGAAGGAAGGCTTTACCAATAAACGCTTGTACATTACCTGGCAGTCTGGAGAGTTGTTAATGCCATTAAAAGCAATAAAATGTTGTTAGTTTAATATCAGTGCTTATGTTCTCAAATTAACATATTGTAAAGCTAATTATTATTATTATTATTCTCCGAACTATTATTTGCTCTCACCCAAATATATCTAGAAATAGTAGTATTTTTCTACTTGACTAACACAATACACAAATTGGCATTCATGTCTGAACACTTGTGTTGTAGAAGAAGACTCAAGCTTTAGAAGAAACCTAGTCAGGCTACTACTGGACCAATGCAGGCTTCTTAATGTGTAACATGCTTGTCTGTGCATGCTCAACAGAGATTTCTTTCCTACATCTTTGTCTGCCTGCCTGCCATGACATTTACTGCTGACAAAACAGAGACCAACTGCTTGTTATTTTCACCTCTTCATAGTTTTTAAATCCTTTATTTTCTCATTGGGCATATGCACAAATCTGAAAACAGTTTCCAAAGCATGTCTGAGAATACTGCTGACTACAAAACATTTGTTTATCTCTGTTTTATAGAAATCTTCTTTGAACATTTCTTTCTTTATTCTTGGAATGTTTATTTCTAAATTTAAGAACTGTGAAAAAAGCCAGGTGGAAAACTTGAAGAACAAAGGCTTTTTATCTACCAAGCAGGTACAGCATATACAGCTTTCCCTTTGTAACACTGTCAATACACCCTCACCTCTAAAGGAAACTTATAGATGGATGAGTCTGTAGCTTGTTTTCAGTGCCCATTCTATCTGCAAATACCAAACCTGTTGCTGTGACATAGATATTTCAAAAGGGGTTTTATATTATTCCCAAAAATTCACACCACAGGAACTTATCTTCATTTGTATATGAAATATTTGGATGGGTCAATAGATTACAAACTGAAAGAGAACAGAGAGCTTTAGAAAGTCAGCAGAGGTCTAAATACATTGCTCCAAACTTCTTAGTGCAAGATCTTGCTGCTGTACAAATCCCAATATGCTGCCTGCCCTGGGGAGTACACTAAAAGGCTGTGATTACATTGCTAATTAGGTTCATCTTTATGCCTTCCCTCAAGCTCACACTTACTGTACAGTGCTGGCAATGGTCTGTCTTAAATCCAGAAGCTCTGCTAAACTTCAAACCCCCAATTCAAGCTTGATTTCTTAGTCATGTCTTCCCTTCAGCATATTTGAAACTCACCCTGGCATGGCAGGCCACAAGCATAGTAAGTCCTCCATCAGAAATCCCACCATTCCCTGTCCCTGACTTGATTTCTGGACCTTCTAGAACCTACTTCTTCTCTCTGTTGCCTGTAATTGGAGCATGAGAACCAAATATTCTGCAGCCTAATTCCTAGATTAAAATGACTCTGCATGAAGAACAGGAAGCACTGCATGTTTGACTACTATAAGCCACAACGTAAGATATGGACGTTAAAGGGCAGTTTATGGGCTCAGGATGATCTTCAGAGTTAGCTGTACTGCTCCAAACTAAATGATAATAAATGGAGAAGGTGTGGTCTGGGACCTGATTCATCATCTCTTTGCAAGGGTGCGCCCTCAGAGAGTTGCTTGTGTAACTACTAAGGAGGATTAGAGCTGCACCCTGAAATAAATCTTGATAAAATGTGAAGTGCAAACAGCACCTGCCCTCCTTCAGGCTGAATCCTCCTTCCAGAACAAGAATCAGTATAGTTCAGAAAACAGTAATTTATGCTTCCATGAATTATCTTTTGGGCTACAGACAGACATTCAAAAAGCCTGAGCCCGAATTGATTTAATCTTTGCATGCCTGTTTGTAATTGCACAGACATCCCCTCTGGACTGACGAAATGCAGGCACATGTCTGCAGTGGCTCAGGCTAGAAGCCAGGGAGTGCTAGAGCAACCCTCCCTTCCCTTCTTCAGTGCTAAGTTGATGGGGGGGGATGTGGCAAGATGCTCTAATTAAAGAGCCCCCCCCCCCCCCCTTGCTGCTCCTCTGACGAGCTAGGGAGCCAGCAGGGAGTTGCACAGCATTTTCTGAAACAACAGGGATTTACACAGCATTTATCAGCCCATCAGCAAAACAAAAGCCTCTCTCATTATTTCAAGCTCCTCTTAAACAACTTTTTCCAAGGGAGGAACAGAGGGGCCAGCTGACCTGTTGATTAGTTCCAAAAAGCCTTAAGTGGACACTGTAATGTCTGCCTTACACAGACACCTGTCAGCATTAGCTAGCATATCACATGCTGGCTATGGTCCATACTGTGGGAGAGAGGAGGAAGGGATCCCTGCTTGAGCAGTGAGTGGTGAGGGGGAAATTGGGCCCGTTGTGCCTGCAAGTCTCTGCCGGAGCTCCAGCCAGGGAGCAGAGAGGTGGGGCCAGCTTTGCCCACCCAAGGCTACAAAGCATCTGGGATGCTGGAGGACTCTGGTTTAAGTTAAACTAGGAAGGGGCCTGGGACAGCCATTGCATAAACCGGTTTAACCCAAATAGTAGTATGGTAGTAGTATTGACTAGTAGTATCAGACTAGTCAAGTCTGATACTACATTCAACCAGGTTTATCTCAAACTAGTTTCAGCCATTTTCAAACTAGTTTATATGCACTAAATGTCTGTTCTGTTACAGTTTTAAACCAGTCTCTGATCACTTAAACTGGTTTATGTGTAATGTCTGTCCCTAGCCTTAGTGAATTGACACCATGGTATTAGGAGCTACAGGCCTGAGACTCTGACATGCAAAGTGGTCTCAGCTCTTCCATTGTTCCTGTCTGGTACCTAAATAAATCTCTGCTCACATCCTGAGGAATTAAGCCGAGAACAGAAGACATGGAGGTTATGCAGGAAGAGCAAAGGCAGCAATATTTAGGATCCCAGTATTCAAAGTTTGTTTTGATCTTGTGTTTTATTCCTAATGCTATGCAACAACCAGATTATCACTACTGCCAGAACATCTCCTAAAACAGGGAAAATGTGTAAAAACAAAAGCTAATAAGTACAATGAAAGGCACAAAAAGAAGACACCCAATGTGCACCACTAGTGTAAGACACATCACAAAAAGAAAACAAGCACAAAATTTGTGATAATGTGCTTATTTCAAATGTGTTTATTTTCCCCATGGCAGTTTTAGTTGAGTCATGCAGGAGTTGAAAGCATTAAACAATAGAACATATATATAGGATTAAAAGCAGTAGATGAGCTAAAAAAAGAGTTTGGAGTACTTATATGCACTTTCAGCTCTCAATCAAGTTATAATGCAGCCATGGAAAATGAAAGCCCTTTCTGCCTGGAGGCTTACAATGCTATCATTAGATGTAATGCCATTCAGACTAATGGTATTTCATAGGCATAAGTGAAATCAGGATCTAGCCCTTCCTTGTGTCCTGAAGGCTAGAATGAACAACTGTTTCCTTTTCATGGGCACTCTGCTGAGTGGCTAACCTTGATGTAGGCTGTTCTTGTATGTTCTATTTCAGGAAACCCCACTGTGGTCTATTTAAACTCCTAATTTATAGCAAGTACCTTATACTACAACAGGAAACAAACCTAGACCTTAAGAATAGCCTGAGAAAGAGGAAGAACTACCCTGTAAAGTTGCTAAGGGCCGGGGGGAGGAATAGGGAAAATGGTAAGGTCATATTAAGGAGAAAGGTTTGATTCAATTATATATTAATAATAACCATTTGAGACGCAGTGAAACCTCAAAGAACTACCAGATATGTTTCTATAACTGCAAGATGAGCACAGACCGCTCACACAGATGTGTACTGCAATGATCTAGCTGTCAGTGTCATAGATCTGGCAATTTTATTTTATTTTATTTTTTTAGAAAATGAAAGTACTATTCTGAATCACACTACTGGTCCCTCTCATGTTTTTAGTAGCAGCCAGTATTGGTTATTGAAAATACTGGATCTCTCTTAAATATGGCCTTTGACTGCTGGAGTTTTCAAAATGAAATAGTAGTATCCACTACATAGTTAAAAATGACATCTAGTACATCTAGGTGCTGACTGCTGTATGCTTGTTTGACTAGTTATAAGCTCATTTATGTGTTTATAGTTCTGAAAGCTGTTGGACTGATGTCTCTGAACAGGTACAAGGCAGAAAGCTGCAGTAATCAGCTGCCTTATACAGCCCAGAAATCCTAGATATCAGCAGTCTCTATGGCAGTTTCCCATTGTAGCCCATTCTTGCTCTTGTCCGAGTTTCTACTGAAACTACCAACAAAGGCTGCTTACACTGGTCGTTTCTTTGTGTGATCACTGCATGCAATAATCAACCCTCAGGGCACCTCTGCTAGCAACAACTGTCAGTTCCTACTGATCAACCTGGTGTTTGACCAGTAACCTACAAGTGAAATATACTTTTGATAATCTCCTGAGCTCCTTAGTGATTTTTAGCATTCCTGAACAGCTTAGAATTCAACTGCCTTTTATTGTTGATGTAAGGAATATTAAGCCTCATATTAAGAATAGACTATATGATAGAGATGTTTATAGGTATGTTTATTATAATGCTGTTTTCATTCATTTTATAAGGCCCTCAAGCCTTTGCGTGTAGTTACCTAGAATTTAAAATATATTTATTAGCATTACATCAAAAGTTGCAAGTTTTAGGATACTTTACCTGGGATAAGGGAGAAAACTACACTTTGATATTAATAAAAGAAAGTGTATGTGAAGTCTTTCATATGTAACTCACAACCACAGACCTGTTTGTCTATATCTTGTCTGCCTTCTGTATGTGGACCTGTAATTGAAGTTCTTTACATTATGGAGGTGTATTATTAGGAATGATCCTGAAATGCATGGGTTACCCCTGGCTTCAACAGAATTTGTGGGTTCTTCTGTACCTGTTAGGGTCAAGAATGAGGTACATTGATGAAGGGTGAGTATTAGAGCCATAGAGATCTGTAAAATGAATCAAAATTAGTGGTATTGTTTATTGAACCAAGGATATTTTTTTAAAATCTTCCTGTGTGAAACAGTGTGCAGTTCTCAATCTGTCTCTCTTTCTCTCTCTTGTTTTTTGCAGCAGTTAGAAAAATGGGAATTTAATAGTAGTAGCTAATGCAATATAACATATCACTTTAAACCCAATAGAAAAATCACTAACAAAAGATAAACATTCACTGAGCTGATTTATAGGGGCTTCTAATCAACCAGTATTTCTGAATGGGACCTTTACTTGAGTACAAAAAGGGAGTTTAATTAGAGTTACTATATTTCCAGTTCCAAAAAAGAGGACACCTATTGGGGCAGACACCTCACTGCCAACTCACAGCTCCTGAGCCCTGACAGTTTCCTGCTGCTGCTCCTCACTCCCAACCCTCAGACCCCTGGCTCTGCCAGTGCCCCTCAGGCCCAACCCACAGTTCCCTGCCCCCGTCTCCCAGGCCATGCTGGTGCCCCTGAATCATGACCCACAGCCCCTTGGCACTGCATGCGCACACCTGTGTCCTGACTCCCAAGCCACAGCACACCCCAGCCCTGCTGGAGTGGGGCCCCCAGCTGATCCCATCCTGAACAGGCTGGACCATGGCAACTCCGATTCATGTGGGTGGTGGCAGAGTAAGTGTGGCCCTGGAGCAGACAGGCAGGAGGGAAGAGAAGGGGAAGCCTGCCCCCTTCCGATGCTGGACTGGCAGACACCTTCTCCCCACGTCCCCTGCCCTCCCGTGCCATAGCCCTGGTGCCTGGACAGCTTCCCCCAGAACTGCCAGGCACCTTCCCCCCTCACACATCCATCCCCTCCACATGCCCCTGTCACCCACCCACCCAGACAGTCCCCAAGCCCTGGCCCTCCAACCCCTGCCCCCCATAGACCTACCTGCATGCAGCTGCTGAGGCTGCTCCCACCACCCTGCCTGGCTGCGTGCTGGCTATGTGTCGCATGCACACTCACATGTACCCCCTGCCTCTCAGATTCAAAGAAGTTTAGGGCTGGAAGAGACCTTGTGAGATCATTGGGTCCAGCCCTTGCTCTGGGAAGGAAAGACTGCTGGGGGCAAATAACCCCAGCAAGGTGTGTGTCTAGTCTCCTTTTGAAGATCTCCAGGGTGAGTGCCTGTACCAGCCCCACTGGGAGTCTGTTCCAGAGTTTGGTCACACAAACTGTGAAGAAGTTTTTCCTTATATCCAGTTTGAAACCTGCTTCTAGGAGTTTATGACTATTGCTCCTGGTTTTCCCCTGGGGCACTTTGGTGACTAGTTGTTCACCTAGCCCCTGATGGTCACCCCTAATATACTTTTAAGCTGCCACCAAATCCCGCCAAAGTCTTCTCTTTTCTAGGCTGAACAGTCCCATATCTGTCAGCCTTTCCTCATATGGCTTGCTTTTCAAGCCACTAATCATATGAGTGGTTCATCTCTGGTCTCTCTCAAGCTTCTCCACATCCTTCTTGAAGTGTGGTGCCCAGAACTGGATACAGTACTCCAGCTGCAGCCTCGCCAATGCTGAGTAGAGTGGGAGAATAACTTCTTTAGTTTTGCTTGAGATGCATCTGTTGATATATGCCAGAGTATTGTTTGCTCTGCTAACTGTAGCATCACACTAGTGGCTCATATTCATTTTATGGTCAAGTGTAACCCCCAGGTTCCTTTCAGTTGTGGTGCTAACTAGTGTAACACTATTGAGCCTGTAAATTTGTTGCAGATTTTTCCTTCCCAGATGAACAGCCTCTGGTTCTGGTCCACCCATCTAAGTAATCTGTCTAGGTCTGCCTGAATTGTTAGCCTACCCTGAGGCATGGCCATACTTCCCCACAGCTTAGTGCCAGTGGTGAACTTTGCCAGTGTGCTTTTCACCCCCATATCCATATCATTGATGAAGATGTTGAAAAGCACTGGCTCAAGTCCCGATCCCTGGGGGACCCTACTGGCTACCTTCTGCCCGGTTGACACAGATCTGTCTATTAGTACTCTCTGAGTCTGACCCCAGAACCAGCTTCCCACCCATCTGACCATTGAATTACCGAGCCCATAGTCCCCTAGTTTTACCTGGAGAGCCTCATGGAGAACCAAGTCAAAGGCCTTCCTAAAGTTCAAGTAAATGATGTTGACCTCATCTCCCTTATCCAGGTGGTGAGTAACCTGGTCGTAGGAGGAGAGGAGGTCAGTCAGACATGACCTACCAGCGACAAAACCATGCTGGCTGTCATTCAGAATTTTGCCTTCTACTAACTTATCACATATGGACTTCTTGAGAAATTTTTTGAGGATTTTTCCTGGGATTGAGGTCAGACTGATTAGCCTGTAGTTCCCTGGGTCCTTTCTTCTCCCTTTCTTGAAGATGGGCACAACATTGGCCCTCTTCTAGTCTTCTGGAACCTCTCCTGAGCACTATGAATTCTCAAAGAGGTTTGCCAGGGATGACTTCAGCTGCTATGAACTAGCTGCGATGACTTCAGCTAGTTTGTTCAGCACTCTTGGACGGAAGTAATCTGGTCCTGCTGACTTATAGCTATCCAGCCTCTCTAGCTGTTCTTCCACCAGCTCAACATTGATAGTTGGCAGGTGATCATCCCTACTGTGACTATTCTGTGTCATATTTGCATTTGCAAGCTATCACTCTTAGATTGGTGGAATACAGATGCAAAGTACTTGTTCAGGAGTTCAGTTTCAGTTTTCTCCTTCACATTTCCACTGGTTTTCTTCCTGTTACCTACATACCTATAAAAAAAACCTTCTTATTGTCTTTGATTTCAATTGCTAACCTAAATTTGGTCACCGCCTTTGCTTTTCTAATCTGCCCCCTACAGGTGTGGGCTAATCTTACGTAGTTCTCCTTGGGGCCTATTCCTAGCTTCCATAATTCGTAAGCCTCACTTTTATTTTTTCAGAAGATCTGTGACTTCTCTATTGAGCCAAGATGGCCTCCCAGCCCCTGTCACCTCCAGTCACCCTCCTGTGCTCCCACCAGTAGAGCAGAGCAAAATCCGGGACATTGATTCAAATTTTTAAAAAAACAAAACACCTGGACAGAGATTGGAGGCTCCAAAAAGAGAACATGTCCAGGAAAATCCAGAAGTATGGTAACCCTAGTTTAATATTAGGTCTAAAATGTTCATATCCAAGGTTTTAAGTCTATGTACAGACCTGACACTTAATGGACTTTAAGCATGCAGAAATTGCTTTACACCCATAACAAAACAGATATTCATGGCACATAAAGCACTTTAAAAATTGTGGATCCTGCTCTAAGTTAGGATGTGTTAGTACACATACTGGATGGATGTGTACCAAACAAAAGTGCACCTGTTAGAGTGCTTTGTTGAACGTTTGTGCCAGGTCCCATTGAGGGTTAACTTAGAGCTCAATCACTGCCACCCCAGGTGCTGTTGCACAGAGCTGCTCTATCCTTGGGCAAAACTCATTTGCTCTACCTGAGTACCAGGTTGTCCCACCCCCTCAGCTGTCACTGACCCGAGCCAGGGACAGCCTCTGATGCCAGCCCCACATGCAGCCTGGCCGGGGCAGTGGCAAGGGCGGTTTCTATCCCTGCAGCTGCCCTGGTTCCATGGTGCATCACAATCTGGCCAGGGGTTGCTATAGGGGAAGGAGTCCAGGGTCTTTCTCCTGGCAGCCAGTGCTGGAGTAGCCCCTCTCCCCAGCCCTACCTCATCCCCCCACCAGCTGGTGACTGTCAGCAGTGGCTGGGGGAGAGGGGGGAAGGGACCTCCCACTGCAAGGACCCCCCCCACACACACACAGCTTCCTGGCTTAGGGGTCGCTGGGTCAGGGGAGTTGGCCCAGATCTGCACAGCATGGGAACTCCCTTTCACCCATGGCCCAGTTCCTGGAGCATCAAAACATTGAGCTAGGCAGCTCTTGTAGCTGCTGACTGTTTCTGTCAAGAGGCTGGGGAGGAGGGAAAGGGACCCCCCCACACACACTGCAAGGACCCTCCCCCACAGCTTGCTAGTTGGGGTCTTTGAGGGAGCTGGGTTGGATCCGCATGGTGGGGGCTCCCTCCCTCTACAGTCCCAGTTCCTGGTGTGAGGAAACACCAGGCTGGGCTGCCTCTCCTGCAGCTGCTGGCTGCCACTGTCAAAAGGTTTGACTGGAGGGGGAAGGGAGACCACCCCACCATTGGGAGCTGTCCTGGCTCCCCCAAAGACCCCACCTAGAAAGCTGACTCCCTTTTCCCCTGCTGCTATCAGTCAGGTAAAATGTCCATTGAGTTTAGAGAAAGTAGAGTTAGGCCAATCCTGCATCCTTTTGAAAATCCCACCCATGATATTAAAACCAGAAATGGGTCTGTATCAAAATCAGAGATCCAGACTTCTCTGAGTTTTGGAGAGGTTCAGATCTAGATATGAAGTCTTCAGCTTTTCCCTCTCTGTTTTAAATCATTGCCCCAGAATCAAATTCTTCTAAATTATAGAAAAGCTCATGTCTTCTTTGCAGTAGTAGCCTCTCTTTAAAAATTAAAATCTCTTATTCTTAGTCATGAATTCAACAATTTCCCATCTCATCTTTAATAATTATTCCCCTTCCCTATATAAATAATTTGCAAATCCTGCTTGTATCGTATTTAAATGTTCTCCCCACATTTTCTCTAACAAATGACATCCATCTACATCCTAAGTAAAGCTGTTGCAGTTCCTCCTTGTCTGTCGTTGTCTTTCTTAAACTGATGCTCATTTTTTGTCTCATGCTCTCTTTCTTCTTTGTGGGGGACAATACATTGTGTTGAAGGAAACTGATATATCATTTGCTGCTACAGGCTTATATCTAATCTTTTGCCCTTTGACCAGTTGGTTGGAGTGCTCTGCCTTAGCTGCAAGTTTTAGTTTAAACCTTTGTTGCAAGAGCTTTCTATGATTCTGTTCAGGAGGCATTCATTTGAAGCAAAGATGTATGTTAGGTCACTTATTTCTGAATACCCTGGTCATGCACTTCTTCCATAGGTCATATGAGCAACATAAGCCTTCTCCCAGCCTGGCTTAGCTTGATGTAAGTAAAAGCCATGATAGTATATGCATAGTAAAATTATGGAAGTAGGATTGTGAGCCGTGAATAACACTGATGTGTCCTTTGAATGTAAGGAAATAGGTGTCAATTGGTTCAGCACAAAAATGTAACCAAATTGGGAAAACCTGTATTAGGTATATAATTTATGATCAAGTTGTATAAAATTGGACTTCCATGAGCTCAGCACTGAAAGAAGAACTACATCAATGAAGTCCCTGAAGGAGCAGTGAAGCCTAGCCAGAAGACCTGTCCTCCTTCATATCCAAGGCTATATAAGCAGTGTCCTTACTTATTGATGTAAAAAAGCCATTGCTATAGTGTATCCCAATAAAGCTTTTGATTAGTGACTGGAATAGTCTCAGTAGTCATTAGTCTTACTCTCAACCTAGAATTCACAACTAACACTTCTGAGTGAAGAGGACATGCAAAGTAAAAATAATTAGATTTTGAAGATAGTATTATTACTATTATTTTTCAAACTCCTTCTCTGGGATGGAGGCTCTGTAATCTTAAAAGAAGGCACAGCCCTTGTCCTCAAACACTTTATTGTCTAAATCTGAGATTGACAACATGGCAGAGGCCCATATAATTAGCAGTTCATAATGAAGGAATGCACATATATCTATGTAGGATTATTATTGAAAAGCTTCCAGGAAGAAGTATATTTTGAAGGTATGTGAAATAAAAGAGGATGGTTAGTTGGGTTGAAAGTTGGAGCGGGGAATTACGCTCACACTGCATAAAAATTAATTCACCCCTACTGTCATTTCTACCCCAAAATCTGAAAACTTCTTGATTTGTGTTCATCAATAATTAAGGGCCCATCAGCAATACTCAGAGGGAGCTTACATTGCAGTTTTGAGCAGCCTGTTAGTAATGTACAGTGGATAGATCCTCTTTTTCAAATCCCAGGGCACCAGGCCATGCAATGCTAGTATTGCATTTTCAATTAGCTACTGAGTGAATGCTTGGCATATGTAGAAGTGAACTGGTACACAATTAGCTTATTGTTCCTTTCAGCTTTGTGCTGAGAGGATCTGAAGGACTGGACACACACACACACACACACACACACACACACACACAAATTGTCAAGCCAGAGGCATTGCTGTGAATGTGGAATGAGGGAGCTGCTCAGCTCATACAGATTCACTTGCTAACTCAGGAATTACAGCTGTTATTAAGAAGCACTCACTGTGGCTTTAGGGAGTGCGCCAGGGGATAATAACAGAAACAACTCTCTTATTTCAGTCATTCTGGGCTCTTTTCTCTTCTGATTCTCCTTATTGTTATTATGGAGCCCAACAGTCCTAAAAAGATACAGTTTGCTGTGCCATTATTTCAGAGTCAAATAGATCCTGAAGCAGCTGAACAGGTAAGCAAGCCAGGTTTTTTTCTTTACCTAGAGAACAAGGTGTGGGTGATAACAGGTAATATTCCTCGTCTAAATATTTCTTGGTGTAAAATGAAATTAAATCCACTGATTTATGTGTGGTACAAACAAAGTAGAGGAGAGCAGGATTTGTCCTGTTGTTAAAATGCTTGTTTCTTATTTATGCAGGTTTTAAAAGTGTATCTTAGCTGTTGTATGTTGTTTTTAGAAAAGGTAAGCACACTTGATATGAGTACATCATCTCAAACTCTCTGTTTATGGAAAAATAGTTAAAATATATTGTTTAAGATATTCTGACATACATTTGGTAGTATGTACTTAATGGAAATATTGTATAGTCAGGTTAGAAGACAAGGCACTTGCCATTTACTTTGATACGGGAGCAAATCATTCGAATTCTGCATAATCATTTATTCAACTATTCCCACATTTATAAGACTTATTTGGCAGTCTACCCATTCCATTAAATGTGTGTATATGGATATATGCATGGGTTTATAAATTCACACATACACACATATAGATATAAATGCATTATCACAGCATATTTTGACCCATAAAATGTATGCAGGTAAAGCTCATATTAGACAGAAATGGTATTGACGTATATGTTTATATCTGTATATAAAGAGCAATGAGTATGGAATCTTAGATGACAGACATGGATAATATCTATTAGTTTGTCTAGTCCATCAGTGTATGACTGTTCCTTGTTGTACATTTACTAATATTTTGATACATCTAGTTTTAATGGTACCAAAGATGCAATAGAAATTTGACAATGTCATTATTGGTGATGGCAGTGAAACTGTTTGCATCTGCATTTGAGGAGACATTTTGTTTCCTTAGTCTTCTGATGTAATGTCTCCTAAGAGGAGGCGGTGTTTGCCAGAAAATGGTAAGTTGGAGCAAGCCATGAAATAAAGAAAGATAGGAGATGATAAAAGAAAAGGCATCCTTAGGCTTTCAACTGATCCATAGATTATTTCTTTTGGAATAAAGTATATTCATAATTTAGGGAATAATTCTGTAGTTAACTCAAGCAAGACCTGTTCTCCCACTGTTTCAAAACCAATGAGAGTTATCACCTTCAACAACTACAAGATCAGGCCTTCACAGAATAACTACAGACATAGAAGTATTATAAGCCATATTTTGCCTCTAGCTCTTTATTATCTATTTTTATTTTACAAGCTCCCTATCATTTATTTTAGACATTGGATGAAATTAAATAAGTTTTGCTGTCAACTACATTTGTACAAATCCGGAATAATTTCACTGAGATTGATTGAGCTACTTTCCGTTTACACAACTGAGAACAGAATTTGCTCTGATCAATCTAGAGATGTTGCTTTTAAACAATTAGAAAAGAACCAATATATTGCCACTGAAGTTGTGTCACAGAATGGTTTCTGGCTAAATAGTCTTAAGTACTGTTGAAGAAATGTCAGGAGCCTGGAAGCTATAATATAAAGAAAAGAAAGCTTTCGATTCAAATATGTCCATTACCAAAGGTTTATCCAATGCTGTATTAGTTAATTGTCCAACAGTCTTGTCAGACATTAATGCAATGTCCATTAATCAAAATCATGAAACCACTAGATCAGAATCATAGAATCATAGCGTACTCATAAAATTTAACTGAAAAGAGACACATACAAGTATTTATATAGACAGACACCTAGAATATGCAGTATTTACAGGATTTTATTTTGGAAGCATTTTAATATTGGCATTTTTAAATTGCTCTAAAATAAAGATGCTGACATGACTTTTTTAAATGTTCTTATAGTGACTGATAGCTTCCCTGTCCCCTCTCTTAGCTTTTCTTATAAGCTTCAGGTCAGCGGCACAATAGCAATTATTAGTGGTAAGTACAACAACCTCAGATGCCCCTGCTCATAAAACAACTCAATTTTTTCCAGAAATAAAGAACAAAGGTAAGCATTTAAAAAATAATTAAGTGTCTCAGGACCACAAGTCCCAATACCTTACAATATGACTTGTGCTCCTAAGTCCCTTAGGCGATTTTTTGAAAATCCCTCCTTAGGAAGCCATGATCTCCCAGTACACTGGGGCTAGTCTGATTGTGATCATTATTGTGCTATTAAAACTGTGCTCTGAATGCTGCTCTTTGTGTGTGTGCGTCTTTCACTTGCATGGTTTGATAGGGCCTTTGATGGACTTGTATTTTGTTCTGGATGTAGGGTAGCTAGTGTCCCTAATGACTCTGCTTGGGCCTATGTTTTTCACAGATCAGGAAAAGAAGGCCTACACCAGCATCACTGGTCATTATGAATGAGCCTGCACCCCCAGGTAAGAAGCAACGTGTCTTCTGAACTGCTGCACTCATATATAGGGGCAATATGTCTTTTGAAATATGATGTTACTAAATATGTACATTCAAGGAAAAGTTAAAAAAAGGTATCATTGAGTATAGAGCACTAAATTTTAGATTACGAATCTTCAGTCTGTTTATAGTAAATACAGTGACTCTATAAACATCTTGGCCCCATTGGTGTAAGTGCAAAATCCCATTGATACCAGTAGAGACAGGATTTCAGCATCCCATGAGTAAATCTCCCATGTTGCAGATGAAAGGAGGACTCCACTGAAAGAAGAATTTAGTTGCCCCAATATCCTGTGTTGCAGATGAAAAGAGGACTTAGTTGCCTTTGTGCTTTGGAGATGAGTGCAGCGATTTCCTCCACAAACCCTCTCCTTCATTGCTCAGATGTTGAGGGGAATCTTTAGAGCTGAATTAAGCTCATAGAGTTCTTGGTCTTCCAGTTCCTAGAGGGATACAGGCCTGAAAAAGAGAGAGCCCAGAAAAAGAAAGAGCTTTTAGATGAATGAGTCAATCTTTCATTGAAACAGCTGGTATTCGCACTCTCGCATGAGAACCCTTGTAGATATTTACTTCCCTTAGAGCTCCTGCCAGAATTTTTTCTTCAGTGGCTGGTTTGTAACTAATTTACACGCGTGTGCATCCTTATGGCCTCCAAAAATGTCTGGTATTTACTTTTAGGAAATCTGTGCAAAAGCACTAGAAAAAGGAAATTAAAAGAATGAATTGCAGAAAAATGTTAATATTATCAAAATTCTTAAATTTACTTAATTTAGACAAAACTATTCTGGAAAAAAACAAAAAAAACAAAAAACCCTGCTGTGGGATGACACTTAGCTTTCAGGATTTCCAAACAGTCTCTTTCCATTCTTCTTTCAGATGTGGAATGAATAATTTACTATTAATATGCTACCCATGCAATGCAATTGATGTTTTCTAATTAGTTTTCTCCACTGTTTAAAAGCTATTTTTTAAAATTATTTTTTAAAGCCAGCAAGAAGAACGGACACTCTGTGTGATACAGTAGGGAAGGTACTCCTTTGAAAGGTGTGATTCCTAGGTTCCAGTCTCATCTGCTAGGACTGTTTATGCACTTGCATTAGACAATCATTGGCTGAAACACAGAAATAACCCTGGCAGTAAGGGACAGAACCCAGGATTCCCTCCTGAAACCCATGATAGTACTATAGCCACTAGGCACAGAGTCATGCTCTCATTTTGGCCCCATGAATCTTGCCTATATGGCTGCCCACTAGATCAACTTCCACAGGAGGGATAGGGTAGGTCCGATTCAACCTATGGCAGTAGTATTACTCTCCTGGGAAATGTAAAATGTTGGTTTAAATCCTTGCAGGGTGACATGGGTCTAGAACATAAGGGTGTTTATACATGTGCTCTGTGGGGGAGGGCTTTAATTAGAATGAGCTTTAGTTAAAGTGCCCCACCTCCATTTGCCAGCACAGAGACGCTGATACATGAGACGTTGGAATCTGCTCCAACGTGCTGTAATTAAAGTGCTTCAGAGCAGCCTTGCTGCACATCTATAGACACTCTAGGTTTCTGACATTCTGAGTAAGTGCTTTCATTGGTAGACTATTGGTCAAAATACGGGTACTGCCACGCAGGTTTGATACTGACGTGTAAGCTTGCTTTTAGCATCAGTCATTTGTCATGCTTTGTGCTCATCTGAAGAATTGGGATTTAGGTGAAGCTTAGGTGCCTCCTAGCAATTTTTGGGATTGCAGCAGATTTTTGGCAAGAGTTAATTGTCCTGGTAACAATGTAGCATGTTTCTGAGCATAAGCAGCAGCCCAAGTCCAGAGTTTTATTTCAGAGCAAAATGGAGATCCCTAATAAATCCAGGAACCTAAGTGTTTTACAGTGGCTGAACAAGATTGATTTGGATTGCTCTTTGTGCCTAAATTCCACTTGAGTCCTATTTGGATGCCTTAAAAATCAATAAGTATTTGACCCTCAGTAAAGAAATCCCAACTTTATTTTTAGATCTATTCCTTTCAGGTTCGGAGTTCTTCCTCTAAAGCACCGAGCACCTTCAATTTACACTATGATGATAATTGAAATTTTCAGTAATTTGTAGGAATAAGCACATAGGGTCAGACCTTGAGGATTAGATTGCCATGTAGTGCAGATTGTGGATGTTCAAAGACAGTATAAAGCTCACCTTGCTCAGTATTGTCACTTGTGTCCTTGGCTGGACTCCAGACTTCTCAACCAAGGGGCTGAGGTTACATTATGGGATTGTTGCAAAAAGTCATCTGCTAGCCAAGTCCTTTGCTTCTTGCCAGACCTTTGTGCTGGCACTGGGGAGAGGGGTTGTACGCTGTTATCCCCCTCCCAGAGCTATACAAACAGACATTAAGGCCAGAGGTGTCAGGCAGTGCAATTGAAAGGTACCCCAAAGCAACAAGAGGTCTACTGTTAGGTTCTGACCTTTGCTTAGCGTAGTGGGTCATACAATGTCAGGACTGCTTGGCCTTAATTTAAAATAAAATTGCCTTGACTGTTTTTCTCTATCAGAGTTCCATCTGTACACTGAACACAGTCACATTTCCTTCTGTAAATAGATACTTAGTACAACATTAAATCAAAGACAAACAGAGAATAAGGACTCTCTCTGATTTACAGGAAACTTAACTGCAAACAAACTAGTTACATGCTTACTGTCCTTTTTCCTGAAATGTTTATACTACAACCCCAAATAAATATTTTTATGACTTTTTACATTGCACTGAGTATCATTTAAGTTCTAGCTATGGCAGAAAAATGGTGTTAACCCTCTCAAATTATTTGTGCATGAGATAAATCATTTTTATAGTTCTTTTTGAAATTCTTTTTGAAAATTCTTAGTGATTTCTGATTTTTTCAGTTATTGTTTTTTAAAACAAATCTTACAGCATTTTTAGTAAATTGTATGCAACTCTGATTTGTGCATGGATATGCTTGTATTCAGATGTGTATGACTGATGTTTGCAAATGTGCAGTGGTGTTTGTATTTTAGAGTCATTTGGTATATAGAAGTGTGGGTAGATTGTAATTAGAAGCCCCTTGGAAAGAAGGAAAATATATGCATCTTGAAGTTCACTATTTCCATCGCTACTTGTATTTTTAACCTGTTAGAAGTGGTTGTGAAAATGCTGGCTTATACAGATGCATTTACATCTTATAAGATGCTAAGCAAAACCTAGGGATGCTGATAATGTTCAATTCTCACAGAAGTCAGCTGTAGTTGGAGGCATTCAGTATGTCTAAGCAGTATACAACACCTTGCCAAAACAAACTTCAAGTGCCAAGACTAGGAATAGCTTTTGCTCAGAAATTATAGAGCATCCAAGAACTGTTAAAATGATCCCTCTCCAATAGTGAGTAATTAATCAGTGTATGGGCTTAGAGTTAATAAATAATAATAATGTAGTCCTAATAATAGTTAACACTTCAACAAACAGCTGTGTGAGCATCATTATCACAGTTTGATAAATGGAAAAAATGTAGGGGCAGAGAGCTGAAGTCAATTACTCAAGTCACACAGCAAGTTAACACGAAACTAAAACTAAACCCATTTCTCTTGAGTTTTAGTTTCTTGCCTTATCCAGTAGCCTACCACTTCCCCAGTTCAGATAAATAGTTTATTGCTGGGTGTACATCAAAAGGTTTGAAGTTGAGAGCTGAATGAGCTTCCAAATATTTGGATGTATTACCTAATGTATTCACATTATCCCAAACTCCTTATTTTGAAGTTTCAAAATAGAAGTCTTGGAAGAGATGACTTTCCTGTAAGCTTTGTGATATTTGCACCTGATTGCAGCTGAAAAGTATAGATAGCATTTTTGGGGTATTTCTGGATGTAGCCTGAGCCAGAAATCAGAAGGGAGTAAAACTTGTCAGATCTATGTTTCAGACCTTTGTAATAATTCAATTTGAATTGTGCTCTACAAAGATCTGAGTGGGTTATTTCCTGCCCCCCGCCAGGCCCCGAGCCACTTCATCCCTCTTGAATGTCTACTATATATTCAGATGCAAACAAGGAATGCATCTTCACTGATACAGTGAAAATATATGTGAAAATAGAACGGTTACTAGGGCTAAAATAGTTTTTAACTAGTAACATTCTCTAACATTATAAGAAAAGTCTACTAGGCTTTCTCAATCTTTACTTTCAAGGAGACAAAAAATGCCAGAGCAAACTAACTGACTGATCTTGGATTTGGCTTCCACAGACTTATGCAGCATATGGGAACATGGCTTGTTCTATTTTCCCATGTACTCTGTTGCTATCACCAAATGACCATGTACAGTTTCACCAATAACTTGCTAAGGGGAAGAGTTAAATCTCAGTAACTGCACCACTTACTGCCAAACAAAACTAAAATAAAATAGAAACAACAGTTGTCAGCTTTGTCTGTACCCACCCTCACAATAATTTGGTGATACATCAAAAAGTGAGGTGTTTTTAGTGATATCTTTTATGGCACTCACTATAGATTGGAGAGAAGCTCAACAAGCTAAACACATATTTACATTAAATGTGGGCATCCTCTGAGACTAAGCAAAGTTTTTGATTGTTTTGTGTTTATCTTGTGATGATATTTTTTAAAACAACAATAGTCAGAACCTTCCCCATCTCCCGTTCACCTCTTCGCAGAACCATGGCAGAAGCATGATGCGGTGTTTTCTCCTGGACCATGCAACATTGTAAATGAGGAATATGTCTTTTGGAAAGCAGGGTAGATACGCACTTTTACAGATGACCTAAATAAGATATGTGTACAGAGCACAAGCTTTCATGAACCCAAATTCACATCACCAGATGCTGTGAAAGGACATGCAGAAAGCAGTTTTTGCTATGTGAAAAATAAATGGCACAGAGAAAAGCTGGTAACTATGGTAAAAAGTGACTTCTGAGAGGAAAAGAATTTCAGGTCATGGCTCAGATTTAAAGTAATCAATGTTCACTTTCATCAGAAAACAATGCCAGCTTCTTTGTATGTACTGGCCTTGTTGTCAAGCCAATACAACAGCAAATGGCCTGTTGGCACCATCTGCCCTGCTCAGGTCACAATGTTCAGGGTGCTTGACACTACTGTGGGCATTAGAATGCTACTGGGTCCTAAAGTTGGCTACGGAAATGCAAACATAAGGATGTCTGCAGTTTATTTTTATTTCCTTTTTGGAACTAAGTTTTTTGGGGGTTTTTGCACTTTCACATACCTGGGTTTTCCAACCCCATCCTGAGAACCTTACTCGGCACTTGAACTGAGGGCAGATGTAGCCTTCTGACTTGATTTCACCTCTTCCAAACTGCCTTCTTGTTAAGTCTCTGGTTATTATTGTTGCAAAGATGATCATAAAACATACCAACCGATGGAACAAATAAATGAATTTTCAAAGAGCGCAAAACAATATCTCTGAGATGTATAAATGTCATTCAGTAGATGTTAATTCAGTGTATGTCTGCCCAATGCAGAGTAGATTAGAGATATCCAGGTTAGCTTTAAATGAGCTAGTGCAAGTGCCAGAAGCAGTAGTGGCAACAGTGGCAATAAATTAGCTGACACGGAGCTGTAGGCTGCTGTGGGTATTAGACTACTTCCGTAACCTGTGTGAGCTGGTTCAGAGCTAGCTCAAGGTTCTCTTCCCTGCTTCGAACTGTGCAGTGTAGGGCTAGGGACAGACATTCAAAAAGCTGGAGCCTGAATTGATTCAACCTTTGCAGGTCAGTCTAACTTGCTTTGGCTGAACCGGTTTGTAACAGCAGAGGCATGCAGGCACATATCAGGTCAGAAGCCAGGGGCACTAGAGCATACCCGCATCTTCAGGGAAGCTGTGCTGGTGAGGCATGGCCAGTTTGGGCTGAACTGACCAGAGAAGAGTTATTCCCTCTTCCATCAGCAGGGACCCAAGCCAGATCTTCCAGGTGTTTCCCACTCACTGCTGCAGTGGTTGGTCAGCATGCCCTCTGAGGCAGATGGGGCAGGGAGTGGGGTTATTCTCTCCTCTACTCCAGATGCAGGAGGGAGGGAGAATAACCCCCATCCCTCCCCCCGCCACAATGCGCCCTGCTGGCCCATATCTGGCCCTGTCCGGTGGGGGCTGCCTGGGGATCAGGCTTCCTGGGCTAGCTCAGAGGTGCTGGCGGGCCCTGAGCCCAGCAGCCGCCACTGCCATGTCCCCTGCCCTGTGCAGCACCAAGGGCTACAGCTACACAAGCAACTGCAGTCTGGCTGGGACAGGGGGTGCTTTTCTGCCCTCCCCCTTGCCTCCAGCTACTGCTGCCAGGGCCGCACCAGGCTGCTCTGGGTGTGTGTGTGTGTGGGGTGGGGGGACTGGGAAGCTTCAGCCTCACAGCTTCTGCCCCACACATGGCGCTCTGGTTCCAGTTCCCAGACCTTGGAAGGCTTCAGTCCGGGAGCTGCAGCCGGAGCTCCATGCGCGAGGCAGAAGCCGCTGGGCTGAAGCCCCCGCCACCTCCCAGAGCAGCTCAGAAGTGGCAGGAATGGGAGGGAGAGTAAACGCAGCAGGTAAGGAGAAGGTGGCTTGTCCCAGCAGAGCTGTTTTTCTCCCCTCACCTCCACCTGGGCACCTTCTGTCTTCCAAGGCATCTGGGAGCTGGAGCTGGAGCCCCATGTGTGGGGCAGAAGCTTCCTGCCCCCATGCCACCCAGAGCAGTGCAGGGCAGAACAGCCCCCTGCTCCAGCCAGCCCACAGCTGCTTGTGCAGCTGCAGCCCCAAGTGCTGCACAGGCAGGGGGTGCGATGGTGGCAGCTGCTGGGCTTGGGGCCCACCAGCACCTCTGAGCTGGCCCAGGAAGCCCACTCCCTATCCAGCCCCCACCTGGTGGGCCCAGACACTGGCCATCAGGGTCCCCTGGGCAGGGCAGAGATGGGGTTAGTCCCCCTCCCTCTGGCATCTGGCAGAGGGGATGGGAAGGGGCTTATTCTGCCTCTCGGGGCAGGCAGACTCAGCTGCGGTCCCCTGGGGTCAGTGGGGTAGAGGGGAGAATAACCCACCTCCCTGCCCCCTCTGCCTCACTGGCCCACTGCTGTAGCAGTGAGGGGGGAGCACCTGGCAGATCCGGCTCGAGTCCCTACTGGTGGGACAGGGGGGGAATTAAACCCCTCTCTGGCCAGACCCCTGCCCCTGCCTGTCCCTGCTCTGGCTGGGGAACAGAGGGGAGTGGCCAGCCCTGCTTGGCTGGAGCAGAGTCCAGCCCAGAGAGCATACCAGGGTGCTGGGGGACTCTGGTTTAAGGTAAACCAGGAAGGGGGTCTGGAACAGACATTGCATAAATTGGTTTGAGCCAAATCAGTTAAGTCTGATACTACATTCAACCAGGGTTATCTCAAACTGGTTTCAGCCATTTTGAAACTGGTTTATGTGCACTGAATGTCTGCTCTGTTACACGTTTAAACCAGTTTTTGTTCACTTAAACTGGTTTATGTCTAATGTTTGATCCTAGCCTACATGTCTGTGATAATTCTTGTGTGGCAACATTTCATAGCTTGCCAAAATGTGTAAGAAGGCAAAAAGGATTATAACAGTTCACATATTCTACTCTGTGAGACAGCTTGTTCTGGTGTCATGAGCAGCTGGGCTTAGGAAAGTGCAATTGTTTGTTTTCCCCTGTTCTTCCATCAGGAAGGACCCAAGCACACCACTGCCAACAGGAAACTTTACCTGGGGAGCCCTAGAGAGAACTTTGGTTTACTTGAAACACACTCTGTGGGACCTAAGGACCAGGGGATTAGCGGAGGCCACCATAACACAAATGACCATAACCCAAGTGACACATTGAACATCTGCACAATGTGCTGAGAGCTTTGTCCTATTTTTGCATCCCAAATAGGTGAGTTGGTTTTGTGGTCAGAACCCAGAAGAGTATTACTGCTTGCTTGTTTACACATATTTGAGCCCTGGATGGTAACTCTGAAGAGTGAGAGTCTACCCAGAGGTACCTGTATAGCATTTGCATGATCATTTTATGGTAACCCCTTTGGGTGCATCCACACAAGCAGGAACATGCACTTGCAGCAGCTCAAATAGCAGCGGCACAAATTTGTGCCCCAGAGATTTGTGCCTCAACACACGTGCCTGATCATGCCCTTTGGTGTGGGGCAAATTGTGCCACTTGGAGCAAACTGACCTGCCTAGCTCCTTCCAGATCTTCAGTTTGTGGTAGGTTGGAGGGGAGTTTGTGGGTGGATGTAGGGTTTGTGGGGGGACTGTGTGGGGGGAGGACTGTTTAGGCAGGATGAGTCCCTCACCTGCCCCCCCTGCACAGCACACAGTTGCCCGACACAGCGCATAGCCCCTCACCCCCAGCAGCAGCAGTGGCTGTTGGGGCACTCATGCCTGCTTCTGGCAGGGCATGGGTCTGGCCTACCCTTAGACAGGATCAGGCCACTCTTGCTGTCACCTGGGGTCCTGACACCACATGCAGAAGCCATGCACCCAGGGACGAGGCTGGGTCCTGCCTCCATGTGCCGTGTGTGCCATTGGGCCAGGTTGGCTCCATGCAGGCATGACCTGACCTGGGTCGAGGGCGTGTGGCTTCTTCCTGTGCTGCCAGGACCCCAGGTGGCAGCAAGAGCTGGCCCAGTTCTGCCCAAGGGTTTGTGGGCTGGGCCAGCATCATGTGCAGCTGCCGGGTCTGAGGTAGCACCACACCACCGGGGTCTCTGCCAGAGTGGGCACAGGCACCCCAATGGCCACTGCTGCTGCTGCTGTGGCAGGAAGGCTGTACACCATACAGGGGGGCCAGGGGACCCACCAATCCTGAGCAGTCCCCCTTACCCCCACACAGTCCCTCCACCCACAGTTCCCACCCCCACCCCTCATTTCCCTACTTACCTGGGACAGAGCCTGGGTCCAATCTGCTGTTGCAGCCTTGCCCCACTCTTACTTGCTCCAGCATGTTGAAGCAGTGTGCTGGGGTATCAGGGGAATGTGGCAGCCATAGAAATGCTCTGGCCAGGTACCAGAGCTTCTCTGTGGGGGACCCAGCCTCCAGTTGCCTCTGACCTGCTCCAGGAGCATGCCCTGCACCACTTTTTTCCATCATTTTTTTTTTTTTTATACTGGGATTTCCCAGTATCAAATTTAGAGTCTGCACTGCATTCATCCCCAGTGTGCCTTTTGCGGCATCTCAGGCTGCTTTGAGGAACTGCAACAGACATGTTCTTGTTTGTCTGGATGTGGCCTTTGTTTGCTTTCCTCTCCAACCACTACCCCTCTCCCCTTTCTTCCCCTATCTCTCTCTCTCTCTCTTCCACCTCCCTTGTCTTTTATATTATAATTTCTCTCTCCTTCTAATACTCTGCTTTCTACATGCATGGTTCGAATTATACTTTGGCTCCTGGGGAGCCAGTCTGCAAAAAAAATTAAACTGGTTCACTGGAACGAGCAATCCTATCAGAGACCCTCCCCCCAGGTTATGATTTTCAAATCTTATGGGGGGCTCTCAACTCCCCCCTAAGCTCCCCCATAATTTGTACCCTTTGTGCATGTCCTTTCACAGCATCTGAAAGCATTGGGTCAATGAAAGCTTGTGCTCTCTGGATATATCTTATTTAGTTAATCTATAAAAGTGCATGTCTACTCTGCCTCCTGACCGACTTCAAACTCACACAGTTAACTAGCTCTTTATAAAGACGAGAGAGACAAGAAAATGAACTACAATGGATTGATTCAGGGCTGGAGGTAAAGATCTTATTTGTATGAATTTCCCATCTTTTCAGTGTGGTCTGGCTGTCCAACTGTGGGTTATTACCCTTCAACAATACATGCTAGATGTATATACTAATGGGAAATAATTCTTTGTTTCTGTAAAGAATTTCACCATTTTTTTCTTTTCATTTGAATTCCATTTTTATTTTTTGTGTTTGTTGAAAAAAATATGTGTTTTTTTTTGCCATAATCCCAAAGAATTTCAGTGGATACAGATCTATTTTGCAAAAATTTCTAAGTATTTAAGAAGATTTATTCTGTTGAAAAAAAAAATTGAGGGCAATGATTTGATCAAGGTTGGTAGATACCTGTTTGACCTTTTCTAGCTCTATATTTAGCAGCAAATAAGAAGCACTGAGTACTTGCAACTCCCGTTATACCATTGCTAAATTGGTTCAGTTCACTCTCTTGCTTTCCCTGTAGAATTAAGCTCATTACTGTTGCTAGTAATGCTTTTCAGTTGAAGAACACCATAGCAAAAGCAGATATTTAGAGGAAAAAAATCTATTATCCTGTAAATTACATAAATGTTTATGACTAATTTATTCCAGTACAAATGTTAATAAATACTTGATTTATTTGGTTTACCTCTAATATTCAGCTTCATCTTAGGCAAAATAAACAGCAGTAGAAAATAAGTCTTCCAGGTGCCCTGTGGCAGACAGATGTCATCTGTGCTGGTATCCAGTTGTAAAGCCAATCCTGCAGTAGTTATGAGGCAAATAGATCATTGAAACCTTAATACAAACTGAAATCATGGGCCTACAATATGTGATCTGACATGATTTTCAAAAGCATTCAGTTTTGGCTGCTGTGGACATACTGCTTGCTCTGGTTGAGGAAGCTGAAAGCAAGTAAGCCAATAACAGCTGTTTTCAATTGCAAATTCGGGCTTGTAACTCAGTAATAAAATACTCAGAAAAACAGTAAATCAATAAAAACTGTCATTAACTGTAGCTTTTTTAAAGTTAGAGCAGTTGGCTTTTCTATATGCTATAAATACCTTTAAATATGTAGTTCTCGAATTAAAGGGTAACATTGTACAAAAGGATCAGAATATATGAATAGGGCAGTGAAAATGAATGACTGTCCAGCACTGCCAGTCCTGGTGCATGTCCAATAATCAGCGTACCAGCACTAGTGCGAACATGAGTGAGTTAAGGCACTGGCAGCTGATGCTGTTTCAACTTCCACATCTTTTAGATCAGTTGTTAACGAGCCAGCCAGCACAATGAAACTGTGAAATAGTTCAGGAAAAAAACAAAACAAGAACAAATGTGCATCAAAGTGATTTTAGAATCAAAAAGGATTATTGTACATTTAAGTATACCTTACCTTTAGCATGCTTGCACAGCTATTTCTGATAGGCATGAAATAATGTCAGTGATAACTTTCCCCTTCACTCACCTCTGTACTGGGGGATCATGTGTAGTCCAATTACTTACCTTTAAAAGCCTTATGGTGAATTTAACTTTACTTTGCAGACTGTTTCCCATATAGGCACATCTAGAAGGTGAAAAGGGGAGTTTGGGAATAGCGATCAGTGCTGCAGTGGAGGATACACCCCCCCCCCCCACCCCCACTCCTACCCATGTGGGCAGGCCAGCAGAGCAGTAGAGGTACTAGTGAGTAGGGGATGGGGGAGGTGGAGGCAGAGATTCTTACCTGATCTGGGGACTTAAAAAAAATTCCTGGCTCTGCTTCTGCAGCTCAGTTGGGAAATCAGGTATCTGGGACTGCAGGGAACTGGAGCCACTGAGCTACATTACGCAAATGAAGGTGGGACTATGCCACTGCAATTCCCTCTGGATCCATCCCTAGTTCTGCAGAATTCTGCAGGACAGCTCACAGAGTGAGGTCCTAGTTCGTGTGAGTAAAGAGGGCAGAATATGCTCCTTACAAAACAGCTCAGCCGTGCTTTCCAAAAAATTGAGGGCAGTTATACTTGAGCTGTTTTTAATACAACTCAGAGGAGAAATATTTCTACATAGCTAATGGATTCCAAACAGAAGCAATAAAGCAAACCAGAAAAAGCTTTCCTTTTGCTTAGTATCCTCAGAAATGCAGACACTCCAGAGTTACATGTTCAGGAAGCACATTCCATTTGTGAGGAGAGAATGAGAATTTGGTCATGCACATTGTCTGCCAAAAGAGCTGTCATAATCTTCATGCTTAGCTCTAGCAAAGTGCTAAAGGTCAGGTTTTCTAGAATGTGATTCATATTTAAGATAAATAATGCATAGTGGCTCATAAACTTAGGGTTCATCTTAAGAGACACTCAAACAGAAGTGGGGGATGGGGATGAGCACAGTTTAAAGAGATAAATACATGTAGGACATTATGGCAGACAAGGTTATTTGGGTAAATCCAATATCTTTTATTTGACCAACTCAAATAGTTGGAAAAATTCTTCTTTGCAAGCTTTTGGGTACAAATACCCTTCATCAGGCAGAGGAAGTGTCTGCAGTTGGCTACAACAAATACCCCTGTAGGACATTACCAAAACTATTTAAAATGTCTCCCATCTAATGACCTCGAGATTGGATTTAATCTTAAAAAATATTGCATTGGAGTCTCTTTTTTTGCCATTTCCCTTGAGCAAGGTGGCAGTCAGATGTGGCCTCAAAGCTTTGCCTGAGTTTTAGCATAAACAACTAAATATTGGTTGTGGAAAGTGGGAATAAAGATAAGACCAGGTGATCTCTGATGTTTATTATAGACTGAAGGATGAAGTTTTCCTTCCCTCATTTGTGTCACCTTTCAGACTCATTCTTGTTCCCCAATTTTGATTAATTTACAATTTTTTCTCTTTAATTTACTTTTCATAGTACTTATGTGAGATAAGATCCATTACACTTATATTATTCCTGAGATCACTAACATGTTAGTTCACATTATAAGTATACACTGAAAAAAATGTTTAGACTGTAGCATATGACCCCAAATGTATTTTTATATGCTGTCCAAAGTTTCATGATTTACTTAAGAGCAGAACGGAAGTGGGATCCCAGATCCTTAGCTATCCTGCAGACACTTTGTCCAGCTCCAGTAGCTTCACATAGTACTGAAGCACCCATTGGTGATGCGTTGAAGGGATTATGGGGAGGGGGGCATATATTGTGCCCTCCTAGATTTCTGTGCCAACACCAGGTTACAGGGCATGGGGCTGCAGCCTGGCTGGAGCCAGGGCCCAGCAGCAGTGTGGATGGCAGTGGCTACACAATTTTTGTGCTAACAGCAGGTCATAAGGCTGCAGCCCAGCTGGATCCGGAACCTGTCAGTAGCAGGGGCAGCAGTGGCAGCAAGGAGTTGTTCCCCCTCACTGTCAGCCCTGAGTCATCTATGAAGCCAGCTGCAACTGGGTCTTGGAGTATCTCACTGTAGAAGTACACTGGGATGGAGTAGAGCTCATACAGTCCCTCCTATCACATCACCTTCCATGTGGCTGATGGTGGGGACATACTGAGACTTCTTTACTGCAGATAGCCACTACAGATTAAAGCAATTCATACAAAGCAGTCTGGCTCAGTACAAATATAGCTTAGTGTCACCTTTGATTCCCTTCCTGAGATGTACAGTGTGCCATTCAGTTGTAGCTAACAATGCAGGCAAAGCTTTTTGCTTGAAAGCTAAATATTTGAACTTTGTTATATATACAGTACATTTTCATTAAGAAACAAAATGCTCTCAAATCAGCATTTGGGCCTTTGTAAAAGTAGGTAATTGATAAAAGAAAGAAAAAAGAAAAGATACATATATACAAAATGTTATGGTTAATCTTTTTATTACATATCATTCCTTCTGTAAACCTTCACCTGATGATAATTACAATGGCCACACATATCTTTGTCAGCTCTTTCATACTGGGATCCATCCGAGACCTAGGTATCTGAGGATGGAAACAGATTTCATCTGATGTCTCATTTGTGTCACTTAAATGAATTGTACTTTGCAAGTTTCACAGGGCATGGTACATTTCATGGTTCATTTTCTGTGAATATTTGGGCTAAAAATGTATTTTCTTTTTGCATTGCTAAAGTCAAGCTGGTTGCAACCAAAAAGTAAACACCAAAGACTGATAACTGTGAACAAATCAAAATTCTCTTCTGACTTTGGCTAAGCCTTCATGGATATTTTTATCCACTATTAACTCCTCTCCAATGACTAATTAACATATCATCATCACACTTTGCATGCCATAACACACACACATGTGCACACATGCATATGCACAAAACCCATGATGATGGTCGATACAGGTTCTGACCAATTCCCTGATCTGAAAATGGTTACGTTCTGTGGTGGGACAGGGCATGAAGTTTGGAATGCAAGAATAGTTCTGAATCCAAATCTTGCAGCTTATTTTCAGCTCTATAGTGTATCTGACCATGTACCATGTACCATGTACCATCATCATAATACTACATAATACTACACGCTCTTCTTGTATACTGACTTTGGCTTTGCATATGAAGGGTGTAATATAAATGGAATTATCTGAAATAAAGTAAAGGAAATGGAGGCTTCCACAGGCTACAAAGCCCTTAGAAAATGCTCCTTGCTAGGTGCTGTGGTCCTGCTCAGACACCAACTGGTGTTGCTCTGCTCAATTGGTCCATCATAGATTCATAGAAGTAGGGTCGGAAGGGACCTTGTTGATCATCAAGTCTGACCCCTTGCCCTGGGCAGGAGAGAAAACCAGGCTCAGATGACTCCAGCCGGGTAGACATCAAGCATCCTCTTAAAGACCCCCAAGGTAGGAGCCATCATCACTTCCCTTGGAAGTTGGTTCCAGATCCTAGCCACCTTGACTGTAAAGTAGTGCCTTCGGATGTCTAGTCTAAACCTACTCTCTAACAATTTGTGGCCATTATTCCTTGTTACCCCAGGGGGTGCTAGGGGGAACAGGGTCTCTCCCAAAACCTACTGGTCCCCCTTGGTCAGTTTATAGATGGCCACCAGGTCCCCCCTCAGCCTTCTCTTGTGAAGGCTGAATAGGTTCAGGTCCCGCAGCCTTGCCTTCATCCTTGCTCTGATGATAGAATTTCAGTCAAGCTCATGGTTGCTTAGTTCTTTTATGGATGTCCCACTTTCATTTGGGGTTTACAGATGGATTTTTCTAACCTTTTGCTATGGCATCTCCATACTTTTATGGACAATTGGCAACCCTGGCTTCAATTGAGTATTTTTTTAAACTATTTTTAATGAAAACATTTTGAAGGTAAAAGTATTTTAGAAGAAAAAACTTAAAGTATTACACGTAAAAAATTAAACTAAATATTTTAAATACAAAAGTCAAAATGTTTTGTTGTGAAAATGTTGAAGCAAAGCATTATGATTTGTTTAGAAATGTTTCCTTTTTCTAAAATGAACAGAACCAGAAATCAGTTTACAAAATGTTTAATGAATCAGAAATCAGCCTACTGTTTCACTGTGCCTAAAAAGAAATTTCATCCAAAAGAAATTTGCCCAGCAGTAATATGTATTGCTGAACTAGGTATTTAGATATCATGGTAATGAATGTAAAATGAAACCAGGATAACTTGATAATGTGGACAGATGAGAGGGGATTATGCTCAGCTTTTAGCACAAGCCTCATTGGGATCAGGATAGGTCTGTATTGCACTTAAATCATCAATCAGGGTAGATCCATTTTGAGCTTCCTGAGAAGCTTATATACATGTTTTCCTATACACTAATAGTAACTGAAGCTTGGCTTTGAAATAGATTGGTGGGAGCAATTTAATAAACCTGAATTAAATTCAAACAGAGACTCCAGTCAAAATGTAAACCGGCTGATGATAAAATCTGTCATCAAATATGTAGGACCAGATTCTTGACCATGGCTGAGTGCAGAGCACAGCTCAGGGGCTTATAGGGAAGTGTATATAAAGGAGACATAAGGCTGACCTTTGTACTCCTCTGATCTTGGGTGGCCTGTGTTTGTTTGAAGCTGGTCTCTTAGTGGCAATTAGATAAACTTGAAGGTTTTATCATACTGCTGTACTAATCAAGCCTGTATCTGCAATGTTCAGGACTTCTGCAGAGCTGTGTTCGGAGCTGGCAACAGCTCTAACTTTATTCTCTCACCTTTCATACTAATTATTCACACAGTTGCATTTAAAATAATCTCCTTCAATTTTTTTTATTGAAAATGGTTGCACCCCTCAGTCACTGGAATAGAATTATGATCAAGACTCCAGGAAAATTGTGTGCTTGCTCTGCATTTGTGTTCTCATTTGGAATGTCTGGAATGCACCCAAGTAATAAATGCCTTACTTGTCTGACCAAAATGTGTATCTGAAAGATGGCTAGGAAGGTTAAAGTGCTTTTTAAAAGACATGTTCTTTACATGGGGCATTGCTCTCCTTCTTGTCAATATATGCAGAGAAGAGGTACACAGCAGATCCCATCCCTGATCTAGACAGGTGGAGAGTCAAATCAAGCAAGAAGCTTCCAAGTATCTCTATACTTTACCATGGCATGTAGAAGCACCTCAATAAGAATACTCCAGCATTCAGGCTCAGAAGTTCAGGAAAGGGCTGGGCTTGATGGAAGTGGTATTTCCTTTTAAACCAAGGATTTCCAAAGTTTTGCCCCTGACGGGCCATTTCAGAGGGACTGCCAGGCCACATTTTGAGAACCCCTAGTTCAATTGGCCAAAAGAAAAGTACCACTGGGCGGCAGCAGACCACATTTGTCTTGTGGGCCACACTTCTAATATTCCTGCTTTAAACCTTGCCAAGCTCCCCTCACATAACCGTAGTGGGATAGTGGAGTGGTATGGAAGTCAGAAAAGGAATGTCGTCCTCTCCATGGCCACTGCTATAAGCAAATGTCTGCATATGTCATCCATTATTCTCTTTTTGTCCCTCCTCTACAGTCTGGTGTGTATGTGGAAGGACTGACTGATGTATATGCAAAAATCCAGAGCTACTGTACATAGCTTTCTCTAGTCCTGTGTAAAACCAGTCCACACACACACACATACACACCTCTGACTATATATACATCTGGTCATAATATGGGAAGAGTGCTCCCATGGTATTAGTTTCAATAACAGGTTATATTTTGGGTAGTATTATGCTACTTCCTGTGACTGGTGTTCAAACCACCTATTGATATCAATAAACACTTTTCCAGTAAATGGAATTCTTTGGATGATCCAGAAATTGATCTGGAAACAATATAGACTATAATAAATTTCAGCCCATGTTTGTAAACCATGATCTGGCCATTTTTTGACTCAGCCAGCATTTCCATTAATAATTATCTTTTAATATGCAGTAGATACTGGAGTTTTGTGCGCTGAACGCAAGCACAATCAAAGACCGAAGCATGTTAGTGTCAGTGTGTGTAACTTAAGCATTAATACAAATAACATATTTTGTTCGAGCAAGGGGAGCAACTCATTCCACATAAATCACAGTGATGTGTTCCTGGTTGTGCTTGTACAGATGTAGGCATTTAAAAAGAAAAGCAGGGTCACTTCTGAAATATAACTTTTGCTGTCTCTGGTGTTTAGTGAGGTTAGTGGAAGTTCTGTTAAGAGACTTTTGGAAATTACAGGCTATCTTAGTTTAAAGTTAACAAATAATCCTCTTTTCATTTCCTAAATCCATCCAGACTGGTCATGTTTGTACAGATATGAGATTATGGAGCCTCATATGTTGACTCTTTGAACACACCCAGATGTATAATTGAGACACTTATTTAAGTAACTGATAACTCCTTACCCTTTCTAAAACAGGGACCTCAAGCCTGACGATTATTGCTAGTAAAAACTTGCTTGATTTGTGCTGATAAAAGTATATGACGATCTTTGCAGTGTGAATAAACCTTTGTCATAAGAACTAAGATAGCATTTGGCAACAGCTAGCTTTAAAACGGGTTCTTACTGAAATGCTTGAGGTATTACTTAAAAAGGAAGAAAGGTGCAAAGGCTGCAATAAGAATCATAGTTCAAACCACTGGCTAAAGGAAGAGTTTTATCATTATGGCATGTATTTATTATCTTAACCCACAGCAAAGTGTCACTTTCCAAAATATGCAATATGCTCCTATTCAGCTACAAGTATATTTTTCTTTTATGCTTCTATGGTCATAGTGTGTTGTAAATAGTTTGCCTTTTAAAAGGTTTTTTTAGAGGTTAGCATACTCTTACAGGTCACAATAAAGAATGAAATAGTTCACAATCATGGTTATTACAGCCATAACTCCAGTACAAAGATTGCCATCAGTGGATCAATTCCAAGCTATTTTTCATCACAATTGATTCTGTCTACTATGCTGCTACGAAATGGCTGAAGTGTATATCACAGAGACCAACTGCACGGTACTTGTGTTAACAGTTTATTTTACTTGTGTTCTTTGCCTCCCTTGTATTTATACCTTCAAACTATTATAAGTCATTTAAAAGGCGATCCAGCAGAAGTAGCTGGTGTGGTATTACTCTTCCTCAACAAATATGAGCACTTAATTCAGAGGAAATAACTTTCCAGTAAATTTAGCCTCTTTATGCATTTGAAAATGATCACTAATCATGTTAAGGTTTTGAGAATGATTTCACTGTTACAATGATTTGATATAATAGGTTTATTTACTGAAAATTATTTGCATAATTTTTGTAAATCAATCTTGATCTGAGACTCATTCACAAGTCATTATTTTCAAAAGTATTTAAAATTTGAGGTTCATGCTGGGACAAGTGTTTGCTGGTCACATAGTTCTCACTGGGCGTTTACAGAAGAGCTGCCTAATGATTCATAGATTCATAGATTGTAATGCTGGAAGGGACCTTGGAAGATCATTGGGTCCAGCCCTCTGCACCAAGTAGGAAAGACAACTGTGGTCAAGTGACCCCAGCACGGTGACTGTCTAGTCTTCTCTTGAAGATTTCCAGTGTAGGTGATTGCATCACCTCTGGAAGGAGCTTATTCCACAGTCTGGACATCCTACCTGTGAAGTTTTTCCTAATGTTAAGCCTGAAATGGTCTTCCTGGAGCTTGTGGTCATTAATCCTGGTTTTCCCCTCAGGTGCCCTGGTGAACAGTTATTGACTGAGCCTTTGATGTACTCCCCTGATGTAGTGGTAAGCTACCACCAAGTCCCTTCTCAGCCTTTTCTGTTTCAGGCTGAAGAGTCCCAGGTCCCTCAGCCTTTCCTCGTATGGCTTGCCGTGCAGGTCTCTAATCCTATGGATGGCTCTTCTCTGGACTCTCTCAAGTTTTACCACGTCTTTGTTAAAGTGCGGTGCCCAGAACTGGATGCAGTACTCCAGCTGGGATCTCACCAATGCCGAGTAGAGCGGAAGAATCACTTGCTTGGTTTTGCTGAGCTCAGCAGTAAAGTTTCAATATCCATATATGCGGCCCTATAAGGCCACAGTAAACTAATAAACACTGTCATAGGTTAGTACTTGTAAATACAAGTACTATCCTGTGGTGGCATTATTTACAGCACAGCAGTGCCCATGTAGATGCTGATGGGACTGCCTGGGGCATGACAGTGCTTCAGTGTGGGGGCTGCTTGCTGGCTAGGCCTGCACTGAAGCACCTCATGCCCCAGTCAGCCCCTCCATAGCCTGTTGAGCCAGGTCAGAGCAGCCCCAGGTTGGCAGGCTGACCTCCTGGGCCCCTTGGCAGCTGGGGCTTCTCTGACCCAGCTTAACATGAATTTTGTGGCTGGTTTCTCCTTTGTCACACTACTAATTGCTTGTATGTGTGGCTGAGTTACTATTTAAGGCACAATTACCAGGTTGATCGTATCTTAAGTGTAACATCTTCCAGGGCCTTAGAATCAGGTTTCCAGTGGAAAAATCATTTTATGTGGCTATTGACATAATAGGCTTAATGACACTGGCCTTAATTTAAGTTGTGAAATATCAGCCTTGAAGATCACTTTACTCTTCTTTCCCTACTTTCTTCATGTGTACTCTAGAGTGCTTGTCAAAGTGCTGGTAAGGTTATGCAGAATTGTTTTGAATGTGGAGTTAGTTCTAGCTCCATACAGACTTGAAGTAATGGTTGGTGTCTTCTGCTGCTGTGTCAAATACAGCCCTATAATAGTAAACCTCATGACTGGCTGAGTTGTCTTTCAATGCATATCTCATCCAGTTACAGACATCACACTATACTTTAGCTTGCTTTCCCTGGACCTGGCTTTGACATTGTCTAGTCTCAATATCTCTTTGACTGTTTCAAGGACACCTCTTATTCTTCCTTGACTTCATAGTGCCACCTTGATCTCTCGGTACACCTGGAACTTTCACAAACCACTAAACACCTTCTACTGTCTCAATACTGGTATTTTTCCTTTGTCCTTTTAGGAGTTCAGTTCAGAAGAGTTTAAGAGGCTCTGATTTTCTGTAATGTAAGTCCACAAGGTACAATGCTTTTCTGACTTTCACATCTACAAGAGAAATATTCTCTGAAACTGGTCAAAATGCATCATGCCAAATAAATGTCCATAAAATAAAGTAGATATAGGTCAGTTTATAAGCCGTTGAGACTTGCTGTCTCCAACTTTCAACCAAACTGTAGACTAATAAGGTTGGGAAATAAGATACAGTTGATCAATAGCAGCAGTCTCCTGCCATTAGTTCCACTTATTTTTATTTAGGTTAATAAATTAACCTGGGTCTTCCAAGCAGAATGAATATGAACGTTACAGTCACAATTTAGTCAATCCCTTAAAAACTTCAGAAGAAATCTCAAGGTACAAACTTCAGTTACAATTTATTATGAGTGAACATAAACAAGTAAAATATTTTATTTCCATTTATGTTCCTGCATCAAATACAAATGAATGTGAAGGTTAAAATTGTCAACAAAAGGAGCTAGATTCAGCTTCCTCAGTCTTGGCCAAACCATTTTTTCCTGACTCATATACATCTGTGGCATGTATGCGTCTTTTCCTGGAATGCCCCTTTCCAGAATGCTACATTCTAATAACTGCACTTATTAGGTTATTAATAGATGCACTGGGTGCATCTACATATGCTTTACTGCACATTAGACTAATCTAATATGCAGTAAAGCATCACTGTCTATATGTGTGCCACTATTAGTGAGCAGAAGATTAATGTAAAGCATTGTTGTGTAGTACCAATAGATACAGATACTAGGGCTTTGCGAAGCTTCAGTCCCCGATTCGATTCCGTGGAGATTCAACCTGATTTGGTGACCAAATCTCTGAATCCAAATCGAATCAGGATACCTCTTAATCTCTCTGAATTGGATCGGAACCCTCCAAATAGATGCAGAGAGATTCGGAAAGATTCAGAGATTTGGACATAGATACAGCTTTAAATGCTTTTTCTACATACCTCGAGGTACCAGGCAGCTTGTGAATGCTGCGATGCTGGGGCTGATGAAGTGTCCCACAGGAGCATGGGGAGCTGCCCACCATGCTTGGCAGCACAACCAGAAGTGGACCAGAAGCATTTCTGGTTCACTTCTGAGTCATCCGGGGAGCGCAAGGGGGTCCCCCCATTGCCAACCGCTGAGCTGGGGAGCATGTGGGGGGACCCCGGAGCACTTTCTGGCAGATCTGAAAGTGGACCAAAAGTTCTTGCGGTCTACTTCTGAGGTCACTGCCGAGCATGGAGGGGCCTCCCCGCACTCCTGTGAGAAGCACCATCTGCCCCAGCATCTCAGTGTTCATGAGCTGCGCTGGTACCTTGAGGTATGTAGAAAAAAAACATTTAAAGTGGTGTCTATGGCTGAATCACTGATTCTCAGAATCAGCATCAAATCTTGAGATTTGGATTCAGCTGGATCGAATCTGGGACCATGATCCAAATCAATGAATCGAATCACTGTCCCCAATTTGGGCTGAATCTGAATCGAATATGGCCTGTTTCACACACCCTAACAGGTACTATCCAATGGTGCTTTACATTAATGCACCTAAAAACACATGTAGATGCTGACCTGGGAACAAATTGCTCCTGGTCAGCCCAGGCAGCAGGGGGCTGCAACTACTGCTCAACTTAGCCCTGAGATCCAGGGAGCAGGGGAGCTTGCTTGCTCTGCAGCTGCCCCTGGACCTGGGGCCAGCTTGCCTCCCCATCCCCTGGAGTTAAGGGCTAAGCCCTCAGTGCCCCCTGCCAGTCCAGGACTATCCCTAGAGCCCCCTGCCAGCCCAGGGCTGCCCCCAGTGCTCCCTGCCAGCCTAGGGCTGGCACCTGGACAACTGCAGCCAGAGCCTGGAGCTCCCCCTGGCTGTTGTAGGGGGCAGAGCAGGGCAGGAGCAGCCTTGGACTAAACTCCTCCTGTCAGGCACAGTTTGCTTCTGACTTGGGTGCACATAGATGTGTGCCTGGGGGTAGTTTACTGCACAGTAAATTCATGCACATTAAATGCATGTGTAGAGGCACCCAGTTACACTATACTTAATATCAGTGACTTCTATTTGTGGAATAAAATAAGATTAAATGTATGTAAGAATATTAGTATTTGTTGTAAAAAATTTCATAACAGAGCTCAAGACACAGTTCGCATAACTTGGCTAGAGCTGGGTGAACATGAAGGGAGGAGCACAGGCTGACAGAAAGAAGAACTTTGGGAGGAGGCTCCAGGAAGTCAGCTGATGTGCACCTGGCTAGAATACTAGCTGCAGTTGCCAAACCTCTGTAAATATCTCTCATAATAAAGAGCCAATTTAGTTTTATAAAAATAGAGTTCTCCCTAAGCCATAGTGTATGAAACGCTGTCCTACCTTGGATGAAATCCTGGCTTCTTTCAAGTCAATGGCAAAACTTCCACTGATTTTTGTGGAAACAAAATTTAATCCTCTGTTTATAATTTTTGCTTCTCTTTTATTCCTTGTTTGTTTGAATGCTGCTGTTGCTGATGCAGGCCTTATGTTTGTGACATTATTTATGTTGATTGGGCCCCAAAGATGTTCTGAACATTGTACTGAAATCACTTTTGTTTGAAACAATAGCCACATTTCATGATTAAGGCACTGTGGGTGCATCTACATGAGATGCTAACTGCACAGTAGCCTAATAATACTGCGCAGTAGCATATCACAGCACAAAAAGTGCTAATACACTACCGCGCAGTATTAGGCTACTGAACAGTAGCATCACTAAAAAGGCGTTCGCCACTACTGCACAGTAACTCTGGTTACAGAGCATTTATTTAGTACTTGATTATACAAGTACTAAATTAAATGTGCAGTAACCACTGCACATGAATGAATGTGTAGATGCACCCAGCATGACTATAAGACAACCTCTGAAAAATGGTATGCTTTTGTCCAGAATTCAAGATGGCAGCACTCTGTCTGCACATGTAGAAAATTGTGACGGTACATCTTGATATTTAACTTTGCTGTATTGAAAATAGAAAAAATATTCTGTCTGTAATTTGAAGATCTTTTAGAATGAAATATTTAAACATAGCCATAAAGTAACTCTTAAAAAAGTTTATTTTCTGTGTACAGTGACACCTTGTGGGATATTCATGTATCTAGCTCTTCTGTAAAACCGAAGAATTTCGTGTTGGCTCAGTTGCAAACTGAGAGAGGAAGTTTATCTCTAAATTATTCCTGATGCTTTAGTGAATTGTCCTTGATAATTTATCTGTGCTAATAAGGCATTTTTGAATTGCATCAAGCACACATTTCACGTGAGAAACACCAGAAAAACAATTTCATGAATTTTGTTCCAATTCCACTTATTTAATCACTTGTTAACTAAATGTCAGCTCCTTTTATATCATAAAAGAGAGACTGTTGTGCTTTGTGAACTATTAAAAGGCTTTAAATTCAAGATTAATGATGTTTACACAATGATTTAAAGCTAATCTCTATATCAGTTATTTAAACAGAAGATTTATTTTAAAAGGGTGTGTTTTTTTTCTCCCCTGAGTTGATCTCTTCTTCTGGTAAGAACTGCCAAGTCTGTAATTGTTCCCATATGACTGATTAGGAGCTTTATGTCAGGAGAAGTCTAATCTTGCATTCTTTGTTCACCCAAAACTCCCCAGTCCCTGCATCAGGAATATAGAATAAGTGCCTCAATTGTAGAGTGGTAGTGAGTTATTTTGTCAGTTTTGGCTGACAAAAGGGTAGAACATATTTGTATATATATACATTTTAATAACAGTCTTTGGAACAGAATTCACCTGTTCTAATCCAAATTTATAAAAATTAAAAAAAAAATCACAAAAATAATCTTTTAAACATATTTTTTGTCAAAATTTTTTTTACAATTGTTTCTGCTTCCAAAAACTTGGACAGTTTCTAATTGTGGTATCCCAGGAATTCCTCCAAGACACTCCATGATGGCTTTACACACACACAAATCATAGCCTAATATAAATTAAAAATTACTCTTTTTTTCAGTTGTAGGCAGAGACTAAAAATGCTGTTCCTTGATTTCATCTAATTAAGGGCAGGAAGCAAAATCTATTCCTCAACACTATTAACTAAAGCAGTTGTAGCTTCAAAACACCTTTTACATTCAAAATAATGAGCAGATGGAAGGGTGAAACCTTAACAATTATTCAGTAGGACAGGATTTCTCCCAGGACTTCTGTCAGCTCCAGGAGACTGAGAAGGATGGAGTAGTGTCTCCAGCAGAAGGAAGCAATAAGTTGGGTGAGAGAAACCACCAGAAGAATCTTGCCATTGCTTCACTATTTATCTCTATTGCCAGAGTTCCAACTACCAAATTTCTACCTCCAGAAGGAAAATCCATGACAGTTAGTGGTAGAGCTACTTGTGTGAATGCTTATCAAGCTGAATAAAGGTTGCATAGCTCAGGCAAGTTATACCTGTGCATGTAGTTGCTTTCTGCCCACATTTTAATAGGCTCTTAATTGACAAAATGGCTAGGGATTGGGGTGAAATACCAATGCTGTAGATTAAAATTTGGAATAATCCAGAGGGCAGGTTCAGTCATAGAAAGGCACTTAGTAAATGACTAACACTGGGAAATGAAGAGAGAGTAATGGACTCAGTGACATCATACTTATATCTGTGAAAATCATTTAACTGATTTTTGGGGGGAATTATCCAAGACTTGCTCCATTGTAACAATTTTGGTCACTTTGGGAAAACAGAAGCTGACAACAACAAGCAGAGAAGATGGAAGATACTTTTGTGCCTATTATAGTAGACTATGTGGTAAGACTGAGGGCCTGATTCATTCAGCATTTTATGCCGATGTAACTCTGCTGATTTCCAGCAGTTACACTGGCATGAAACTGGAATAACGCAGTAGTGAATCAGGCACTATAATTCCTCCCTGAGGTTATTTGTGATATAAACACATGTATCAAGATCTGCTTTTGAGGTTTAAGATGTCTCCATAGCCCTTGATCAAAATTATAGTCTCAGTATGTCTGTTTTAAGGACATTTTGATCCATCTAGTTCATAAAAGAAGATTTTATTTAATGTAAAAATGTGAAGTCGTTATTGCTGCTCTTCTGATACAGACACGTCTCCTATTAATAGAGTTTGCAGAGATGCATTGTTAGATTGGCCTCTCTCTCTGGAAAAAACAGCCAGCAGCACAGCAATGCAGCCAGGCACCTGGGGCACAGAAGCAGCAGTGACTTCCACTTGCCACTGTGCTGTTGGTATGATCATGCATCTTCTAGCTGCAGCCATGTTTTTGCCCTCTGACCCCAGTCCCCCCACCCTAGTTATACAACTGGATACTATCATGTGTGAAGGACCTGGTTCTATCATATTTTTTGTTTGAAGTTGATTTTCAAAAGTATTAGAGAACATTTGTTTTAATTGTTCAGAACACTGGTGCTCAAGTTTTTGGCCCTGTAGGCCAGACGAATGGCCCAATATTGGTCCGTGTGCTGGGGATTGAACCCCACATGCCAGGATTGGGTGCCCTGGGGCCTGGCACTGTCTGTTCCTGATCCTGGATGCTGAGATTGGGCCCTGCTGGTACTGTGTCCCCTAAAAGCCCCACACTGGGATTGGGCTCTGGGGCCCATTTTTGCCCCCACATGCCAAGGGTGGGTCCTGGGGTTTGGTGGTGTCCCTGCCCAGCCCTGCACACCGGTACTGTGTTTCTAATCCAGTACACAGGGCCCTAGGTTCCCCAGAGGCCTGAACATTTGGCAGCAGGGAAAAAGTTACACCTCTCCTTCACCATCAAATGTTTAGACCCATGAGGCAGAAAACTCAGAGTTATGCAGACATAATCAGGTTAACTTATATGGAGCAAATCTTTTAAAACATGTAAGCAGCTAACCCTTCTAGCTTATGGCACTCTTGGTGTTAATGAGTATTGGAAGTTACCTGCTTGGCATGCTGAGTCAGGAGGTTCTGGAGATGTTTTCCATATAGGTTGGAGCTGTGCTGGAGTTGATTACACGTGGGACACTTCAGCCAACTGCATTTGCACTGGTGACAGTTGTACAGAGTAATTTGTAAATAGTAGAGGTCAGTTAATAAGACACTAGGGTGAATCCATTTTTCACCAGTTAAGCCAGAGTAGTTGGGCTGTATGTAGAAGTACAGATTTGCTAGGGAGGGGAAACCTAACTTCTGCTGCAGTTAGGGTATGAAGCTATAATGTAGCTATAGGAATCAGATACCCTCCATGCACCCAGATGTGTGCCGGTATATATTCTGTCCCCAGCCTTCCAGAGTAAAGCTCAAAGGAAAGGGTCTATGCCAGACTGGCAGTGGAGACCCCTTCTTCCATACTTAAAGAATATATTTGCACCACTGCATGGAAGATGCCTGAAGATCCTAGCACCCCCAGCTCCACTTGCCTTATAAAAATGTCCTATAGCATTTAATAGGAAATAATTTATTTTTTCTATGGGCTTTTGGATCATCCTAAAGAATTTGAGAGTATTTTATTCTTTGTATAGATTTCTTCAATTGTTATCAGCAGTCCCTTGATGCAAGGATGGCAGCAGTTCTTCAATGAAGCAAAAGTATCCCATGCATTAATGTTTAATAAGTTTATTGAAGTTAGATTCCCCGCTCTTTTATTGTAGGTTTATAATGGTATAAATCCATGAAGGAATAATGACATAAAACCAAAAAACCTTGCAGGGACAGGAAGTAAACTCAATAGGACACAAGATGATTTATATGGGAGCAGGAGGCTAGATTAGAGTACTTTGTAAGATTTATTTGAGGCCATGAAATATGTTTAAATATTATTTTATTTTAAATAGAGCGTTCAGACATCTTTGATACCTAATAGACACAAAATATTATTTTTAGCTCTTTTTTTAGGCAAGATATTCTAGTCAGTAGGCTGGAAACTCCACAGTGTATAACTTTGTATCAAATTATAGTGTTGTCAGTTTTCTAAAGATTGCAAACAAGGACAGTTCAGTTTAAAACAATCCTGCTAAGGCCCTGACCCTGCAACACAATAACTTCTTGTGAAATCTCATTGACCTCATTGGAGGTTCACACAGGCAGAAGAATTAATAGGTCAGGCTCTTTTCAAAATAAGGGCCTCAGTGTGACAGGAGAGATGAGTGACTCCTTCGTGTTCTTAACTTGAATCAGATGACTAAAGTGATGGCACTTTATCGTGCATCAGCAGATGCATGATGAACAGATCCAAGGAGGTGATACTTCCCCTCCATCAGGCGCTGGTCAGACTGCAGTTGGAATACTGCATGCAATTTTGGGCGCCGCACTTCAAGAGAGATGTGGATAACCTGGAGAGGGTCCAGAGAAGGGCCACTCGTATGGTTAAGGGCTTGCAGGCCAAGCCCTATGAGGAGAGACTGGGGCACCTGGACCTCTTTAGCCTCCGCAAGAGGTTGAGAGGCGACCTTGTGGCTGCTTATAAGTTCATCACGGGAGCTCAGAAGGGAATTGGTGAGGTTTTATTCACCAAGGCGCCCCCGGGGGTTACAAGAAATAATGGCCACAAACTAGCAGAGAGCAGATTTAAACTAGACATTAGGAAGAACTTCTTCACAGTTAGAGTGGCCAAAGTCTGGAACGGGCTCCCAAGGGAGGTGGTGCTCTCCCCTAGCCTGGGGGTCTTCAAGAGGAGGTTAGATAGGCATCTAGCTGGGGTCATCTAGACCCAGCACTCTTTTCTGCCTATGCAGGGGGTTGGACTCGATGATCTATTGAGGTCCCTTCCGACCCTAGAATCTATGAATCTATGACTATTGCCACTGTGTTACTTACTCTCAAACCAATTAACATTATACTCTAAAAATACTTAATGCAAGCAAGCTATCAGTTGTGAAGTCTTCTAGCCTGAGTTACAGAAGTTCTTCTTGTGAAAATGCTGCCAAGTGCACGAATCAGGACAAAACAGTATGTTTTATCTGCTACTAACCCTAACAGCAGCACAATACAAAGTAAGTGAGGAAATGCTTGTATAAGTAGCAAGCTCCCTTTCCCCCTTTTTATTAATATTTCCTGTACAAATCCTGTTATTAGTGTTCCCTGCAGGACCAAGCAATAATTTAGATGCTGATTAGTCTGCGAAATGCAGTGGAACTGTAACATACTTAACTCTCTTGTCAGCTCTAGAATGGGGGGGGCGGGGGGAAGGGCCTCTAGCTACATTTATGATGGCAGCTGGAATATTGTAGTTTAATGAGGTGCTTTTTCAGTGCAGAGCTTTTCAGGGGCACATGCTAATGCTCAGTAGGATTTGCCATGATATTTCTTAGTAATTAAATGTAATTACATATATATCAGTTATAGAGTTTTCCTTGACAGACGTAGACAAAAGAAAACCACGCAAACAATTCACCCTGTCAGTATTTCATGTTTGTCTGAGTACAGTTTTCCACATTTCTTAACTCAGTAATTCAAAAAGAGATGATGGGATGTGGGTAAGAGTAGCATTAAAAGCAGAGTGGGGAAGTGAGGAGGGAGCAAAGGTAACTTCGGCAAAAATAAATAATGCTATGTCTTTGGACTTCTAGACCATATTCAATCTGGTATGCTTTAGAAACATCAGTTAACATACATAAAAATGTAAGAAATGCCATACTTCATTAGACAAATGGTCCATCTAGCCCACTATCTTGAGTCGAACAGTAGCAGGAGTAGATGCTTTAGAGCAGTGGTTTTCAAACCTCCTGAAGTCACATTAACCTTTCATATCACCACTTCTGCCATAGATCCCCTACTCTGGGACTGTGGGTTGTGTGAACTGATGTGGAGCCAGGCAACCTAGCCCAGCAATGGTGATGCACTGCCTTCCAGCCTGTTCTGCTACTACCCCGAATCTCTTAGCGGAACCTCTATGACCTATCGTGGAACCCCAGGGTTCCATGGAACAGTTTGAAAATCCGTGCTTCAG
>NW_005842048.1:391959-421151 GCF_000455745.1 Alligator sinensis
CAGCAGGAAACCTGGAAGTGCCACTGGCGCTTCTTTTGGCACCCCTGCATTCTTAAGCGGGGCATGGCTGTCACCTCCCACTACCCAGCTGGTGAAGGCCAATCTCAGGAGGTGCACAGCTGTCACCTCCCACTCCCCGGCTGGCGAGGGCCAATCTCGGGGGGGGAGGGGCATGTGCCCCCCTGTGGTCTCCCTATGTTTTACCTATGATTTATCCCCTGCTCATTACCCTCCCTGGTATCCACCACCATTGATTTAGAGATGTCAGAGGGTACCTCTCCACATGTTCTGTTTACAAGCTACTAATAGATCTATCACTCATGAATTTGTCTAGTTCCTTTTTGCATCTGGCTGTATGTACTATCTGCCTCTACAACCTTCTGGAGTAGTGAGTTCAACAAATTAATTATGTGCTGCATAAAAGAGAACCTTTTCTTCCTAATTTTAAATGTCTCTTGATAATTTCACTGGGTGCCTCCTAGTTCTATTATTCTGAGAGTTAGTGAATAAGTTTCCTATTCACTTTCTCTACACCCTTTATGATTGTAGAGACCTCTATCGTATCCTCCCTCAGCCTTTTCCTTTCCAAACTGAAGAGTTTTTGCCTTTTCAGTCTTTCCTGATATGGCACCTGTTTCATACCCTAGATCAGGGTACAAACTACCATCCCAAACTGTGGTATTCATACCCCTGGGGTACAAGATATCTCTGGGGGATACATGGGAGAAATTGTGTAATGGCAGATTTAATTTTCATTATAATAATTGGCATTTAAGAGTTAAAAATATAAAACGTATCTGGTAGGGGTATGTGGGTAGCTGGTAAATCTGGAAGAAGGTACACAATAAGAAAAAGTTTGGGAACCTATGCTTTAATTATTTTGGTTGGCCTTCTCTGTATCTTTTTCTAATTCTACTACATGCTTTTTGAGATGTGAAGAACAAAACTACATGCCATATCCAAGATGTGGCCACACCATGGATTTAGGGGCATAATGATGCTTTTTGTTTTGTTTTCAGTGCCCTTCTTAATGACACCCAAAATTTTATTGGCTTTTTTTTTGCATGCCACTTCACTTTTTGCTGATGTCTTTAGATAAGTTTCTGCAGTGACATCAAGGTTTCTTCTCTGAGTCATAACTGCTAGGTCAGAACTCTGCATTGTGTATGTTTAATTGAGGTTATTTTTCCCCATGTGCATGACCTTGTAATGTAGGTTCATGTCATGTAATGAATGTAGAAGAATGTAAAGGAATATAAACACCCCTCATTTGACTGATGAGGAAACTGTCTTGCAGCATGTTTAAAACCAACACTTAGAGAAAATTGCAGTTTCATCTGGAATCATAAACAGCACGTGAAATATGAAGTGGAATGTAAGCAGCAAATCAAAGCTGATCAAAAAGGTCTTTTAGTGAAAAATTTATTTTGTTTTTGAAACAAAATAGAATCTAAACGTTTTCAAATGAATGCAGGGGGTGGGGTTTCTATCTGAAAACAGGAAAATCTTCAGTTATTAGTGTTTCAATGAAAAGTCAGTGTTTTTTTCCACATAAGGCAGAAAATTGTCATAATTGTTTTTAGTTAGAAACCCAATATTCTTTTGAAAGATTTTTTGGCCAGAAAACTTTCAAGTGGGCCTACTGCTTATATTGATGAAATGACTAACGAGCTGTGAAGTCAAATTGTAGGCATTGGCTCTGAGGACTAACCATGGAGCCAGATCTAGAGCAAGCACGCAACAAATCTATTCTGAGACCTGTTGATGAATCTACAAACACATCGAAAAAGGCAGTTGCCACTTCAAAGGATCTAAACATAAAGGGAAAAAATGACAGAGAAAAGAGAAATATTTTTACTTGCATTCCACAGATGGGACCTGAGATATTGTAGGTGATGGATATGATAATGACTTGCATATGCTTATGTAGAAACTGCATGGTGGAATGAGAAACAGCTATGTTCACCTTAATACATCTGATTGACATTTTTTCACTGAAAAGAGTTTTTTTAAATTAAAAATGTGGTTTTATTGAACACTATTTGTTATGAAGAAATCCTTTTTCAATGAAACTTCATTTTTATAAAAACCAGGAAAGAAAAAAGGCTGAAAAGAAACCCAAATTTTTATTTTGAACACATATTTCCCATTAAACCATGAAAGCCACACCTTTGCTTAATATGTCACTTCTCTCTCTCTCTTTTGCCTTTGTCTCTCTTTCAATAAAAGACAGTAGTGAAAAACAACACCTGACTTTTTCCCTTGGAAAGGCCCTAAAAAGTGAGAGAAAGTGTGTGTGTGGGGGGGGGGGGGCCATTTTTTTAGGGCGTTTTTGGGGGGGGGGGTCCATTTTTTTTCACTTGCCTCTTTTCACTGAAAAATGGAGAAAAAATGAAAAAGTGAGAGAGACAGAGACAGAGAGAGGTTAACAGCAAAAATAAAGCAAATGAGCAAAAAATAAAATGTAAGTTTTAAATGACAAGTTTTAATCAAAAGCAAAAAAATGTTGATCCATTTCAGCTCATGAATCTCAGATCTGGGCCACAAGAGGAAGTCTGCCCTTCTCCCCTGTTTGTAATAAGTCATCAATTGTACAGTTTACAAGAAATTCATCTTTTGCCGTAGAGAGATATTGCAATGAACAGCACTGTATGTGCCTTGCTAGTGCCTTCTAGTGGACTACAATGAACTACATTTTTCTGATGCCACTCTCAAGTCATCGCAATTATACCTGCCACTCATTCAGCTTCTTCTGTGTTGACAGCTGCTCTCTGCAACCCATTCTCCTTTCCCTGTGTTTGACTGCAGAAACCTGCAGTAGGAGTTTTTATTTGCTCTTATCAGGGCAGGAAGGAGCAGATTACTTTGTCTGATGAGATCTGCTTTAGCAGGATGACTCCATTGGGGAACCCACAGGTGATGATATCAGAGGCCAAGTCACTTAAAATATGTCACCTCATGCCCTGCACAGTCACTGCAAGTGCATTAACTGTACCCAGTAGGAGAAGGGGGAAGGGAAACAGATGAGTAATGCCTTTGTTTCCTCTATCCATTCTCAACCTAAAGAGACCACATGACTATGTGGTCATGTTTTTTTCACAGCAATAATAGCTATTTGTTGGAAAACTGATAATCAAATACAGCAGTTGACATTTTGACTATAACCCAGAGCACAGCCACCTTCTGATCTCATTTGTAGCGAAGTATCTTTGGTGTAAGTGAACTGACTGCACATTATGTGTGTGAACATAATTGTGTGGCTGGGAAACCAAGCATTAGAAACAGATATGCTGAAAGAGGCTTTCAGTAGAAGAATTCCCCAGTGTCTTTCCCTCTGTGTTTCAGAAATATCACTGAAGCAAACATTGCAGCTTCTTTTCCAAGTCCACTTAAAGAGAGTGGAGTTCGCACTGAATAAAGACTGCAGTGAGCCCTGAGTGGGCAGATCCTCCATCAGGGGGAATCAGCCTCTTGTTTCTATCTGAGTTGCGCAGAGGTGCAGCCTCTGCAGGCATGAAACTCACTTCAGGAACACTCTCAATATGAGGACTATTAATTATCTGTCTAGCTATTCTTATTCCTGAGCTTCACAAGCAGTCTTTGATTTATAAAAATTAGATCAGGAAGTTTTCTCTTCCTGAAAACTCTGAACAAAGTCAGACCACTGTATTTGAAGCCTTTATTTACTGGGAGAGACTGAAGTGCAATTTAGCCCATGTGGCCTTAGAGTCACTGTTTCTAAATGTTATTAAAAAATGGTAGTGGATAGTTAATAACAGCCTTCCCTCAGCACACGTTTGAGATCCTTCAACATTACTTTTGAGTGCAGCCAGTTTAAAATATCTTGGGTATGTACATATATGTTCCTAGCTCTTCAAAGCCATTTCTAATATACTACTTAAAATCAGGATTTGTTGATAAATGACTTATAAATAGACTAGATTTTTGTCAGCTAATTAGAGCAGCATAGAGTTGAAAACTGCCATAGGGTTTGATTTGAAACGTAACACAACAATGTATATATGATGGAGCAACATAAAAACACTTACAAATAAAAAAGTGGCACAGAACCTGTATGGGAGAAATAGCAAATACAAGTGTCCTGCATTTCAGTTCACTGAATGTGGAACCACCAGATCAAAACAACTCACCATACTATTAAGTATGGGTTGCCACACTATTAAGAACAGTGTAATTGCATTCCTATTAAGTATGGGTCAACATTTTTTCTGTTTCTAAGGCCCCTGGCAAAGATTATCCTTAAGACATGATTAACCAGTTAATCATGTCTTAAGTAGTAGCTCTGCCACACATTCAAGCAATTAATGGTGTGATAATATAGAGAATAAGGCACAAAATTATTACACAAAATGTGTATAATAATTTTGTAGCTGGAAGCATTGAACATATGACCAGTTCACTCCAAGGCCTGGGAATACCAGTCAGCTGATTGGCATTCCCAGGCTTGGGAGTGCACCAAAGCCCTTCAAGACTCTGGTCCAAAGTCTAGAAGGGCCAGTCAACTGATAGACTGATCAGCTGACTGGTGCTTCCAGCCAGAGGCAAGTGTCTGGCGGCCCCCACCTCTCCCCAGCTTCGCATCTGGCCACTGCCACCAGTGTACACTCCTTAAAAATGTTGAAAACCCCTGTGATAGGGTGACAGGACATGATTAGCCTCTGATCCCCAATTCCACAGTCTCACTTCCTGCCATACACATGTGGCTTGGAAAGAGGCATGATAGTTGGAATCATGAATCAGATCCCATCTCGCCTTTAACTGAACATCAGTCAACAGCCTAATATAAGCATGGAAGACTATAGATGAAATCTTGACTCTGGATCAACCAAGGAGAGTTTGCTACTGACTCCTATGAGGTATGAGGATTTTATCTGTTCATATAAATCAGCTCCAATATTTATAATTTGTTTTAAGTCTTCAATTCTCTCAAGGAGAATTAGCACCAAAATGCTATATCATGTCCTCCCTGCTGAATCCAGGACTGCTGGCAAAGAAACAAGCCCTACTCACTTGCTCCTATTCTCTGTATAACTTAGTCTTGCAATTAAGCATTGTGTGTGGCTTAGAGAGGTGTTGGGATGCCCTTTAGCTGGAACATACATTCAGGGCCCCTTTAAGCCATAACCACTGCTTAATTGTGGAAGATGCATGTAGAACATTAATGGATGGTGCTAGATCAGCAATTCTCATTTGGGATGTCATGATTCACATACTAAACCCAGAGATTTCAACTAGGAAACCATAGTATCAAAAAATATTCTGACCTATTGTGGTCTTTTTGAGTTTTTTTGCAACAGAATAATTACTCTGTTATTTTTCCATAGTCAAGAAATAAGTGAAAACCAAGAGCTGGCATTTTCTGAGGTGTACCTTGAGACTAACCAAGTTATGAACCACTAGGGGTTTGGCCCTGGCTCAGTTCAGGAAGGCAGTATATATGGTAAAGAGAAATTTAGTAAATAAATCAAATTGCATACTCTTAAGTGAGTTTACAGAGGCTTAGATGTTCAAACCAAATCACCACAAGAACGCACACATACAGAATTCTATTGTTCATTTAGCTTGTTGTTAAGGAGCCAGAGATCTTTGGTCTTGTTTAGTTCATGTAATGATATTCCTTTCTCCCTATTCCCTGCCTTTTCATCCCACAATTTATCTACTGGCTCATAGCTTTTCTCTATGGGAAATTATAGGTATAATTTGGAACTGAGTGCCCTTCTCTGAGTCAGGCTCATATTGCTTTCCAAGCTACATTGGGAAAAGGAACTCTTCAATTTCATCCACATGGGTATAACTCTATAACAATAGTACTCTAATTATACAGTATAATTCTTCCAATAAATTTCCCTGGGTACAGTAGCTCTCTGCTGTTCACTCCTGCATTTTGTTTTGCACCCCTTTGCTCTTCTTGCTTACCATAAAATCTGTCTCTGACCTCTGGCTTATCTCTGGTTTTTGCTTCTGCTCCTGTTGCCGTGCAGCTGAATGATTCTTGGCAGTCCTATGATGATGTGGCTATCACGCTGCCTGGTCACCTGGCTTTAACTACTACTATTTTTTTCCTCCCCCTATATCAAATGTTGTACCAGTTTTCTTTTCTCCTTCAGTTCTGATTCAACTGTAACTTCTCCATTTCTGTAAGCCTCTCTTTTGCCCATACACTAAGAATTAAGTTTATATCTGCCTTCTACCGCCAAACTGTCCACCAGCCCCACTTCATCTCCCTGGCTCTAGTCCTCCTTATTTTCCCCCTCTCATGCTTCATTTTTCACTATCTTCTGGCATGCTCCTTTCAAAATACAAGCATGCTTTGGTCTCTCCATCTTCTAAAAAAGCACCTTTGACTCCAACTAGTTCTCCAGCTGTCATTTCTTTTGCTTCCTTCCCTTTACTCTTTAATTCACTGAATACTGCCGTCAACAACTGCTTCACGTTTGTCTTCCTCAGCTCCATGGTGGATATTCTCAAGGCTGGTATTTGATGTCTCCATTTCACTGTGGTTTCATAGTCTTAATTTCTACATTCTTAAATTTTGACAGTGCCACTCTGCTAGGTATTTGGCACTGTGTATATATACAGGTAAATCATGTTCATATGACTGACTGCTAGGTAAGTGCTGCTATGAATAAGACAAACAGGAAAGTTTAGCAGCACTGTCCAGTGCTGGCAGGTTTAATGTGATCCTGTTGAGAAGAAATTTTAAAAGTGCAACTGTTCCTGATAAGAGCTGTACAAGCCTTAAGGAAATGCATATGAAACCAGGCAAACCTTATTGCAGGTGTTATTCCCAATCTAAATTTCAGCTTTAGTTTGCTGATAAACCCATGAATCTAGACAGATTGGGGGTCTCAGAAAGAAATGTGTCAAAAATAAGCTTTTGCTGTGTTTTGAGGTCATTCAAATTCCAGGTTCAAAATCCAGGGTCCTGATTCTGCAAATCTTGTCATGAAGAACTCCAAGTAATGTCTGACATCTTTCTTGCATATATAAAATAATAATCAGCACCACAATAAATGATGTCTTCTTTTCCATGTTCCATCTTTAGATCTCAAAGTGCTTTACAAAGAAGAGTCCGTATCACTATTTGTATTTACAAATAGGAAAATCAGGGAGATGAGAATTTACTCAAGGTCACATAATAGGTCACATAATAGGTCAATTGGAGGAACAAGCCATATGACTTCTAGACTGGTAGTCTATCTGCTCTGTTATGCTACCTCCTTCTTAAGTAATTAATTCTAATATTTATTATCTGTTTTGATTTGTTCTCCATAACATGGGATATTAGTAGTGTTAATGTGTGCTTCATGAAGTCAGCAGGAGATCTATTTTAGGAAGAACTACAGTGACTCATTAATGTTTGCCAGGTGTTCTGATAACAACAGTGAGGGATACTCTAGAAAATACCTTCAAATACATAAATAAATCTTGATTGATACATTAATCTCTTTCCCATCTCTTTTCTCTCTCCTCTCTCTCTCCTTCTCTCTAGCAGGAAAGATGATCGGGGGTGTCCAGGGGGATATATTGGTCTTATTGTATTTTAGTGTCATTTGTTCTAGAACTTTATAATTAATCAACATCAAAATCATTCAGTAACAGACAGATCATTCCCAAGAAATGAAGACTCACTTTCTGACTTCTGACTATTAACAGTATGTAAGCTTTTGACTGCATTAGAAAGACAATGCATTCTCATACAACAGGGGATAAACTGATTATCAACAAGGGTTAAGAATTTTTTTCTCTTCTACTATATACGTTATCGTGATTGATAGATAGGTTACTGAAAGTATTTACTTTATTGTAGAAGTGGTAGTGGCCATTTCTGGCATCACAGCAGTCCTCTGGAAATAAACTGACAGAATCAGGCAATAAGGAGATTCCCCATGATCACTTCTGACCCTAAATCAGTGTGCTAGCATTAAACTTTGAAACAGCAAAATTACATGTGAATATATTCTAGATTACTTGGTAATTGTATGTGAAATTCAAGATGATCTGTAGCCATATCATTATTTTCTATTATGCTAGATTAATTCATTGTTTTGAAATTATTAATTATTATTTTAAAATTTCCAGTAGTGCCTGTCATGTGTTACATATGTTTCAAACAGAAAAAAGATGCAGTTCCAGTCACAAATGGGCTACAATAAAAAGGCTAGATTTTTAACAGAGTTTATCACCCAGATGCACACAGGGTTCTTCAGGAGAGCTGCTGAGTGTTGAGCTGTTTTAACTATCTGGCCAAAGCACTTATGAACCTCAAATACCTTTTTCACTTAACTCTCGTTTCTAATTTCCCTAGAAATGATTAGGAGAGAGGTGCCCAACTGCTTTTGATGACTTGGCCATAAAGGCAGGACTGGGTAAAGATACAAATCTGTAGAGTTATTTCTCGCTGAGTGGTGCTGTAGAGTTCATACTATGGTCTTCAATGTTTATCCCTGAGACACTTTTTTGCACTTTTTTTCTAATTCTTTCTTTTCCCTCTTATAGAAAGAGATGAGAAGAGAACGAACAGCTCACAAGGAGAAGTAAGTTAGATACATTTTTAAAACACTATTATTTAACACCCATTTTGAAATATATTAATACTTACTTTGCTGGCATATACAGTTGTTTATAATGGTCCAACCTCTAGCTATCAGCTATGTACATGTTCCTATTCCTCTTTCAATTCTGGCCAACTTATTCCTTAGTCTCCATTAAGGTTGATGTAGCAAGAGCAAATTCTATTCAGTAGTAGTGGTGAGTATTAGGGGTGTGCAAAATGGGCCCTATTTTATTCGGATTTGGCCCAAATTGGGAACAGTGATTTGATTCGTTGATTTGGATCACTGTCCCTGATTTTATTTGGCTGAATCTGAATTTGAAGATTCAGTGCTGATTCGAGGAATCAGCGATTCAGACATAGACATAGCTTTACAAGTTTTTTCTACGTACCTTGAGGTAGCAGGGGTGGCTCATGATCGTTGAGATGCTGGGGCATGTGGAGCATCCCACAGAAATGCGGGGGGGCTGCATACTCAGCAATGAACCCAGAAGCGGACCGGAAGTACTTCTGATCCACTTCTGGGTACGCCATGGAGTGTGGCTCGGCGATTGGCCGCAGGGCTACCCTGGTGCCCTCCCAAACCCAGGAGGCACCAGCTGCCAACCCAGGAGGGGGTGGCGGGAGGGGGGGGGGTGGGAGCAGTGCACTCCCTGGCAAACCCAGAAGTGGATCAGAACTAATTCTGGTCCATTTCCGGGTCTGTTTTGCCGGGTGTGCTGAGGAGCCCCCCATTCTTCTGTGGGACACTCCAGGTGCCCCAGCACCTCAGCATTCATGAACCCCTGCTACCTAGAGGTATGTAGAAAAAACATTTAAAACTGGGTCTACAGCCGAATTGCTGAATCTATTTGGAGGGTTCCAATTTGATTTGGATAGATTAAAGGGTCGACTGATTTGATTCGGATTCAGACATTCAGCCACTGAATCGGGCCGAATCTCTGCTGAATCGAATCAGGGACTGAAGCTTCTCACAACCCTAGTGAGTATAGGGATAACAGGTTTGTTTTAGCCTTTGTGCCATTGCTACAAATGGTGCAGGGCCTAGGCCTGATGCCCATTAAAATCAAGGGTAATCTTATTAGTGTTATATTAAACCTTAACTATACAACCTTGTTCAAGGTTAGCTCCCTTTTTCATGTCTCTTCCCCCCAGCTTCACTTTCTCTTTCACTGGTGTTTTTGAGAAGCAGTCATTGCTTTAAATAGCAATAGGCGGTATTGATTGTTTCCAATTTGGGTCCAAATACAGACTTAGAAAGGCTTACTGGCATGAAGATCAATGTCTCATCACACAATGAGTATAAATAATTCTCTTTGAATACAACAGATCTTTTATTCATAAACAGCATATTCCATCCATTATGCTAAAATAACGTAATAGTCTTGTCCATGTTTATGAGAAAGTGTTTTGTTTCTGAAAATGAGCTTAAACTAATTTCTGATGAATGAGTAAACCTCTTAAAGAACTTATTATATACCATATTCACATACCCAGAGAAATGCAGTGAGTTCTTTATAGTAAATATTTAAGAAAAGATTAATTTCCATTATATTATTATGATTAAATATGAAGCTAACTAGAGAAAAGAGTAGATCTCTTAAGTCTGGTTTATGTGTAGATTTTATACCGATATATTTGTTAGGGTTCATATTTTATCCAAATACTTATATCTTAAATTACTTCTAATATGATGCATTACAGCTTACTATCCTTCTTATTTGGAAAAAAGCTATGAAGTAAACATCTTGATATGCATGCAATTACATTCATTTTAGGGGAGTTGTACTGTTTTACTTACAGGGTTATCATTATATTATAATATACTGTGAACTAGATCGGTAGACCATGTGTAAAAACAGCTTTAGGGTTGTACTAATCTTAATAATGTCAATGCAACTCTTTTAAATAAAATCCATTTTAGGGCATGTGTAACAGAGCACAGAGTGCTCTGTTACTGCCAGGGGTGTGGGCTGCACCCAGGCAGCCTGCAGCTGGCTGTTATCCCAATTAGGCAATGATGCCTGCTTGGGGAATAGAGGCCAGCTGTTATATATAAAGGCTGGGCCCTAAACAGCAGGGGCAGCAGTCTGCTGCTAGGAGCCAGCGAGACACCACTGGCTGAGCTGCTCTCATTACAACTCAGAGGTTAGGGAGGAGCTATTGGGGATGTCTGGAGGCTCCTGGCCCAGGGTATGACCAGAAACTGCACCCTGCCAGGGAAGGGTGGCCTGGTGGGACTGTCTGTGGCAGGACAGCCCCCCAGAAATGCCGGGCCAGTTATCTCCGCAGTGAAAGGTGGGTAGGGGCACCTGATAACCCCAGCCCCCACATCCCTGGTGGGTAGTTAGATCAATGCAGGGGGAGCCCAGGCTGACTGCGAGTACTGAGGTAGGGACCAGGTCAGGAAAAGGGACCTGAGGCAGCGCCCAGACTCACAGTGGAGTCTAAGGTCTCACTAGGGAGCCAAATTTTAAGCTCCAGGGGGGTGGGGCCCTGAGTTTTGGGGAGCTGGAAGAAGCTCCCAGGCAAGGGGATAAAGGGTAATAGCTCAGAGAGACAGCAAGTAGGATGGGGCTTGAAGCCCTAGTCCCATAGTGAGGGGCTTTTAGGCCCAGGTAAGAGGCTTATAGGCCCATAAAGGGGCTTAGATCCCAAGGGCAGGGCTTGGAGCCCAAGGATGGGGCTTGGAGTTCAGAGAGAGGCTTGGAGGCTGGAGACAGGGCTTGGAGCCTGAGGACAGGGCTTGGAGCCTGGGGATGGGGCTTGAAGGCCCAGAGAGGGACTTGGAGCCCAGGGACGGGGCTTGGAACCCAGTAGGTATATTAGGAATATGATAAGACCAGGTGTTAGGCCATGAAACATCTGTGAGGCATGGGACATGATAAGGGAGGGTCGGAGTCATGTGCATAGGCCCTTATCATCATGGCAGGTAAAGGGCAGCCTCCTGTCTGATTAACATTAGACAATCAAGAACATCAAGGAGTGGTAGGAGAGATGGGCTGGTGGTTTGCCCAGAACAAGTGGGTGGGCCTACATTGAGACTGGCCCTGAGACGTCCACTTGTTACAGCATGTCATTTAGATGTTTATAGTTATTATTTTGGGAGTGAATGAATCATTGGAAAGTGTGTGTGTGGGAGGGCATCTCTCTAGTCTGTGAAGAATGTCAGTGGCCACAGACAGCCGTTCATTTTTACCAGCAGGACTTTCTCAAAGCTCTCTAGCCAGGGGGTGCTAGAGGGCTGCTCCATGGGTCAACCCCACCCTAAGAGAGCCCATTACTTGACAGCCTGTCCACTCCCCTGCCTGGGGGCTGTCAATAGGCACCGGAGCTTTAAATTACCATGTGTGTAGCCTAGATGGGATGTGTGGATATGCGGGGCTGTGGACAGCCTCCCAGCCACCAGTTTCCAAATTCATGGCTTTTAAATTGCAATATTGGTTGCATTTAAGGGCTATGGGCTGGGAAACTGCAGCGGGGAGAGCTTTCCCAGCCCTGGCTTTCAGCCACCCCACCTTCAAAATTGCCACCCATGTCACTCAAGTGAGCCCACTACCATGAACCCCCACCTTCCCAGCACTGCCCACGCTGGGAGTCTGGTTTGGGGAGCAGGTGGCAAGCAAGGTTCATCTGCTCCCCTTTTCTGCTCCCAGTTGCCAGACTGGGAAATAGGTCGGGGACTTTGCCCTAATGCTCCAGTTACCTCCTGGACCAGAGCAGGAAAGGAGCATTACAGGAATTCACTCTTGAGAGAGAGTTTCTTTCAGAGGGGATATTTTCTAGGTTAACACCTGGAAGACCTTTTTCCAGAGAGAGCATGTTTCCCCAGGGAGAAATTGCATGAATGCTTGTATACTTATAGTTTCTACTGGGTGAACAGTGATTCTCCTAGTAGAAACATCATGCCCATATAGTTTCCTTTGAATGCAGTGTATCTTTTATTCATAAATGATATCTGTACATGGGCCGTATTCTTTAGGGATTCAGAATTCCAAAATGCAGTCTCAAGGCTCTTTTTCTGTAGGACTATCAATTTTTGCATTACCTTTCCTTGAATATGGATTAAAATAAACCTTGCATTTTGTAAATCTGTGTAAAAGGATATCAATTTTACATGGAATATTAGTTGTACAGTCTATTTTATTCTGGTGTTCAAAAACACTCTTTACAGTGAAAAGTTTTATTAATAATGTTGGGCCTATTTTACCCAGGAACTAAAATCCCATTTTCCTTAGAGGTATTTTTTAAATATATAATCATGACACTTCATATATGTAGTCACACTCATATATAGAGTGCCTTACAATTTATACAATAATATTTCTTCATGAATTTTTTCTGTGACTGCTGAGTGAATATGAGGTGTAAAAATGTATTATTTATGGATATCAACCTCTGTTTTGAAACCTGGATTTTTATGTGCATGTACTTTTATGGAGTTGATTAAGGAATGATCCTACTATGGAATCTGACTAATCTCAGGTAAAATATTCCATTGGAGAGGATTGTGTTCTGTTCTCTGATGTTAAACTGATATTTCCATTTAACAGGGCTCCAAGTAACATAAGACAACTAGTACTACCTTATTCAAGGGGACATTCTACAAGAAATCTCTCTGCTATACATGTAAAGCATCTCAAGGTTATCCATATCATAAGAATAATTGTCCATATTCTTAATCACTGAGTGAAGTTGAACTAATAGGAACTCAGATGGAAAAAAAAGTTATGTAAGCAATATCAGGGCAGGCTGGAAAAAAGGGGATGTAGAAAGACTGTGTAACTGAAGAAATGCTAGCAGAAAGGATTTTTTGGTTGGGAAATTGTCCGACATGGTTTGACTGACATTGCTACTGAAACCTCTTTTTATTTTTAGTCGCAGACTGCCTCCCCTAAGCAGAGGAAGCAGAGTGTGTTTACTCCTCCTGCCATCAAAGGTACTGTTCAGGTACTGTTTCTTGCTACGTTAATGCATGTTTTTTTTGACTGCTGGCTTTGCATCACCTCTTAGGACTAAAAACCAAGGACTAGATAAACAGTGAGCACACTTGCCCATGGATTAATTGACTAAGCAGTGCTGGATGTTTAGTTCTCCTCAATCTACATCTTATAAATTAAATTAATTTCCCTCTACATTTCCTTCTGAGAAAAGTATCTTAGCAACATTGGTAGAAAACAGCCCCTTCTCAAATTCCAAGTGCGTTTATTAGCCTATGATAATATATACTTAAATCCTAACCCTGTGGACCTGTATCTGTGCAACAAAGTTCATTGCTTTGAACAGAACTGCCTGCATAAGAAAGTGTTTGCAAAATCAGCTCTATACAGCTTACTTCTTACTTAAAGCATTCCCTTGTGTTCTGCCTTGCTTTCTGGGCAAATGCTCAAAGGAGTTATGGTCAAAGCTACATATTGAAAGTCTGATCTTTGAGGTCTGGAGCACTTAAAATGAAGTCAGGAGGAAACAAGAACTTCTAGCAGCTCCCTAAAGGGGCTTGGTGCTTTTCAACAGTTATACCCAAATACAAGCAACAAGAGCAGAAGCAATGATTGGGACTTTTGGTTTTAGCTGAATTTCTACAATGGTGCTTAGCTGAGTTTGTCTTGGCCACATTTGTAGCTAAGTGTGTTCAGCACTGATTCACTAAAACCTTTAGTCAACATTCTGGCAGTGGTGGGTCATTTTATGGCACAGGCAAAGGTCCGTTCCAGTAAGAAAATTGTTTCCTGTCAGATGCTATGGATCCTGAATTCTTCTCTCTCCCAGTAAGCATAATGTATCATATGGCAAACAAATAGAATTACAAAGAGTTAGCATTATTTCCAGTAAAGCTACTTTGTAGTTGGGAACTACCTTGCCAATTTACTCTACAATGCAGGTACAAACACCTGGTTCTATAACATAAATTCTCCAATCCTGCTCTTAGTAGCAGTTAAAATTATATCAGCCAAGTGCACAGGAGAATTTCCTATTTATCACACTGTGGTAAAATTTCTTCACTGGATATTAGAAATCTAGTGCTCTAGCCAGATAAATTGATATACAAAAGGCAGAGGAGACAATAATGTGTATTACTTTTACTAAAATATTGTCTTGCTCTACACTAACTATAATTTAAATGCTTTACAAACTAAATGCTGCATGCATGCATTATATTATTTCACAATGACTGTAACCTACCATTGTCCCACAAGCTTTATGGTTATGTTCAGGTAATGTTTGGGAATTAGATGGCGTTGCTTACCTGTTCTTCAGACTCAGTAGAGGAATAACTAATGTCTACTGAGTGGCACTGGCATGGGACAGATGCTCTGCTTAGGAACTGAGTGATTTCCTTTGAGATACAAGAAAATAGAGCTGGGCTGATGTAGCTTGTGAACAAAACAAAACAAAATACCAAATACCCCAAAGCATTTTAAACACTACCCACTGCTGTACTCTTGGCTACATCACTGTGAACCTTGCAACTCATTGAGTGAATTGGCTTAAGGACTACAGATACACAATGGTGTCTTTGAGAACAAAATGCTGATTTAAAAAGTCCTACCATATCTTCTTTTCCTTTATAAGACAACATACTCATTACTTGGTGTAGACAAATGGACTAACAAGTAAATAATGTAATAAGAAATGTACAACTCTGAAGTGCAGAATTCTTTAAAGCGCTAGAGATAATTTAAATCATTCTATTCTTGTGGTAGGTGTTGAAAAGTCTTTTTTTAGCAACATGATGGTATTAAGAAGACACATAATTATAAATTATTTCCCAAACCTTTTTCACATGCTAGTTTTCAATGTGCTCAGAATATTTATCGCATTCTGCAACAGAGAACAAGATTTTGAAGGTGTAGAAATCCACTAACGGCTTCTCAACAAAGACTGTTCTATGTTTTCTGTTACTGTTGTAAATGAATAATCTTGGGATATGGGACAAGAATACATCCTGTTTCTTTACATTACAAGATGAGGGTAATAAATCTCTATTTCTATCTCCAAGCCTGAAAGCAGAATAGTAATAGAATGTACTAGTAAACACTACCATTTCCTATATTGCATTGGCTTTTAAAACTGACTTGTCAGTGCAATCCAAGTGTACAGTCATAAGTCAAATACATGAGTGCAGAACCTGGTAGCACAGTGCAGCAGTAGGCATGGAGACCTATTTGAAAGACATATTATAATGAAGAGTAGGATTTATCTTGGGTCTTCAGTAGAAGGGGTATGGGAACAGCAAGAAGATTTATGTTTAACTCTGACTCCAGCTTTTAGACTAGCTTTTGGACTACTTGTTTTTTGTTTGTTTGTTTGAAATATAAGCCTGTTGGTGTATTCCTAGCAGGTCCCTTGAAAAAATGATTGAATTCTGAATGAGAAGGAAAGAGAGAATACTGGTTTATGAAATGTAATGGAGTGAGCATCTGGAACTACACCAGAAGAAAGAAAATAAGAGTAAATTAAAATGTACTTTACCAAATTAAAACCAATTGCTACCTTAGCATGTTAAAAGCCTGGCAAGAAAAAGCTACATCAGACAGCAGTAACATGTGATCAATTAGCAATTTAGCACCATGGTTGAAATATATGTTGGAAACTGTAGGAACCCACTAAATCCACACACAAGCATGGATAAATTGGGGTCATCGTGGCTCATGGTAAATACTAGGTAACTTCAAGAGAAGTTGCTGCACTGCGTAACTTTTCTAGCATGACATGGATTTAGGGCATGTTCATTTGGTGATTTTACCCTACTAAATAGGGTCTGTACATTGTACCACAATGGTTTGTGAATTGTGACATACTAGTTTGCATGAAGATTCAGTCTCATGTTATGGCACAAACTGATGGGTTCATTATCTGTGTGTACTTTAGCTTCTACCAATATTTTCCTAAATGAAAGGTTATCAGAGTCCCCAGGGCAACAGAAAAAAAGCTGACACACCTTAGATTTTTTTTTTTTTTTTTACTGGAATGCACTGGACTAGAAAAATCAATCTGAGTGCTATTGATTTAAGAGAATATCTGTGAAGCAAATGAGACAGCAGACCAGATAACAGTTCAGAATAGTAGCCCTCTTAGTATTACATTACCATGCTTAATAGACATCAAGAAGCATTTTCCATTTTGTTTTTGAAAATATTTTCCCTTCCCAGCCCTTTCCCAGTGGTCCCTGATTCCCCGCATATGTAGTATGTTTGTAACAAATTCAGAATCTGAAGATTATACTCCTCCTACATGAAATTGTTGCTACTTTGGATGTCCTCAAGCATGACATTGTTTTATTGTATGGCCTGTCACATGGGTTTTTTTTTGGTAAATCCACTGCTTCATCATCCTAACTGATAATAGTAAGAATAATAAACAATATGCTGGAAAAAATATTTTGCCTAAGGACAAAACCACTCAAGCATCCTAGGCTTAATTCTTGGTTTACATAAATCCAGAAAACTCCATTGACTTCAATGTGTTTTTGTTTGTTTGTTTGTTTGCCAATGGAGGATATCACCATATGCATGAAGCATGAATGAATTCATTCAGCTGTACTTACTTACACACCTACCTATCTCCCCTTGTCAGACACACCACCCATACTCACTCACTAGTCATACTCAACCCTAGTCACCTTCCTCTCTTAACTCTTCCTGTTTACCACCCCATGTCCTGAAAAGAACATGCACACAAGTCATATTACCTTCACATCCAGAGATCTATTTTCACCTTCTATGAAGAGTGTGGCACTTCTGTGAATAGGTGAGCTATATGTCTGAGTCAGTGGTCACATCTACATGAGACATTACTGTGAAGTAAACTAATTAGTTCCACAGCAAATGTCATGAATCTACGTGTGCCCCTATTGGGCTGGAGTAAACTAATTAACTCAGCAGCAGGATAGCATTTGTATTTACAAATACTATCCTGCTGTGGATTTTTTTACTCCACAGCAACACACATATAGGCACTGCTCTGGCTAGCTGGGGCATGAGAGTGCTTTAGTACATGGGCTGCCTGCTGGCTAGCCCCACACTGGAGCACCCTCATGACCCAGCCACCCCCTCTACAGCATACTGAACTTTGGGAGGGGAGGGAAACAGCTGACTTCTGGGACACCCTGCCAGCTGAGGCTGCTCCACCCTGGCTCAATGTGCTCTGGTCCCAGATGCATGTTCAAACGGTGCTCCCGGGAGCAATAAACTCAAGAACAATAAGTACCAGAGTTTATTTCTTCACATTAATTGCACATGTAGATGTGCCCAGTACATTCATACTCACCAGCTATTTCTGTTTAAGTCTTGCCCTCCACATATGTGAACTCAACCTGATCCCTACAGAACTTTACAGTGTAGCAAAGCCAGGCTGGATCATGGGTCCAGAATAGTCAGGTATCAAAGAGAGTGCAATGGTATCATCCTTTGAAAGGAAACAATGATTAAAATAAAAAGATTTATGAAGTCAAAATAAAGGCAGAGTCTATGTTCATAAGCCTACACAGTTCCCCAGGGCTCACCAATCTCCACATTATTTACATACTTCTATTAACACCAACAACTGCTAAAACAACAGAAAGAGCTCCCAAAAGTCAATTTTACAGACCTTTGATGGGTCATCAAAGCTATGGTTCTGCTGAATAGGTATGCAGGAACGGGCAGAGAACAGGAACCCTTCACTCAGCTCAGGACACCAGTCCAGGGAACTGGTACAAACAAGGCCTGACCCAACAATGTTAGAAGTGAATGCAGAGATTCCCATTGACTTCTGTGGGCTTTGGATCAATTTAATCATGTTACTTTTAGTGCTCATTAAGCCTTTAACAAGCCATGATTTAACTTCAAAAAGCCATGATTTAACTCGTTCCCCACAAAATTGAAAAGTGACTTTCAGTCCAGTATTTCATCTCAAGTTATACATCCGCTCACATTTTATTCCTCTTTGACATTATAGAGCATTGCTCAGTGTGATGCCAGATTCCTTACTTTTATTGAGAAACCTTCCAGATAATAAATCACGAATGTATTTTAATTTAGGAATCAAACTATTTTCTAGCAGGAGGCACAACTGGATTGAATATGAACTTTTCCAAAACTAAAGGATGTTCAAAGTTAGGATTCTGGTACAACCTGTTACATAACCAGAAGTCACTTGTGAAGCATGGATCCTCCAAAGCTCCAGGAATGTTCTTATCTAGGGATCTGATCCATGCACATCTCTACCATTTATAGCTGTAATTGAGATTAGATGAGCTCATTCTGGCTTCTGTCATGAAATTCAAATGCTGATCTGTTTAGTGCCTGCTTATTCTTTCCTCCAAAGAAAACAGTAAGCAGAATAAGTGCTTAAGAGCAAGATGTACCTACTGAAATGTATTTTTTATTAAAAATATTTAGTACAATATATAACCTTGATCTAACTCTGTAACCCCTTAGGCCAGATCAGTGATATCTGGTGCACTTCTTATATCTGATTGAAAGTTAATAACTAATCAGGATGGAGTAGTAGATACTGATACTGTTAGCATGGTGAACACTGAGTTCACAGAGTCCACAAGAGCTGCAGTGGAGCATGGTTCCTCGCAGCACCACCTGCAAAATGCTCAGACCATACTCAGACTGCAACAAGCTCACTTAACCTTGACCTGAAGTCTATGATCCTGAACATCAATGCAGATTTGTTTGCTTTCACAAATCTACTCCCTTCACTTCTGCATGTGCTACATTTTCCTTTTTTTCTAAAATGGGAACACTTTACAAATGAAAAGGGATAACTTGTAATTTTGTTGTTTGTATTGTTACGTGTTACTGTTTGTTACTGTACATGTAGGATGATGCACACAGACATATGAGAGAGAGAAGACTCTTCAAAAATTCAGTAGTCCTAAACATAGGTATACTGATATCACTGCCATTCAAGGGATTGGCTTGGCTTGAGGATTGGCTTGGGGAGCCAAGTCACTTGCCGGTCAGATGGTTTGGAACAATTTGGAAAGGTTTCTTCACTTTTATTGCTGAAGTAGTATCCACTAACTCTTAGCTAACCCACTTGTAGACTGGGGAGGGGGGGAAATGGGAAGATCCATTTTCCCCTCGGCACTGCTCCTTTGTCTTGCTGATGCTCAGCCACTTGGTGCTTCCAATTCTGTTGCTAAACAGTCCACCATGACAACAAATGAGGGCGAAGGATTTGCCCCAGTGAGGTGGCATTTGTATGCATCACCCTTTCAGTAATAATATACAGCAGCTCTGTCAATGTGCCCTGTTTGATACGTACAACTTGCAGTGATGCCAGGTGAGTATTACATATATAAACCTGGAAGAACCAATGGGAGAAAATTCATCTTAGAGTCTTGAACCAGTAGATTTTTCTTTTGCTAAGTGATCTTTTAACTATCTCTCAAAATGTCTATGGAGTTTGGATTGAATGAATTTTATATCACAGTGCCCATACCCCATATCTGCCTCTGGTTCATTTATGTACTTCTGTGGTTCAGTGACAGGGCTCAAACTGTACATTTTTCACTGCAGTTTGGCTTTGAACAAGCTTCTGTGCTGACACCACTTAATGTACTGAAACAAGTATAGGCCTTGTTACACCTTACTCTGTGAACCGCATAAATGTTGATGGCTGCTAGGGCTAGCTCGAGTTTGGAGCAGGGACATGGAGAACTGAAAGGTAAGAATCCCCCTCCCCCCCCATTCCAGGCTTCCCTCCTGCAGCTCCCCCTGGTTCCTCCCCCCACCTCCAGGGCTCCTCCTATCCTTTGGGGTTCCTCCTGCCTCCTCCTACTTATAGCTGCCCACAGTGTGGGGAAGCAGGCAGGGAAGGGTTAACCTGCCTGCTGCTGCTCTTCTTGGGGGTGAATCCACCCAGAGAGCAGCTGGGCATCTACAAGTAAGTGGGGGGCAGAGGGAGGAACCATGAGAGGTGATCTGGGATGCTGGAGAGGGTAGGGTGGACCCGATCTGAGTGAGCAGGGAAGAGGAGTTGGGTGGGATGTTTCTACTAAGATCTAGCCTAGAGTGGCTGCACCTGTTTACTGCACCTCTAGGCTCCAAGGGCATCTATACATGTGCTCAATGCTTGTTCTGACATGTTCTAATTAAAATGCATTGGAGAAGACTCAATTAATCAAGTCTGTGGGAGCATTCTAATTAGAACGCTGCAGCAGCCTCAGCAGCACACATATTCAACATCCCTGCATTTCAAAATGGTGGCAGTGGTACTGTAACTAAAGCTCATTGAATGTTAAACTTAAAGTGCCCCTGCCATCCATTTTAAGCACAGGGTGCTGAATGCACAAGACACTGAAGTTGTTTTAATTAGCTCACATCCCCCCTCCCTCTCCCCTCCCCAATGCACCATGGAACATGTGTGAAGATGCCCTAAAGTATAGCCTAGAGTGCTACCCAGCAATATGAGCTGGGTGGTGCAGATCAGAGCTAGTCCTGCCCTGGAGTGGTATGACTTTGAGCTGCATAAGAAGTGTTTCAAACCAGTTTAAGGTGTTAATGTGGGGACAATCCAAGTGTTAAGAGCTACCCAAATTTACTGTGTCAGAAGGCCTTAATAGAGAGTTTCCCTAACAGGGTTTCTAATGTACGGCTATAGGAAGTGACAGGTTATTCCTGTGTTTTGTTCTTCCTAAAGACGATATATCCTCAGTTCTCATACTCCCCCTTACCCTCTTCTCCCTTGCAACTCATGGAATTAGTGAATGGGTCATGTTACCTTGCTGCCACCTTAGGTTCAATTGGCTTTCTTTACTCTGCTTCTGTCTGAAAAATTGGCTGTAGCCTGCATTTAATTTTGTATCCCTAGAAGCCTTAAGTACTTTTCATTTCACGCATCTGGCGGTATTTGCTTCAAAATGGCTCTAGCCTTGGCTGCAATAAATACTAAGATACCTTTAGAGAGAGAGAGAGGTGTTTGGTGGAGATAAAGCTTGACATCTGTTCTACAATACAATGAAAATGTTTGTGTTATAACTTGTTGTCTGCCATTATTATTTGGCATGTAGTAAAGAAAAGTTTGCGCAGGTTGCTAATAGCAACCCCTAAACTTCCTTTAGTAATTTAAGGACCTGATCCAATGCACTGTGAAGTTGATGAGAATCTTTCCATTGACTTCATATCAACCTTAATTCTAGAAGCCTGGTTATTTTAAAGCAGAAATTAAGGTTTATGTTGGTCTATTTTCAATTGTATAACTTTCCTTTTTTGATAAAGGGTTATCTTATGAAGAAATTTCTTTTTGAGTTAACATTTTCAACTTGCAAACAATTAGTATTATTGAGTAGTCTTTATAGGCTTTATACTAAATACAAAAGAGCTGTGTAAATATTGCAACATCATTAGTTCCTGTAAGGGGTAAATGTTAACCTTAAAACCAATAATGATTTTCAAAGATAACTGTATAAAACATTATGAGAATGAAAGTGTGGTGGGAAAGTCATTATTGTGTTTAAAATATAAACTACAAAGGCCTGGGAGAACAGGATGTATTGTTCCAGTTACTTTGGGTCATGGAATATATTAATAGTTAAATTCCAAGAACTCTAGCAAAGTTATGAGCTGAATGAAAATAACTTTTGAACAAAGGGAGCAAGAGGTTGTCTTTCTGCATGGGAAGATGTAGCCAAATCTCAGTCAAATCATTTGGCAGAGTTATTACATTTTATTTCCTGGCATCAGTCATGTGATCTGGGTGAATGTTAATATGTAGATTACATGACAGAAGCTGTATTCAGTGACTTCAGTGAGTTGTATTATAATATTTAATGGTCACTTGTTCTCCTCTAAGGCCTTACACTTAAAAACTGAACATATTTTATAAGTGGATATCTGCAGGTAAGATGTTCAACTTTATCTAAATGACATGAGAGCTCAAATCTCATAGAAAATAACTCCCAAGTCACTTCAAGTCTGCTTGCTCCTGCCCCCATATCTTCCAAAATACCGCTACAGCATCTGCATATCAAGAGATATTTATACAGTTATAAAGAGTTTTTAACTGAAAATATTCAGTTTCCAAAACCAAAGTTATGAAAAGACAACTTGAAATGTCACAAGCAATGTCTGGAGATCATGGAACTTCCTGTACTCTGACATCAGTTTGTGTGAGCATACAGTGACTTTCAGATCAAAATTGTCCTAGGTAAGATCTCAGAAACACTTTTCTTAACTTTTCTCTTGCATAAGAAAGCATACATTTAAGCCCACTGCTCAGATCCTAATGTTGCTGGAACTTCTATTTACTGGAGTTGTGAGCAGGATTGTGATTATTAATTTGCATGAGTATGCACAATGGAGCAATGATCGTATTCTTCTGTACAGTTTGAATGAAACCAAGATTCTAGAGTGGTTCATGTTCATGCGTGTCCATGACATCTGCAGTGAGTACAGTAGCTTAAGGTTATTTTTCTTGTTTTCTCCCTTCTGATTTTGATCTGGCCCAAGCAAGCATCTACCTAAACAATATAGTTTTCATAGGACAGGCCAAAAGGGAAAACAACTTCTAGTCTTGCTCTTTGTAGACCATCTGTGTTACACTCTCTATGGTAATGATGTTGTTATCCATTATTCTGACTTGACGTATCTTTTTGCAGTTGAATACTAATCATAAGTGAATTTTTTAAGAGGGAAAACTTTCTACATATAACCATGCTGCACTCCTTCCCCCTCGTTTCTCTTTTTCTTTACCCTCAGGAAAAGGACACTGCCTAACACAATAGAAACAGTCTTCCCCAAACCCTTCCCCAGAGCCTTGGCATTGACACAAGGAAATGAACAGACTGAGGATTTAACCACACCCTCCTAAGACCACATCTAAGGCTGCTGACTCACATGCAATTATTTGTGTGAATGCGATCAGAGAAAATGAAATTTAAACCCTGCAGCTAGCCAATAAGTCCTACAGAAGCTTATTTTTTCCAATGAAGACACCTTGGGCAAGGCCTCTGTGGGTTATAAAATAAAGGCTTTATTTTTTCTAGAAACACCTAATTCTGTTTAACTGTTATCATTTTCTAAACTGTTATTTTTTCTTAAGGGAATCAATGTGTTTTTTTCAAGTCTTGCCCGATAAGTGAATAGATATAATATTATATGACTTATTTGACCACTCACAGCTCACCAATGAAGCTTGACTGTGAATATTGGCAGCACACTGTTTATGACTCATCTGCAGAGCAAATATTTTTTTAAAACACTGAGCACTGAACACATTTTAATAACTTGTGACACTAAATTGTGAATGATTCACTCAGTCTCAAAATTCGTCTTACTGTGCACTATGGGCACAGCAAAAGGACTATGTAGCTGCAGTACAGAGAGCCTGGTAGGGTGAAACCCAGCCCGAAGGTAAGATGTAGGAGCCTGTGCAGTAGCACAGAAAGTTTCTGTCAGAGCTATTCTAATTCATAAGAATAGCAATTTCTTGACTAAGTACTGTATCTATCTGCCTAATCATCATACAGTCTGAATGCACTGCAATCACCATAAGGTACTGATCCTCACAAGACCCCTATGAGGTAGGATTGCCCTTTTTTTTTTACACAACATATTGAATCTGAAGCATGGAAACTGTGTGACTTTTTCAAGTTCACATTGGAAGTCTGTGAAAGACCAGACATGTGAATGCAGGTTTGTCAGATCTCAAGTAACACCCTAACCACTATGAAAATGTTTCTATTCAAAGCTGGATCTTTATTTTAGGAGTTGGGTGTGTGTGGAAGTGATGTGATTTAGAGTTTTCTTCATTTCCATTGTTTTCAGTTTGAAAACCTGAACTATTAACATAAAATGTTATCAGAAAGAAATGTTTTTGTCACCAAAGCACCCTCTGGTGGCTCCTAAGTGGTATTGACATTTGCATTGGTGATAGTGTTATTTCTAGTCACTTATTAATTTTTTTTATAAGAATGACACTAAGACTTTTAGAGCGTTGATAAGAGAGGAAATAAAAGAAAGAGAGAAGTGATGTTAAACCTCAGCAAAAACCTGTTTTTCCTACCAGGATTGGAGTACTGATTATTAAAATCACTTGCAGACAATTATTTCCCTCAAATCCAAAGGACGTTCAGATTTTGGTTCATGCTCATTCCTAGCTGGAAGCCTGCAAAGTAAAACAATATTCTGACTCATCTGCAGATGGTATAGCTCTGACACACATGTGCCTAGGGTAAGAATGATCTGGGAGTGTTTGCAGCTGTAATGAATGCATGTCTTTATGCTTTGAAGGAAAAGTGGGTAAACTGATATTCAGTCTCGTGGACTGGTGTTCGGTCTTCCCTAAAAAAATCAGAATTCATGGTGGTTTCTTTCAGACTCTGACTATAAACCTAAGTGCCAAATGGTGTCCTTCCAGAATGTAATTAAATTATGGTTGTATGGAGTGCTGGCTCTAGGGTATTTTGCTGCCTTAGGCAAACTAGAAAATATGTGCGTCTTACAGGAGTCTTCCTGTCGCCCACACTATCAAAATTGTGCTGCTCCTGGCAAGCAAAGAGTGTAATTCAAATACTTTGCAGCTGTGGTATTTTATGCTGAATCAAGCTGGCTGAATAATTTTCATTTTTGGTTTGACGATAATCCTGAAAAACAAAAAATAAATTCTTTTTTGTTCAAACCAAACATAAATTTTACATTTCTGAGGAATAAAAAAAGTTCTATAAATATTGCATATTGAAAGCAAGGTTCTCATTTCATTTTAGCCATTTTTATTATTTGATTTAATAAAAAATAAAGACATTTTAAATGAAAAAACATTTTAAATTTAAAAATCAAAACATTGCATTAAAATGTCAAAAATGTTTGATTAAAAATTTTTTTTTGGCCCTAAATTGGTGAAAGTGACACAAAGTTCTAATATGTTTTGGTGCTGCTAAATTTGTGTTTTTCATCAGGTAAAGACTCTTCTAAGCTCCCCCTCCCCAAGCCCTCTAATGTTGAACAAATGCTACAGGTTAAATTGTATTGGATATCTCTTTCCGGTGAGTAAAAACACTGGTGATAATGCAGTAGGGATGAATGACCTTGTTATTTTTTATTTTCATTTGAATGAAATATGAATCACTTTTACTCTTAATATATCTTTCAGAAGCATGTCTGAAAGCAAAGTGGTTATGTTTTCCAGCAGTGTTTAGAGGAGCCCTCTAATTGCCACCACTGTAAACATAGTGGGAAGAAAATAGAGCTTATCAAAAATTATCTGACAAAGTGGATTTCCATCAGAAAATGCTGAGTCTAAGAAACTAAACCATTCTCTGGGAATAGATCATTTCCACTGACAATGTCAAAACATCCTGGCATACTGGTTCCCTAGTAACTAGGTGCTGGGAAGGTGGGGCGCCTGGTTTCCAGAAATTTATCTGGTTAGATCATTGGGCTTTCAGAGCTAACTATTTTAGGATTACCCAGCTGGAAATTTCACCCAACTTTCAAAGATAATTTATATTCACTTCTTGCTCTCGGTCAGCTATACTTTCCTTAGTTTGTGGGTGATTTTACATTGAAGGCCAGGAGTTTGGTTCCTGTGCAGATGTACGTTCAAGATTCATGATAATTATTCCCAAGTTGTGACATTAAGGCAGAATTATGCCACATGAAGAGGGAGTTTTTCAAGTAACAAATGTAAAGTGTAGCTCTTGAGCCCCTTAGACGGGCTCACAGCATGTGAGAAGATTTGATTTACACTTTCAAATCTGTAGCAGGAAGCCATTTGGGCAGAAGTTGTTTAATGAATCACAGAAACTTTGTAGATCACACAGCTTTTCTTATTGCATTAAAATGTGTTGTTTAGCACTAAAGAAAATAGCTGATTCTTAATTTATCCAGTTCACAAGGACAAAGATTTGACCCTTCAGGTTTGAATCCATAGTTGCAAAACATTGAGGATAATTCAAACCTAGTGGATATTCTGCTTTACCTTTCTATAGACTTCCTAAGATTTCACAGGTATTAAGCATTATCCATATATCAAATGTTCATTTAGAAGAGAACTTGTTAGATAATTGGTCTACAGCAGCCCCTGCTGAGATGATATGAAACTGGGAACCAATTTGAAAAACTTCAAAAGGTAGGAGTAGAAGTCAGAAGGATCTTGATACATTGGGAACCTGTGCTAGAGGTAATAGGATAAAGTTCAGCACAAATAAGTGTAATATGCTATATCTAAGGAATTCTTCAAGTATCTCAAGAATAAGAGGAAGACCAGAAAAACCACAGGTCCCTTATGGACTGCAGAAGGCAATCTAGTTACGGGTGATGCGGCAAAAGCTGAAGTATTTAATGCCTTTTTTACTTCAGCCTTCACAAATAGGTGCCACTACCAGATGACAAGAGCAGTTGGAAGCAAAGACAGAGAAGGAGAAAAACAGCCTAAAGTAATAGTAAAACAGGTTAGGGTTTACTTAAGGAAGCTAGATGCCTTCAAGTCAGCAGGGCCCAATGGGATGCACCATAGGGTAGTGAAAACATTGGATGAAGTAATTTGAAAACCTTTGGCTATCCTCTTTGAGAATTTGTGGAGGTTGGGTGAGGTCCTGCATGATTGGAAAAGGGCAGATATGTACCCATATTTAAGAAAGTAAAAGAGGCTATGAGACTGCTCAGGTTGATTTTGATACCTGGAAAGATCATGGAGCAGATCCTTAATAAATTCATTGTGACAGACTTAGAGGAGAACAAGGTGATCAGGAAAAGCCAGCATGGATTCACCACAAACAAGGTGTGCCTGACCCAGCTGATTTCCTTCTATGATGAAGGGATCTGTGGATATGGGGAGAGCAGAAGGATGTGGACAGTTTGGAAAGAGTCCAGCACAGAGAAACAAAAGGATTAGGGGCCTGGAAGGCAAGACTTCTGAGGAAAAGCTGAAAGAACTAGGGCTTTTTTGCCTGCAGAAGAGAAGACTGGTGATGGGGGTGGGGATTTCATAATAGTTTTCACATACCTGAAGAGTGATTACAGAGAGGATGGAGATGGGATTTTCTCCATGGTCATATGGTACAGGATTTGGGGTGATGGCCTCAAGCTGCAGGAAGGGAAATTTAGGTTGGAGATTAGAAGGAACTTTCTGACCATGAGGGTGGTCAAACGTTGGAACAGGCTACTTAGAATAACTGTGGAATTTCCATCCTTGGGAATTTTCAAGTCCAGGTTGGATAGACACTAGTTTGGGATAGTTTAGCTGGGTTAATTCTGACTTGAATAGGGGGCTGGACTAGATGTCCTTGTGAGGTCCCTTCCTGCCCTACTTTTCTACAATCCTATAATCCTAATGGTACAAATACAGAGTTGCTGAGTGGTAGCATTGTTGAGAAGACATTTTTGATGGACACCAGACTCAAAATGAATTAACAATGTGATTCAGTCATAAAAAACAAAACAAAACAACCCCCCCTCGAAAAACCCAAGCTCGCTGCAAAATACCCCCCCCCAAAAGAAAATGCTATTTGTGTTCTATCAACAGGAGTTACAGGGTCTTGGTACACACAAATTTTGTGGAGCTCTTAACCCCTGGATTGTCTGCACATTAACACCTGAAACTACTTTTAAGCACTCATTATGTGGCTCAAAGTTACGCCTCACCACGGCAGGATTATCTCTGTTCTGTGGTACCCAGCTCATGTTACACCGAGTTGTAGCCACTCTAGGCTACATCTCTGTGTAGACACTCCACCTGCCCCTGCCCCCCTTGACTGGACCAGGTTGGGCCCACAGCTCCCCCTTCTCCACTTACCTATAGCTGTCCATGCTGTCTGTCCCAGGGTTGTAGGCAGGGAAGGATTAAGCTGCCTGCCTCCTGGTACAGGCGAAGGACAGCAGCCCAGCAGTGGTGGGCCAGACTGGCAGCTTAACCCCTCCCTGCCTGAGGGGCAGGGAGGGAGCCCTGGAAGCAGATGAGGTCCTCAAGGAGCAGGGTAGGGGAGCCCCAAGAGGGGGACTGGGCAGGGGGAAACCCAGAATGTGAGTGGTGGGGGTTTCTTAGTTTTCAGTCCTCCAGACCCCTGCTGGCCTGAATGTGTGACTGCTCCAAGCTCAAACTAGTGCTAATACCAATTAGTGTTTGTGAGGCTTACAGGATAACGTGTAACAAAGCCCATCAGTGTGAGACCTGAGAGATGATAGTGCCACTTGGCACTGATTAGGCGTTGTCTAAAATGTTGTGTGCAGTTCTGGGCTTCGTTATTTTAAGAAGAATGTGAAGAAGGTCGAGGGAGTCTGAAGTTTGGTGACAAAATGCTAAAGGGGTTGGGAAGAAAAACCTTGTGCAGAAAGGCTGATAGAACTATGCACTTTTAGCTTGGAGAAAAGGTGATTAAGGCGATAAATGATATCAGTGTTCAGCTATTTACTATAAAGAATAACTGCCATAAAGAAAAGGAAGAACATCTATTGTTCCTTGCCGCTGATGGCAGGATGCAAGAATGGCTTTAAATTGCAACAAAGTAGATTTAGATTAGATCTCAAGAAAAAAAAAAAAGAAGCTTCCTTTCTGGTAGGACAGTGAGGCAGTGGAATAGATTGTCCAGGGAAGTTGTACAGTCTCTTTCCTTGGAGGCTGGGCTTTTTCAGGAGGAGGTTGGATAGGCAGTAGGCAGGGTTGATTTAGGAATAGCATTCCT
>NW_005842048.1:421161-462877 GCF_000455745.1 Alligator sinensis
TTCCAACTTTGTAACTTTAGGATTCTATGAAAACATATGTTGAAAATAATTGTGTTAGAGGGGATCACCTGCAGATAATGGCATTGCATGCTTGAAACGCTTGTCAATGAGCATTTAATTTGGTCAGCAACACCTTTATGACTGGTGATAATGCATAAGAAGAAAGAAGCAGCTAGGAGGGCTGACAGAAGGTATCTCCTATTATTTCTATAGTATGCATGGTTGGTATAAGAATCACTGAGCAACAATAAACACGCAGAGTCACATTTTCAAAAACATGTATGTGATTGAAGACCTGACATCAACATGATATTTAGACTCCCATCTGTCAGAGTTTTAGAGGTGTTCAGCTGGGCATGAGGCATGTGAATACCTGTAAAAATTCAGTTTTCTTTTGAAATGTAAATTTTACGTTCTTTTAAAACTTTAACCCACAATCTCAGACTGCCATTTTACCGAGTCCACTTTCATAATACATTTTAATTATATAACTTCTAAATACAGCAAATTCTACAGAAAAAAATGAAATGCTTCAAAGCAACTTAGACTGGGTGCTCAAGGCCTACAGAATGAGTATTTAATAATTAAATGACTTATATGTAAATATTTCATAACACATCAATGAGTGCCTGCTGGAAGCTGAAGCCAGCAATAATCATTTCTGCTCTCTGCAGTCAGAATGTACTATTAGGCCAAGAGCAGCTGCTCTGCACAACCAGTAGTGGCTAGTGCAGCATCTTAGCAGGACTCCCTTAGCAATGGTGATTACATTTTCCTTAATGAAAACTACAAATGCAAACGTGTGAGCTGTTAGAATGGAATGCATGTTCAGATGGACTTTGTTTTCTGAAAGTGATCCCAATTTTAAACAGGATCCTTGTTTTAGATGATCCCATTAACTCACAGATCACTAAGTGGTGAAAATAGAGAGGCATTTTTCAGGGCAGATTCCTACAAAGGTCTAAAAAGCACAACTATAGTACAACTACAGTGTAAAGAAACTGGCAGTTGCCTGCCACTTGAAGACCTCCCAGACATCAGCAGTGGTGAAGCTAATGTGATTGCAAGCACGTGATTACTAACTGGCTCATCTGCCATATTTCTAATCACAAAATTGGTTTCCTAATTTGTTAGCTATCCACAAAATAGTCAACATGTCAAGAATTCATTCTCATACAGAGTTGCTGAGGTCTGATTGTGACAATGCTAAGATATTCCTCCTTTGCCATCCCACACTTGAGAGGGTGAATCTTAATAATAAAGATTATAATCATAACCTGGTAAGGATTTCATCAACAAATTTGACAGACAAGCACATAAAGTCTAGATCTTTAATACAAGCCAAGCAGACTGGATCAATTAATGGTGAAAGCCTTACAGTACATGGGAGTGCTGAAGATAAAAAAGCAATGTTGGCGTATTGGCTGTACACAAATGAGAGTATCTCAGCAATGATTTGGGGTTTGAAAGTCTTCCAACACCTCTTGCTGACATTGAGAAGAATGAGCTGCTTTCCCAAAAATGCAGGCTTCATATATGGTCAGAGCAGCTCCTCCTAACAAATCTGGTGATATGCCTGACAACGCAGAAGAAGAAACATCTTCCTCGTCATCCTTCAAAAACAAACAATCAAACAAACAGAAAATGCTAAAAAAAAATCCCTTTGCATTATATATCAGATCCCTGTGGAATAGCCTGTGCAAAAAATTTTGGAGCACAAGACAAAGAAAGGGGAAAAGTAAAAAACAAAAAGACCAGGAACAAGGCAAGAAAAAGGGCAAGTATAATATCCATGAAAAGAATGTCAAAGGAGAAAATGAAGATCCAGAAGAGAAAGCCAAGTTCTGTGTCATGTTGAAACTAGGGAAAGTTGTTAAAAAGATTAAAATAATAAAAAAGCTCTCCTGAAAATGATGTGGGGGTGTAGCTGTCTTCTGCTTTTCATCTCCCTCTCTCTCCCCAGCTACTTCTGGCTTCAAGTACCCTGGATGTGCTAACTTCTTTCCTCATTTGTTTAATGTTTCACAAGTTCTGATGAACTACATAGACCTTAAAGTAAGAAGATGGAGCCATGTGGAGGAGAACAACAGAGGATTCCATCTACACTATGAGCCAGTGGCACTGGATTCAGATAGGTTTGCCAAACAAAAATTGAGCAGAGCTAGTAAAAAAAAAAAATGGATGGAAATATTTTCTGTAAAAAAACCTGCAGTTTTCTTGAGTTGAAAGTTTTTGCAAAGTAGTATTGATTTAAATGAACCTTTGAGAAGAAAGCAAAACATTTCAACAAGTCTCACCTTGACTTTTATATTACAAAAATAAATGTAATGTCTCCATAGTACACTCTCTCTCTGCCTGCCTGCCTGCCTGTCTAATTTCTATACCATCCTTCCTAACAAAGACCCAGGACAGTTTACAATAAGTAAACAGAATAACTTAAAACAGGAAAGCAGCAAGAGGACTAAAACAACTTAAAAGGGAAACTAGAACAACAAGATAACCAGAGAACTCCTACATAAAAACAATATATACATATATGCTATACACTGGGGTGGCAAAATACAGTCCACTGGCTGGATCCAGCCTGCGAGGCCATTCTATCCAGCCCGCGGGGCTCCTAAAAAATTTGGAAAATTAATATTTCTCTGCCCTTGGCTCCTGTCAAAAATGACAGGAACCAAGGGCAGTAGGACGCAAGGGAAGCCTGGTGGGCTCCAACAACAGTGGGGCCCGCCTGGCCCCGCACCCCAGCCAGAAGCCCCAGCCGGGGTTTCTGGGCTGGAAGCACATGGCTGCCCCAGTGTGGGAAGCTCTGGTGGGGGGGAGGAGGGGAACTCAGGCAGGGAAGGAGAGCGGTGCTGCAAGCACCTGCAGCACAGGGCTCCGGGCATGGAGTGCCGGGCATGGACTGGGGAGGGGCTGCTTTCTCCCCTCCCATGCTCAGCACCACCTTGTAACCTGGCCGGTGCTGAGCATGGGGAAAAGGTGGTCCCTTGCCCACCGCATGGCCAGTGCCCCACACTGCAGCGGCTTGCAGCCTGCCTGGGTCTGCCTGTGCCTGCTCCGGACAGCCCCACGTGGGCTGCGAGCGCCTGCAACATGGGGCGCCAGCCATGGGGCAGGTGAGGGCTGACTTTTCCCTGCACTCAGCACCAGCTTCTTCCCTGCTGGTGAGTAGGGGATTGGGGCTAAGTGCTGCCCCCTGCCTGTACAGCATGGCTGGGGGGCACGGGGTGTGAGTGGGTGGGGAGCCAGTGGGAGCATGGGGCCTGCCCCAGTGTCCCGGGGCCAGTGCGAGTGGGGCCCAGAGCAGGGTGGCAGGAGCACAGGGTCCCAGCTCACAGAGGCTCTATGGAGCTGGGCCAGCTCCCCGCTCCCTGCTGGTGCAGCCCAGCCCAGCTCCACAGACCCCTGCCAGCCTGCACCCTGCTTTGGGCCCCACCGGTGCTGGCCCTGGGACATTGGTCCCAAGATGGTGACCAGGGGGCAGGGCACCTGTCAAGGGGCGGAGCTACCCATGCGGCCCTCAACAGCCTGCCAAAACTGGGTAAGCAGCCTTCTGCTCAAAATAATTGCCTGCCCCTGCTATACACATACATACATTATACATATACACCTTATGATACCTTATGCATTATATCATATGTAAAATATATATAAAAATGAATACCTGTTTGAGTCTACACTGATTTTAAGTTCATGCTTTTTAGAAGTTAGAATAGTACACAAGATCTGCTATTATTATAAGTAAAGGAATAATTGTCATTTGTTTTCTTTATTGGAATGAAAGAAAGCTTTTACATTAATGATGCTTAAAAAGTATTCTGTAAGTAATATCCCTTTACATATTTGAGAAAAAAATCTGTATTACAAAGGGTCCTAACAAAGTCTTAGTGAAATTTGTATTAGATTCCATTTTTGTTCTAAATTTTACATCTGGCTCCTCATTATGAACTGAACCAAACATTAAGTTCTAAGCACCATTTAATTTAGTTTGAATCTGAACTGTTCAGTAGTTTCCCAGGTTGCAGATCCATGCAGAAATGTACTCCCTGCATGTTTTTATGAGATAAATACATTCTCTACAAAGTTCAAGCTTATCTATATTTCCAAGATTTGCCCCCAATACTTGTGGACTAAACTGAGCTCCGACATACTTCCATGCCACCTTTTTGAAGCTAATGGTATTGGTTGAGAGGGGAAACCAAGCAATTTTCTCTCTTAGATTCAAAGCCTAGCTTTTGTGCAAACACAGAAGTCAGGAGGAGCATCCCATTCACATGGTTAAAGTTTACTTCCATAAATGCACATGGTATTTGATGCTTCCCCTTCCCATCTGAAACTGAACCAAATACAAACATACAGTGAGATAAATATTTGGTTTCCACAAAAGGGGTGGAATTATTCTTCTTTTATTTATGTAAATTTATTTTTGACACTGCTCTTTATTTAAAAGGAGTCTGCAAATATATCTTCTGTAAGAATACTTCCAGGGAAGGCAAAGCATAGAAGAGTAAAATGGCAATTGTTATTATTAATGGCCCTGAAACAAAGCCAGCACTTTATTTTTCTGCATGAGATTATTCTAGATATTTACAGATTGTGGTTTTTATCTCAGTATTTCACCATTAATTTTGAGGCAAGGCAATGTATAGAACTATGATAATTACAATTCTGTAGTTCTTGTTCTTATTTCTTAAAAGAGTTATTACAAAACCGCATTTCGTCTCATAAGTACCTATTAATACAGCACATGAATAGCATGCCATTAGGTGCATTATGGATAAAATGTTCCCCAAACTATCCCAGCTTCTGCCAATGTTCTTCTTTGTATTTGAGGCATTGGTTATTTCCATGGCATATATTCAGCTGCAAATTTCTTACCAGTGTTGCTGACCTGCTTCTCCTTCCACCTTCATTGTGAATAGATATCTACCTGCTACTTCAGTGCTTCTCAACTTTCTTAGGCTGAAGCTACCCCTCATTAGGCTCAAGATACCCCTGATAAAATACCAGATCTTAGTTTTCACTTATTTTTTGACACCAGAAAAATAATAGAGCAATTATTGTATTGCAAAGAACTCAGAAACACCACTACAGGTCAGAATGTCTTTAACACCAAGAATTCCTATTTGAAATCTCTGGGTTTATTTTGTGAATCATGCTTGCATACCTAACAGTGCTAAAATTGTATGGTACCCTTGAAAGGACCTCAAGGCATGCTCAGAGTGCTACAGCATCCTTGCTGACAATCACTGAGCTACTTTGTCCCATCTGCTGTGGCAGATAGGACAAAGGCAGACAGGACTGAGTCCTTTTTGGAACTAATCAACAGGTAGCTGGTAATGTCCCTCCTTGAAATGTCCCCTTCCTTTAAAAAAGTTGTTTAAGAAGAGCTTAAACTAATGAGAGGGGCTTTGTTTTCTGATGGGGTGTTAAATGTTGATAACAAAACTGATAAATTCACTGTTGGGGGGGGCTCCCTAACCAGCAGGGATCCTGGTTTTCCCAGATATAAAATCACAAATTTTGTGATAAAAATCACATATTTTCCAATAAAACACCCCCAGCTGCCAGGACTATGGATCAGGGTCCACAGTCCCTTGCACCCACTCCCCACTGCTGCCAGCTGCAGAGGGAGTGGGGGCTGGCTCTCTGCCATTGTATGCACTCCTGAGGGGAGCAGGGGAGCAGCAGTGAGGGCAGCAGCCCAGGTTTGTTTCCCTCAAAGCAGCCCTGCACACAGAAGGTACATCACCAGGGCAGCAGGGAGCTCACAGTGGTGAGCAGCTTCTCTGCATGGCCCTGCTGTGCCGTCATGCCAAGTCATGCCCACTGGGCTTCAGAGGCCCTGGGAGAGGGCAGCAGAGCAGAAAATCACACTCACAGCCTGTGCCTGACCCACGCATAGATCTGGTGGTTGCTAGTCCCCCCACCTCCCTCAGGAGTACACGTTGCGATGGGGAGCCAGCTCCCGCACCTGGACGAGCCACCCGGGGGCCCATCCAACTCCCTTCTGGGGCCCTGCTGCCCTGGGCCCCAAGCCCCACACACCCCCTGGCTGGGCAGCAGCCCTAGTTTTAACCCTGCCAAGCTCCTTCCAACCCTCCCTACGGGGACCTCAATCCCCCTCTTCCCCCCCACTTACCTGCAGGAGCTGCTCTCACTGCCTGGGGCCATGTGCATTGCAGATGCACACTCCCCCTGTCTCACCACCCACCTTCTGCTCCCCCTCAGCTCCCTGCAGGCTAGAACTCTGCCAGGCTGCAGGGAACTCATTGCAAAACTGGAAAACCCATGGGTTTCTCCAGTAAAATGATTAATTCGTGTTTGCCTCTAGCAAAAGGTAAAATCCACTGTTTACTCTGTTTTTCTGTGGGAAACAGAAAACCCAGATCCCTGCTAATCAGAGCATCCTGCTGGGGCCTGGCCATACCCGCCCCTGCCTCAGCTCAGCACTGTAGAAGGGAAGGGGGTGCTGCTCTAGAGCCCCCCTGGGTTTTAGCCTGAGCCACTGCAGGCATATGCCTGGATTTCTGGGATGTCTATACAGTTACAAACTGGTTTAGCCTAGCTAAGTTAGACAAACCTGCAAAGATTGAATCAATTCAGACTCAGGCTTTTTGAATGTCTGTCCCTAGCCATGTCTCATTCCTTTCCCAGTTCCTGGCTGCATCTGGGGACTGTATGCAGAAACTGGAGCTGAATTTAGATAAGACAGAGGTGATGGTGGTGGGCAGACCACTTATATACCTAAGGGATGGCCTTCTCCCTTATGCTCCATCCTTATCCATAAGGCCAGTCAAGAGAACCTACTGCAAGTACCATCAGTATGCCATATTTGCTTGGCAAAAACATGTGAAAGGTCATTCTTGGCAGTTGCTCCTCAACTCTGGAACTCCCTCCCTCTTGAGGCCCATCAGAGACTACTTCTTTTGGAAGCACTATAATACCTTGCTATTTGGACAGGTGTTTAGTAAACAAAGCTAGGCTGAGATATAGTTTAGGGAGTTTCTGTTTTTGGTTGATATTCTCGTTCCTTCTTAAGTTGTTTTTTCTCGTTTTACTCTCCTGTTTTGTAAGGCACTGTCCTCTTTTTGTAGGCCACCCTGAATCTTTGTTGGGAAGGGCAGTGTTTAAATCAAATAAATAAATAAATAGATCAACTGGCTCATGGAGTGAAATTTTCCAGCTCAGATGCTTGGTTGGTAGTAACATTCTGTTGACTGTCAGCAAATAGCATCTGAAAAGCAAAGGCAATTTTTACTTTGCAGCATTGATCACCAGAAAATAGAAAGCCTAAACCTTCAAATAAAAAGGTGTATGTTAAATTTTCAGACAGTATTTTGTTATAGCAGTGCTATTGTTGCCTTCTGTGATCACACTAAAGCTTATTCATATAATTGAAAATGTAAAGATATGAAACAAATAGGCCAAAAGATTCAATTAGGAATTTTTTTTCATTGAAAGAATTACTTTACTCATCTCACTTTCAATAAGCACTCAATTTTGAATTTTTCTCAAGGGCTATTTTGACAGCCATCTGATCCCGGATTCTGTTGCCCTTGAATGTACTTAAAAGATCAGCTTTTTGCTATTCTGAATAATGTAATACAGATTATGCTATCCTGAATGATGTATACATCCTTATAATGTATACATATTTAGATTTTAATATGATTTTTGGAGCCCAGGGAGGAGAGAGCAGCATTCTGCAAATCTGTCTATGGATTTAATTTAGGTCTACCGCTAGATAGTTATAGGCCTAAATCTAAATCATGAGAAACTGTGATGATGAAAAATAATTTGGAAGACTCCAATCTACACACAGTTCCAAAGATTCAAACCTTCCCTGAAGATCATTGGGCAGTAGCCTGTATAAAGGGACGAGCCTTGTAGCATTGTCATATCTTATCATCAGTTTTCAAGGTCTATCTCTGTGTATATTTCATTTGAAATTGTTACAGTATTTGACCAAGAGCCATGTTTCATAAAGATCAGCTGAGAATTCTTTTCTTGTTTTAGTAGCATCATTTAAAGGCAAATTGAGATTATTAGGAGCTGAAACAACCATTTAGCTGACTTCAGGCTGACTGCTTTTTATTTGAAGTTTTAAGATTGCCTGAGTTGCGTGGTCTGAGGGCTAGTATGGGAGTTAGGGAATCAGCAAAAATGAGATGTTTACATACTAGCAAATGATGCCTGGAGGCATCTATGAAAGCCTTAACTGTTTACACTTTTGGTTGCTGTCAGTGAGAGATGTATTCTATTCAGTTACAAACTAAATTGACCTCAATCTCTCGTGCATGCTTTATTCATTCTGTGGAGGATTTACAACAGCATTTTTGTGTTGTGGCTGCTGTTTCATGCTAATAATATGAAGCCAGTGCTGCTTGAAGTAACAATTAAATGTGAGGGGAAAGGGAATAGAAAGAGCCATTTGAGAGCCAAACATTTGTAACATGAATTTTCTTGTTTGCTTACAGTTGCTCATTGTGGCAACAATAACAATGGGCCTATTGACTTTGGAGAAAGCAAGAACAGGCCCAAGATTTGTAAGTTAAAAGACTTGATCTGAGTGTTGTACATCTGGAGCTAAGCGAGGTATTTGATGACAGTAATCAGACATTTATAAAGTTAGCACGTCCCTGTTGCATGATTGCTGAATGGTCATCTATGGATCAGTTAAGTGGTTCTAGTGATCTGCAGGGTATCCTAGTCATCTGCTTGACTCCAGCTGTGACCAGCATAAAACTGTTACACTGGCCAGTGGTTTGCAATGCTTGTTTTTTATCTAGTGTTTAAACCTAGAGAAGCAGAACTGCTGTGGCAGAGGAGTTAAGACTCTCACCAAAACTCCAGACATGTGAGTTTGCTATGTTGCTCCAGGCTCACACCAAAGGCCACTTCCAGTCAACCCAGTTGTAAATGAACACCCAGTTGTTTGGGGTGGAGAGCCAAATGAGGCCTAGATGTGATACAGCAATATTGCTTCTTTGTTGCTGTTAGCCACAAAAATGGGTCTGTCTTAATCACACTAGGCTGATGGGTTGCTGGGCTTGTCTGGACTTTTCGTGTGACTTGGTAAAGTGATGGATGCAATAAAGCAAATGCTTCTCAAATGGGGGTTAATATACCCATTGTGAACTTGTGGAGGGTACAGGAGAAGGAAGAATGCGAAAGCAGAAGGGAGGAGAAAAGGCATGGGTGACTGGTGCCTCTTGAGTCAGGGGAGGCACGTGCCCCCACAACACCAGCCAGCAACCGGGGAGGTCCCCTAGTGGCCAATATCACTGACGGGGGAGTCCTCAGTGGCCGATTGCGCTGACCGGGGTGGGGGGTGAGGGAGTTCCCCCATGGCCAATCTCACTCACCAAGAAGCAGAACAGTCGCTTTTGCTGGCAGTCTTGCTCCCTGGCCGGCACTCACAGGGAGGGCACCAGCACTCCTGCCTGCCCCCCTGCCTCTCATCACCTAAACAGGGAATGTGGCCTGACAGGGGGTGCACCAGCACTCTTAGGGGGTGCACATGCACCTCCTTACACTCCCCTACGCATCGCCACTAGGAAAAGGAAATAAAAATGGAGAGAGAGAAAAAAAAAAAAGGTCAGATAATTCTACAATATCTCCTAGAAGGCTTACAGTGTAGTTGCACTGACATAATATGTTATTTTTTATTATCCATAATTTGGAATAATAGAGGGACACATCAATTAATAAACTGAAAATATGGACTGGCCTGGGTCAGAACAGCAGGAAATAACTTTGCAACATGGGAATACACTAGAGCTCGAAGTTCACAGTTTTCATTTAGAACCAGGTCTCTTATTTAGAGTTCAGTGGAAGTAATTACAAAAGAGGTGGGGATGGTGGGGGGTGGCATATAGTGTGATACCGCCTTGCCTCTGGGAGTTCCTGGGCACATTGTGCTTCAGACAGTGGCATTGCCTCCAGGAGTAGCTGAGAACTCTTAACCTGAAAATCCACTTAGGCATTATCTGATTCTCAGATTGTACTGGAATAGTTTAAAAATAATGAAGAGGTTTTAGGATTGTTCTTGGGGAGCTCTTCCCAAGCATGGTGTGTGCTCTAGGGGAAAGCTTTAAGATGCATATTTGAAAATATAACAAGTATAGATTGAAACTGGCATCTTGGACTGATCAGTGAGGAGTCAGCCTCTTGGTGCAGAATGAGAAATGATAAGTCAGAAGTGAAAAGACCCTGAAGAACTTTGAGAGTGAAGAAAAACAGCTTTTGTTTCAAGTAATAGAGACGGGGGAGTCAGGAGGGATTCAGAGAGAAGGCTGACATGGTCTAGGAAAGATTCCTTCTTAAGGTCAGAAAAAAGGGTCTTGTGACCACAAGATGAAGCACAAGATGATATATCTAGAGAGGTTTTGTCTAGAGCCGCGATTCTCAACCATTTTTAGATTGAAGCACCCCACTGTAACTTTTGTGAATTAAGGTATACCACATTTAAAAAACAAGGTTATTTATTATACTGCTTACCTCCTCACACAGAGGCTGGGCAAGGACAAGTGTCCTTGTATTCCAGAACACCCTTTAAAGGATCTCACAGCACCTTCTGGATTCTTAGAACCCAAGCTGAGAATCACTGATCTAGAGAAATTAGGCAGAAAGAATGTGCAGCACTCAGATGCAGCCTAGATGTGAAGACCCAGGGAAAGGTGAGAGTCAGGCCTGAGTCACAGGCAGGGTGATGGTATTGTCTACAATGACAGAGAAAAAGGGTAAGAAGGAGGAACCGGGGACAAGGTATAGGGTACCTACAGATGTTAGGGCCCTGCTCTAAGTCATGGCATTTTACATAAAGCACTATGAGTTAGACCTTCCTCCCACACGCAACTGATGTTCTCCTGTTGGGTTGGGGGGAACCAACCTGCATTGACCTAGCCAGAAGGTGGGGGCACTCCAGCAGCCTCTAAGGAAGATGCTGAACTGTCCCTTCTCTCCCCAGCCCCCTGCCTAGGTCCAGGGCTGTCAGTGGTGGATGGAGGGGAAAAGGAAGGGAGCTTCCAGCTGTTGAATGGCCAGAGATGGGGGTGGGTAATGGAGCCATGTTACCTTATGGCCCTCCTCAGCTACCCTGGCTAGATGAGGGGGTCTGAGGTGAGGGGGCTCCATTCCTCCTCCCTCCTCCTCAGCTCTGGCCATTCAGCAGCTGGGAGCTCCATGCTGGCTGCTCTGGGATGCTTTGAATGGCTAGTGCTAAGGAGGAGAAGGTGCAGAATAGAGCCCCCTCACCTCATGGACCCAGCTTGGATCCCCCCAATAACCTAGCTGAGGTTGCTGGAGTGGGGGCCTGTGAGGTGAGGGTGCTCCATTCCCCCTGCTCCCCCTCAGCTCTGGCCATTTAAAGCAGTGGGGAGCTCCCTCCTCTTACCCCTCCCTCCCCCTTGACAGACCGAGGCGGCACCAGCCCAGCCCTGCCCCTACATGTGGAGATTTCACCCTGGAGGGAACACAAGTGCTCTAAGGCACTCTGCTTTAGAGCACCTTAATTCAATACCTCATTTGGCCAAGGTTAATTTTTCACATGATCAGCCATTTTAAAAGTGATCTGCAGCTGTTAAGTCATGGCTGTAGAGCACTTTCAGGGGTTTGTTCCTACAAAAAATGTCACTTGTGTATGCACCTTAAGAGCTCAGTTTTAGTCATGTTGAGTTTGAGCTGCTGGCTAATTTAGATTTCAGTGGAGGTAATACCATAGAGAAGAGAGTGAGAGATAGTGTGATACTGCCAATAACAATGAGAGAGAGAGAAGCCAAGATTTTAGTCTGGAAAGTAGAGAGGTCTGGAGGAGGGAAGTGGATCAGTGACTTGTCTGCATAAACCTGGTAACTGAATTAGTGTCTGCATAAGAAATTGCCCAAAGATTAGGGTAAAGTCTTTGATTTTCTAAAGTTTTGTGATTTTCTCGCACAAAACATTGAGGGCAACCAAAACAGGACCATGTCACAGATAGGACAGAAGGAAAAGATTTCAAGAATTAGGACAAGTGATGGATGACTTCAACTACCCAGACATCTTGTGGGATGAGCACTCAGCTAGATCCAATCCCTCAAAAAACTTCCTCACTTGTGTCGAGGAGCTCTATATAACTCAGGAAGTCTACAAGCTGAATAGGGGCAAAGCACTCCTAGACTTGGTTCTGGCCAAAGGGGACAATCAGTTGAACAACATGCAGATTGAAGGGAAGCTGGGCAATGGGGAACATGAGATGATCAATTTCTCCATCCACCACAAGCCAAGGAAATCAGCCAGTAGGGTTCTTTCTTCAAGGATGCAGTCCTAAAAGCTCAAAGAAAGTCTATTCCCTCTCAGAAGAAAGGCAGCAAAAGAGCTGGGAGATCCCCTTGTCTCAACAGGGAAGTCATGGACCTCATGAAATGAAAGCAAGAAGCCTAAAAGGGATGGAAGTCAGGAACAAATACCAAAGAGAAGTACTCAGCAGTCACCTGCACCTGTAGGGGGCAGATCAGGACAGTGAAAGCACTAACCGAACATAAATTGGCACCCAGAATCAAGACAACAAAAAGTCCTTCTTTAGATGTGGAGGAAGTTGCCAAAGGAACAAGGGAAGCATAGGGCCCCATATAAACAAAATGGGACAACCATTAACTGACACCCAGGACAAAAACCAACTCCTGAATGAATACTTCACATCGGTATTCCACCAGTCCAAGGGTTTTAGCCTGCTTGACAGGATACAGTATAGGCGATGCATAGGGGGAGAATGAGTGGGGCACATGTCCCCCATTAGAGCACTAGTGCCCCCGCTGACAGTGAGCACTCCAGCTGGTAGGGGGGCATGAAGGGTGCTAGTCCCCACCCTGAAATTGGCTCTGCTGCTGCCGTGCCACACGCAGAAGTGCACTTCTGCCACTGCTGTGCCAGCACTTCCACCGCTGCCAGGCTACATGTGGAAATGCTAGCACTTCTGCCACCACTGTGCCACTGGCAAGCTGGGGGACCCCTGCCAGTCGTGCCCCACTGGTGGACCCCCCAGACTCGGGAGGCACCAGTCACCCATGGGATACAGGTTGACCATGGTGGGGGTGACCACCCTCCCATAGTTGATGTAGATCTTGGGGGGGAGCACCTACAAATGCTAAAACTTTATGAGTCAGCTGGACTGGGTGAACTACACTCAAGAATGCTAAAAGAACTGGCTGATGTCATCGCGTGACCAATGGCAGAGTTATTTGAAAACTCGTGGTGCTCAGGAGAGGTCCCAGAAGACTGGAAAATGACAATGTAGAACCTATCTTTAAGAAAGGGAGAAGGGAAGAGCCAGGAAACTACAGACCAATCAGTTTGACCTCAATCCCAGGTAAAATCCTGGAGATAATCATCAAAGAAACCATCACACACAAGCTAACTGAAGGCAGTTTTCTGAAGGATAGTCAATGTGGTTTCGTCAGGGGCATGTCATGCTAAACTAACCTCATTTCCTTCTATGATCAGGCTACTCACCACCTGGATAGAGGAAATGAGGTTGATGTCATATACTTGGACTTCAAAAAGGCTTTTGACCTGGTCTCCCACAATATCCTCATGGTCAAATTGGGAAAATGCAGCCTCAACTACTTCATGGTCTGGTGGCTAGGTAACTGGCTCTGTGGTAGGACCCAAAGGACACTGATTGATGAAACTGAGTCATCATGGCAGAGGGTAACTAGTGGAGTCCTTCAGGGGTCAGTACTTGGACCAGTGCTCTTCAACATGATCATTAATTATTTGGATTCAGGTATTAAATGTAATCTGGCAAAGTTCGCTGATAACACTGAGCTATGGGGGAGTGTTGTCATGCTTGAAGACAGGCTGGCAATACAGACCGACCTGGACAGGCTTGTGAAGTGGATAGACCTCAACCTGATGCCATTTAATACAGAGTGCTCCATCTGAAGAGAAATAACACACAACACATTTACAGGCTCGGCAGTGCTCTGCTTCTCAGCACCGCACGTGAATGAGACCTGGGTGTCATGATTGACAACAAAATGAACATGAGCCACCAATGTGATGCCATAGCTGGCAGAGCTAACCGAACACTGGCATGCATCCATTGAGGCATCTCGAGCAACACAAAGGACGTCATCCTCCCACTTTACACGGCCTTGGTGAAACCGCAATGAATACTGCGTCCAGTTCTGGGCGCCGCACTTCAAGAAGGATGTGGAGAAGCTCGGGAGAGTCCAGAGCAGGGCCACACACGTGATTAGAGGCCTGGAGACCAAGACATAGGATGAGAGGCTGAGCGACTTGGAATTGTTCAGTCTGGAGAAGAGAAGATTTGGGGGACTTGGTTGCAGCCTATAAATATATCAGGGATGCATATCAGGGGTTGGGGGAGCATCTATTCACCCAGGCCCCCCAGGGGAGGACAAGAAATATTGGGCACACACTAATTGAAGATCACTTCAGGCTAGACATAAGGAAAAACTTCTTTACAAGCCGAGTGCTGAGGGTTTGGAACAGGCTCCCCCCAGAAGTGGTACAGTCATCCACCCTGATCTTCAAAAAATGTCTTGACACCCATTTTGCTGGGTTACTTGATCCCAGCAGTCTTTCCTGCCCACAGGCAGTGGGGATGGACCTGATGATCTGTAAGGTCTCTTCCAGCCCCTAACAACTATGACACTATAAAACTATAAGAAGAGTATATTCAACTGTACAATGGATTAGAAAGGACTTCTGGTTTTGAGCAGTGGCTAGGAAGAGGTCACTAAGACATTCACAGGAGTGGTTTCAGCTTAGTGCAAGGGACAGAATCCAAAAGGGAGAGGTTCTAAAATGGAACTAGAATTCCAGGCAATGACCATAAATAATACTATCAAGGAGCTTAGAGATGAGAAGGGGAAGAGAGATGGGTGTTATTTCAAGAGTCAAGTACAATCAAGATTATGTTTTTTTAAGATGGGAGAAAATAAAACTTACTTGTACACTGAACTGAGAGTTAGCTACACTGGAATTGTGCCTGAACAAGGCAATTAAGTAAGAATAAATTAAGGGGTTTTTTTAAATTTAGCCTATATGGAACAATCTCTGGCTACTGTAGGTCATTTACATAAAGACAAAACTAAAAAAAAAGCCTAAAATAGGCACTTGGGAAACTAGCATTTCTCTTCTTGGAACCTGATTTATTGTACTTCCTTTGCCTGATCCTTCTGTTCAGCACCCAATTATTTCAAAGCAGAACTTTATATAGCTAGGATGAAAATTAAAATGTTCAGGCTGAGGAATTTTGATTAATAAGGTCAAAAGGGCTAGAGTGTATTTTTCCATTGTTGCATGTGGGAAATTAGTTGCAAATTTTCAATGGATAATAAGATGAGAGTAGTGCATATTTTTCTGTTAGATTGAAAAAAATCCAGCACCACTTGATTTATATATATAATTAAATACAATTACCTATATATTTGCCATATGCACTACATGTAGTATATGAAATGTAAAGTATAGCTATAGATCCATGTCCTGAGTTCATGTTTGCCAAAATGCCAAAATAATTTGACAGTTAGGAAAATAATAGATATATGAATGTATGTACATAGAACAAAAATAGTTTCCAGTATATTTTAGGGATTGACAATTGTTCTGTGAGGTTTTTATCAGAATATGAAATTAGAATTTTTTGTGTCATCTATTTTACATTTATATACAGAACATTTCAATTTTTTATCCTATGATGTACTGCATTCTGAAAATACCTCTATTATTTGAAGAGATTAAAGTTATCACAGCACTAACCATTTGGTCACTAGCATTGACACTATGGAACAGATATTTCATTGATGTACTTCCTGTATCTCCACTGATTTTATAAGCTTAATTTCACTGGAGCTATGCCAATTAATTTCAGCTGGGAATCCCTGTTTTTTATGACCTTTGGAGGAGTAGCTCTGAATAATGATACCACTATGTTTCTGAAGACAATGAGACCACTGGCAGACATTACACTTAAGATGTTATTAACCAGTTAATCATGTCTTAAGTATCAACCTGGCTACACATTCATGTAGTTAATGGTGCGATAAAACGGAATAATCCACAAAGTTATTACACAATATATGTATAACAGCTTTGTGGCTGGTTTCCATTGTGCCCTAAATTGCACATGTGGCTAGTGCCAATCAATCAGCTGATTGGCACTCACAGCCACAGCAGCATCAGGCACCTGGCTTGCTACTTGTGAGTGCAGGCAGAGTCCAAGGTCATGATCCCAGTCTCTCCTGGGCATGATTGAAATCTAATCTCTGGTCCCACAGTCATGCCTCCTGCCATGTGTATGACAGGAGGCATGACTCTTGGGATAATGGATCAAATCCAATCGCATCTTTAACTGAATGTCTGTCAGCAGCCTTAGTATATGATTTCTTCCTGAATTCTTAATAAAATGGGGAAAAATAAGAATAGGGGATAATTAAGCAGTTGTCACTGGATCCTGAGGCTGAAATATGTGAAAATGGAAAGCACTGGACATTTGCTCAGCCCCTATGAAAAGAGTATTTGACACAATGTGTCCTATCTGCAAGCTGCTAAAGGCCCTTTTATTTAATTGAAGTCAGTGATAGAGGAAGGTATATTGCACTTTGCACAGTTGGACCTAGTACAGAGAAACATGTCTCAGGCTCAGTATGGCAACTAACCCATTCTAACCAAGAAAGGAAGGAGAGGGAATAGGCAAGGTTAGGACACTTGAATGCAGTGAGGTGTTATGAATGGCTACCATTTTAGGAGTTTCAGACACTCTTTTTGGCAGTTAGAAACACATGGGCTAGGAACAGAAATTACACACAAATCACTTACCTATAAGTGATAGGACTGGTTTAAGATAAACCTGGTGTAGTATCAGACTTAACTGATTTAGGTTAAATCAGTTTATTGAACTTCTGTCTCAGATCCCCTCCAGATTCAAGTTAACTGACAGTCTCTCAGCATTGCAGGATACTTTGCACCTCTTCTGCCCACCTCCCTTTGCAGGGTGGCTAGGCTAGTTTTGGCCTAGGCTGTCTGATCCAGCATGGCATGGAGGTCTGCTATGGCACCCCCCAGCTTCTGGCCTGGGCCACTGCAGGCATGAAGCTGCATTTCTAGAATCAAAAATGAATGTCTGTTCATTTATTTATCAGTTTAATCTACTCGTCTTAGACTAACCTGCAAAGATTGAACAGATTCATCCAGCTTTTTGACTGACTGTACTTAGCCCTGAGGGCCTGTAATTCGCTCCAAAAAGGTTTGAGCATCAAGAAAGAAAGAGTACCTTTTACTTGAAAAGGCTCAGTACTTCACAACATACGTTGTCACAGTATCCTGAAGGCCTACAAGTCTCCTCTCAGCACACTGGGTCACAAGTTTCAAAACACCATGGTCCTTGGTGCTGGTGCCTCCAAGACAGGCCAACAGAAGCCCAAGAAAGTGAAAGTTTTCTCATGGATTGAGACACCTTGTATTCAAATGTTGAGCTCTATTGGTGTATATAGAAATTTGATCCAACTAACTTAATACACTGCTTCAAGAGTTGTCTCGTGAATATAAAATAATTATATTAATAAGGAAACTAAAGTCTGATCCTACAAGTATTTCCTCCAGTAAAATAGTTGGATGGCAGATGGTGCGTGTTTGTGGGTGTAGCTGTTAGTGTATCAAGGCCTCTGTCAATAATCTCAGTATTTTAAAACATATTTCTGATATTTGTCTTTTTCTGAAATAATTTAAACTCGCCATACAGGTTATGAGTTAAGGTTTCAAAACCCAGAACTTACATGCAGAAAAGCAAAGATTTCTCAAATGCACAAGGTCCAGATCCAAAAATTAATTTAGGTGCCTAACATCTATTTACTCAGCAATAACTCAGTGGGATTTAGTGTTGCAACCTCCAGAGGCATTTTTTCCAGTCCCACTGCTGCAGGTTCATCAGTGAGTAAGGAAGGAAACAAATCATCTTTGGAGTATGATCAGCTGTGCCACAACGTATCATGGTACAGCTGATCTGCTTCATTGTCATCTACACACCAGGATTGTTGTCCAACAGAGTTGGGCTTCTGCCTCACTTGGGGGTTCAGATGCCTGATTCTGAGAAACAACAGCCCCAGGTGCTTCAATCTGACACAAGCTTCCCATCTGTAAGTGTGGGTTTCCGACTTAAAGATGCATGCCCCAAGTCGGGACACAGCAGTGGGACGTGCACCCCAGGATACGTGCATCACAAGATTCCCCTAGCAACAGCGGCAAGTGCAAAAGGGGTAACTCGCCAAGAGGTTCCCCTTCCATATTTGGAGATAACATCCTGACTCAGGGCATTTTAATGAGAAACACATGCCAGGAGAATCCCCGTGCAACACTGCCATGCCCTGTCTGCAAACCTGGAGGGGGGAGTCCCTATGCACACCTATACATGTGCTAGATGTCTGCTGCAACATGTGCTAATTAGTCAAGTCTGCTGGAGTGTGCTAATTAACACATTCCATCAGCCTCCACATCACATGTATTCAGCATGCCTGTACTTCAAAATGCCAGTAGGGTTGTTTTAACTAAAGCTTATCTAACAGGCTTTAGTTAAATTGCCCCTGCTGCCATTTTGAAACACAGGATACTAAATACATGTGACTTTAATTAGAGTGGTTTTTGGTAATTAAATTTAGAGTGGCCGGTGTAATTAAAATGCCCCTTCCCCCGCTCACTTCACCCCATATCATGTGTAAAGATGCTTTAAGGGACTTACTGTCTCCATGCTTGAAGACATGCACTGGGGGAATCACGAGCAACAGATTCCCACAGTATGGGTATCACAATGCCATGCCCAAACTTGTAGTGCACATCTGCAAGTGGGAAACCCCCCACTTGCAGTCATGTATCCTGTGTCAGGGTGAGGCACCCAGGACTGTTGTCTTCAAAGATCAGGTCCCTGAACATCTGTCTGTGGCTGCCCCTACTCTCCCACCATAAGCAAACAGATGTTGGCTTAAAAAAGTCAGCACAAATTCTGACTAGGGTCATCAGCATCACAAAATTTAGGAATTTGTGATATAACAAAGGACTAACACGTATATTTGCTTGGGTTTTCTGCTGCCATAAACATTTTTATTGTGGCACAAAGTTGTCATTTGTTTGCAGCCTAAGGGAATCCAACTAGAAATTACATAGTCTTTGTTCACTGTCACTTGGTCAGTCCAACTGACAGGGCAATGTGCCAGGGTATGAAACCGAAGCTCTCCATAAATTGTACCTCTTTATACATATAACCATCCAATTACAAGCTAACACATGGATGCACACCACCAGCCTTTTTATTGCCTATTCCTGTATTGCCATTTCCATTCATCTTCCACATTCCTTGACTCTGTCTGACTCCTAAATCATTAGGAGGCTACATCTCGATTGAGAACCACTTAACACTTTGACACTTCCCAGTCCTTCTAAGATATTTCTTGTTACATTCCCAGGATGGGTCTGACTATGAAAAAATCTTGAGATGGCCAACAGTAAGGAACCTGAATAGGGATTAGAAACTAAATATTAGGGGTATGCAAAGCTTTGGTCCCTACCTCAATTTGGCGGAGATTCAGTCCAATTCGGTGACCGAATCTGCGAATCCAAATTGAATTAAAAAATCCTTTAATTTCTTTGAATCAAATTGAATTGGAACCCTCTGAGTCCTCTGGGGAGTGCATGCTCCACCCCCCCCATTTCCCCCAGCTTGGTAACTGGTGCCTCTGATCCTCACTCACACCAGGAGTCCGGGGTCCAGGCATGGAACAGAAATGACTGTTCTGTTCCCTCCTTCCTGCTGGTTACCTGATGCATGTGCTTTTTATACCTAGTCTTATGTTGCTAATCTGTTGGCTTTAGAACCACTCACAATGTTGCCCTATAGCTGTTACCCTATGGGATTGAAAGGTATTAAAAATTATCATAAAAGGTTACTACCCAAACTTGGGTTTATCCAATAAGCAAATTATGATGCAGCACCTTTAGGTTTGAAATTGACATTGCTCCACCTAAGCCCCAACCCCTTTTAGGTTTCATTTGAATATGCTTTCTTGGGATGTGCTTTCCTGGAATGTGTTGGGTGTGCCAGGCAGTTAGATCCAGTTTTATCATCAAGGTTGAACCCTGAGCAAAAAACCATTGGGTCTCCTAATCTTACAGCTACAGTTTGCCTATGGGGCCCAGTCAGTTCCACAAACAGTTAATTTTATCATTTTGGTTAAACTTATGACAGACAAGTTACATTTGCAGTTTACAAACTTACAAGCTTTATATTAACTAATATTACCTGTTTAGGAAAAATACCAAATGCCTCTAAGAAGCACATATTTATTCCTTATTAATCCCTCTGGTTCTGGCCATCACAGTTTTGTTGCTTTGATTGCTCCAGAGCCCTAAGGCAGGAATTAGGACCATGGGCAGTGCTCTTGGATCCGAAGGAGTGTGGGTAGCAGCACAGCAAGGGAGTCCTGGCATACTGCCAGGGACAGTTTAACATCCCCAAACCATCTCAGACAGAGGGAGACTAGCAGGAGCCAAACATATGGAGAGAGTAGAGGAAAGGTAGCTACATCGGAGGGTGAGCTGACTGCCCATCAACTGGCCATCCTAAAGGCTGGTGCATGGCTGGAGTGTAGGGGAGGTGGACCCCCAAGAGTACCTGCTAGGGATAGCGACCAACCACAAGGAGCCACAGGAGGGAGCCCCACCACTGAAAGGAAAGACCAAATCATGTCATGCAAGTATTGGGGTCTCCCTCAGGGTGAACTCAGCCCAGTGTCTAGGCTGCAGGAACAACCTTCATGGCCAACCCCAGATGCATGCTCCAAGGCAGCAAGGGAGCACCTACATGAGGCCAGGCAGGTACGGGCCCGCTTTGCACACTCCTACTAAATACCCCATTGTACCTGGGCCACAGTGATTTTGGAATATTCAGTTTTTTAATTAACTATCTCAGATACTGTAAAGCAGCCTGATTTTTCAGAATGTTCAGAGCACCAGCCTCCTCCAAATCTGGTCCTCCAAGTTGTCTCAAGTAGGGAACCCCAAATTATGAGTCATTTTTTAAAACTTAAATTGCAACATCAATAAAGTTCTGAAGGTTTCAGTCACGTTTATTTTTCTTACCTATAACAGAGCAAAAGGCAATTTCTTTCATAATAGGAATGCATAGATTTTGTTTTTATTACTCTATGTTTTAAAATCTGTTACATGTTCAGACAGTGAACAGGCTGATTCTGTTCAATATAATGAGAAACACTGGGCTTTAGCTACTATACACCAGCAGAGAATAACTGAGGTAGATGATCAGCCTATGAAAATAAGGTGGAAAGATACACTATTTCTGTACCAGTCACCCTTTTTTCAAGGTAGGGCCCTTCAAGATGCATGATAGGCCTTGCTCTGTAGGTAGCAAAAGTCTCATCTAATTTTTTTATTGAATTCAATGAGAATCTTTGTTTTGGCTTTTATGGCCCTAAGAAAGCCAAAACAAATAAAAGGACACCACACATGTAAAGTGCCTTTTGTGGGAGTTTGCACTGGTTAATCTTCCTGAAGTGTACAAGAGATTTTCCAGGTGTCTTGGTACACATCTTTGTCAGCCATTTTGACCAGGTCCCTTGCTGGTATAAATCAGTATAGCTGCACTCAGGTCAATAAAGTGATACTGATTTATAGCAGCCAAGGACCTGGCTCATTGTTTCTTTAGAGGTTGGAATGAACCATCATCCCAGATTGCAGGTATATTGACACATTTGATTTCTATCACTTGGGAATAATGGATCCAAAGCTTGTTTGTCAAATTAATACTCTTCCCTTAGTCACCTGCTCTATTTTAATTTACTTTTACAAACTAAAAAATTCCACACACAACCCCCTCCCACCTAACACACTTTTGAGGCACGAAGCCTGCAAAGTAACTAGATGACTTGAATGAATGTAACAATGTATAAAACTGAATTTATTTCTAATAAGGGATTGTTTTCTGTAATCTTTGAACATTTTGGTAATAATTTCTTTGAAAACATACTAATACACAGAAAATAAAAAAGACCAAATGTTATTTTTCTAGAATTATTGTTTTATTTATCCTTATCTTAGTTTCCATAATAAGGGAATGCCTTGAGTACGTAAACCAGGATTTAGGAATCCTAATTACTTGGCGGATTTTTGGCTCTCTTGTTGAGCTGCTTGGGAAAATGGAGTAAGTTGCATCTAAAAGCAAGAAACCAAGGGGAGAAACAAAGGAGAATATGGTATTTATTTTAAGGTGCAGACAAAAGTGGCAATTTTCACCTGATCTGGCCACAGAAAACAGTTTATAGCTGTGACCAGACACAAGTGCACAACTGCAAACAGCTTCAAAAATGGCCAGTTGGGTGAAAATCTGACTCCACATTGCATGAGATATCAGAAAAAAATGTTACAAAATGTTGCATCTTTTGTAACGTGTGTCTGCAGAGCTCCCAGGCTGTTGCTGTTTTCAGAATGTAAGTGGGGACAAGGAGCAGAGGGAGTTCAGTCTGGGGGGTTTTTACCCACATCCCCCCTGGAGGGCGAGGAGGGTATATTGCAGTCTCTTACCCCAAGCCGCAAGAATGAGCTCCCTCCGCTGCTTTCCCCACTCACATTCTGAAAACAGAGAGCACTGGGTGAGACCCTGGCTGTTGCTATGGGAGCCTGGCTGCAGGCTCCCAGCCACAGCTAGATTTCTCTCTCCTCTGGAATGAACAGTGAACTTCTGTTTGTTCTGGGGTAACATTGTAACTCAGAACACTTGGCAAAAATTGTTCTGAGTTACAGCTGGGAGCTGCACTTCTGTCTGCACCCTTAGTGTTTCCTTTAAAGCAGTATAGCTATGTTCTGCTGTGTACCCCAGGCTGAACTTAAAGACTACATCTAGTCTGAAGCAAATTTAGACCACATAAATGTGTTCCTCTTCTTTTCATTTACTAGGAAGTTCAAAATGCAAACACGTTCCAAATCTGAGTTTTACAAATGGCTGCTCTGTTTCAATGAGCCACACTATAACCCAAACACCTTTGTGCTTTGGAGTGGGGGTAAGGCACAGGAACAGAGTGTAAAATCAAGATCCCAATGTGATGGTTTGAGTCATCTGACATTTTTTAGAAGAGATGTCATTGATATCATTTAGGAGCATTTGGTAATTTCACAATTTGTGAAGCTGATTAGTTTTTTAATCTGGGGTTTTGGTCAAATGGATAAAAGCAAAAGCCAAGATGTTGATTAGACTGCAGAAATGTCAAAAAGTTGCTTCATTTGTACTTACAATCTATCAGGAAAATATAAATATGCTTTGAGGCAATGATTTAATCTAAAATGCATTACCAGTTCAAAGTATATTAGTGCATGCTTACTGAAAATCGTTTGGCATTTAAGCTTTCTTCATCAGCATTAATTAGATTAAATTACCTGCAGTGAAATCTGAGCCTTTGAGAAAAAAAACAGTTCTGGTCCTTCTGGTTTAAGAATGCAAGGGGAAAAAAAGGAGAAACAAAATTAAAAAAGCAATGTTAAGATGGTTTTAGTTTTAAGATTATAGAACAACCCTGAGCAAAATAAAGCAGAGAAATGTCAGGACACTAAATTGTTGTTGCGGGGAGGTGGATCAGGCATTCTGGGAAGTCAGAACATTATTATATGTAGAATTGAGAAATATTGCTGCAGGTCAGGTGGCACAGAGCAAAACCATGTCTGAGAAGGGAAGCTTTCAACTTGCAGTTCAATGAGCGTAGAGAAACCTCTAAACAGAGCTTAAGAGGAGCAATCTTAATGGAGTAAGAAGGGTGCAGCAGTGTGAACAGTGTGACTTTAGGGCAGAGAGTATGAGCAGGACACAATGTCCTCTGAGCAAGCAGCTTCAGGTCAAAGTATTGGAGGAGCAAAGAGTGAGAAGGCTGAAGCAACCTGAGATGGGGATCAGGGCAAAGCAGATTATGAAAACAAAATAGCTTCAGGACAGAAAGTAAGGAGAGCTGCTCAAGAGGCTGAGCATGCTGATGAGCTCACAGGATTACTTGCTGTCTGAGAAAAGGGGAAATTTGGCAGTAAGGGAGAATCATCTATGGATCAGCACTCCCAGTCCTATTAATTTACAAGAGTTATTAACACAATGACACCTATGTAGTGAAAGGTAATAATTGTATGTGTTGAACATGTAAAAAGGCAACACTTCTGTTCTAAAATTTTGCATGTGAAATTAATGCTATGGGGTTTTTTTTCTGGTTGGCTTGATCTTTCTAAATTAGTATATATGCAAACAGAACAGCAGACACTCTGATGTCTATTGTTAACTATTAAAGAAAGCAGAAGCCATGAACTACGTTACTAGTGTGGATTGCATTAGAATCTAAAACACAAAAGTAATTTGTTTTTCTTTTCAGCTTTGCTTTCTACATAATTTAGATTCAGGCTTGTCCTATAATTTAAATATTTTTAAATAAAATGTTTTTGAGTATGGATATGGGCATAATTTAGCCACTGGCCCACCTAGCTTCAGAAATAATTAGAGAACATTGTCTCTGGCAAGGGACTGGATGATCTTTAATTACCTGCTTATCACTTACCTACTACTGATGAGTCCTGTAGTTCAGATTACACAACCTAAACAGCTTTGAAAAATCAATATTGGAGAACCTTTATATGCCTGTTACCATGACCTGAATATTACTTTCTCTCTTTTGGTTTTGTTTTCAATTTTATGTCAGTTTCTGCTGTTGGAAACAGTAGAAGATCTTGAAGAAAAATGTCTAGAATTAATACAATTGTATTACCAGCCAGGATTATCCACTGCAGATCATGTGACAGGATAGCATTTTGTTGAAGCTATTTATGATTTTATTAAATCCATATATTTCCCTGTCATCCAAGGGTCTTCATCAAGATAGGAATTCTACTATGTAGATTGTGTAGACAGAGGGCACAGCTACACATGTGTTTTAATGCACAATAGCCTATTCTACTGCACATTAAAGTAGCACACAAAAAACAGTGCTAATATGCTAATAGACAGTAGACTAGGCTACTGCACATTAAGCATCACCTTAAAAAGTATGTTTGCGCTAATGAGCATTACAGCAGCTTAATGCTCATTAATTTAGTACCTCATATTGGAGGTACTAGATGTGTGCGTTAGGAAAAGCACATGAATGCACATGTAGATGTGCCCAGGGAGAAACATTCTAGGACAGTAATGTATTGCTCACAAAATTTGACAAAAATATAAGCAACTGTTGCATCAAAGAACAGAAACAACTTGGAAACAAAAAAATCTTAATAAATTTTAACTGCTGTTCTGAAGAGATATAGAAACATTTTGGACTTGTGTTACTTTAATTTATCTCAATCTTACCTTTTGGAGGTATGGAGGGTGGAGGGGGATAAGTAATAAGTTAGCCAAAAAATGTGGTTTTAGTTGCCATGCAACTATTGACAAATGCCAAATGAATTGGGTCAAATGGTTTTGACTGGAAACATTATTTTTAAAACAAGATTCACAGGAGTGTTGGGCCAATGAGTATTCAACTCTTGGATGAGCTTAGTGGTCAGAGTGCTCATTAGGGGTGTGTGAAGTGGGCCCTATTCAATTCAGATTCAGATTTGGCCCAAATCAGGGATAGTGATTCAATTTGTTGATTTGGATCATTGTCCCTGATTTGATTCAGCTGACTCCAAATATGAAGATTTGATGCTGCTTCAGAGAATCAGGAATTCAGCCATAGACACAGCTTTAAATGCTTTTTCTACATACCTCAAGGTACCAGCATGGCTTGTGAATGCTGTGATGATGGGGTGGATGGAGCATCCCACAGAAGTGCGAGGGAGCTCCCCACATACTCTGTGGTGAACCCAGAAGTGGACTGGAAGCACTTCTTGTTCACTTCCAGGTCTGCTAGGGAGTGTGCAGGGGGGCCCTCCCATGCCCCCCAACTCAGTGATCAGCTGCAGGGGTACCCTGGGTACCGCTCCAGACCCAGGAGGCACCAGTTGTTGACCTGGAAGGGTGCAGGGGGGGCCAGTGCACTCTCCAGCAGAACTGGAAGTAGACCAGAAGTACTTCTGGTCCACATCCGGGCCTGCTGCTGAGTGCACTGGGGAGCCCCCCATGCTCCTGTTGGACACTCCATGCTCCCCAGCATCGCGGCATTCATGAACTGCCTGCTACCTAGAGGTGTGTAGAAAAAACATTTAAAGCTGTGTCTATGTCTGAATTGCTGACTCTTTCCAAATCTCTATGAATTGATTTGGAGGGTTCCAATTCGATTTGGAGAAATTAAAGGATCCTCTGATTCGATTTAGATTTGATGAATAAGCCACCAAATCGGGCCAAATCTCTGCCAAATTGAATCAGGGACCGAAGCTTCGCACAGCCCTAGTGCTCACCTAGGTTGTAGGAAACTCAGCTTTATGCTGCTCCTCTTTGTGAAAGAATTTGTACCCTGCCCTGCACCCAAGTGACCACCAGACATTAGCCTATTTTTGGGTATAGCCACTTAATCCCTCTTGTTGCAGATATTCCACTTGTTATCAAACACTTCATTGAGTGAGTGAGAGAGAGAGGAGAGAGAAAGAGAATGATTCCCCAGCCTAATGGCTGTGACGCTGTAAGGCTTGTCTTGAAAAGGGTTCTGGGAGGAGGCTAAGCTGGCATCCTAGAGGGGGAGTCAGCTTTGCGGAACCTAGGAGCCATGGGAAAATGACCTAATGCATCTGCTGTTCTTTGGATAAGATTAGAAAGATGAACTGCTTTTGCCTGACCCAGCAGCTCTGGAAAGAGGAACTTCAAAGTGACAGCTTTGCAGCATGAAATAATAGCTTTGCTCTAATCCATAAAAGGTAATAAGGCTAGAAGCTACTTTGACTGGAGAACCCAAAGAGATAGGGAGCGGGAGTGAAGCTATAAAAGTCATGAGAACTAGGCCCTGGGTGGAATCACTTCGGGGAAGGACAAGGCTGAGCACCCAATAAAGGAGACTATCTCACCACCCTGGACACAGGGTGAGGTTCCTGAGACAAGTCAGGTAATGACTTAGGACAGGGTGGAGAGTGCCTTTCCTCCAGCCCAATGCGCTAACGGTTTTTGTAAGTCCTTGTATTGAGTTGCTGCCATTAGACCATTTTTCTGTTACTCACAATAAAAGTTATACTTGTTGCTTTGGCCCTGGTGTGTGACTTGTGGGTTACTCACCTTCCCCCCCTCGGAAGGGAGGGAGCCCTGACAATTGGTGGAGAATGCGGGCAATTAGAGACTCCCTCCTAGGGGGCAGTCTGGCCAGCTGCGTCCGGGGAGCTGTGGACATGTTCACAGGCCAGGGAAAAACCACAAGTCTTTCTGAACTGAGTAGGAGGGTGCACCCATGAACTTCCTCTGGGGCAAGGGACCTCAGGTTCCCTTGCCACGGTTAAAGGAGTTTTTGCCCAGTGGCAGCTGGGAAGAAAGCTGGGGAAAATTTTGTTACTGGAAGGAGCCATATCCTTGTTATGGGAAGTGGCAGGAGCTTTGTTGCCTCCAGAGGACCCAACTCCGGAGCCGGGGGGGAGAACGACAGGTGACAGTGGCCAATCTAGTCGGCTGCAAGGAAGGCCAACCCACTCCGCCCACTTCGGGAGTGGAGGAGGAGATGGCCCCCCTGGAGAGTAAACTCCCTCCTGTGGAGTTGGAGGTAAGTGCAGTTATGAAGCCTAGGTATCAAGCAAATCAAGAGGGCCCTGGGTTCACCCTACAGGACTGGGAGGTGGTCCCATGGAAGCTCGCAGATTTCCAGGTTGAACTGGCAGCCTGGGTAAAGGACCCAAAAGAGACCTGGGCCTCCTGGGCCAATAGGGTAATGGCCCAGGGACCAGATAAATATTTCACTCCCTGAGAGGCGGTAACTGTGTTAATCAAAATCTTCCCAGGGGAATGGTATAAATCAGCACAGGACAGTCAGAAGATAGACCCAAAGGTCTCAGGGTTTTATGTTTACCAATTAATGGGCATTGCACTAGGGACCTTGGAAGCTTGGGAATTGACCAAGGACTGGCCTGCTAGAGAGCCTAAATGGATAGATTGGCCGGGGGCAGTATGGCAGTTAAGTGGGGATGTATTTATCGAGGCGGCCTTGGGAGGGACCTTGGATGCAGACACCCTACAGGTTGTAGTTACTGGGGCTGCTAGGGAGAGTACCCTTCATAAGGGATCTGGTACCTTACAGGGTATTCTGATGCAACGCTATGATGCCTGGACAAATCGTCCCCTGGCAGAAATTATAAAAGGACTGCAGACCCTGATTAATTTGACAGGGGAGCACCCAAAATTGAAACAAGTGGTGGTAGTAAGGGGGTTGCCAACCGATCTGAAGAAAAACATCCCCTGCTGTCAACTCTGGAAGGAGCTGAGGGAGAGAGGAATCCCCATACAAGATTGATGGAAAGCCCACAAGTGAGTTGTATCAGTTGTGGAAAGATGACAAATTGGGGGGGACAACTAAAGATTGCCACGCGATGGCGGCTGTTCCCTCAGCACCTCCGGAAGGAGAGCCCAAGACCACAGTGGGGCTCTACCCTGATCTGAAAAATTTGCACATAGATTAGGGGGGGCCCAGGGAGGGGAAGCAAGGGACACCCCCTCCTCGCTTCCAGTGGGACAAATCCCCGGGGACTCTAAGGGGGTACCTTTTTGCCCATATTTAGATTGAAGGAGGCGAGGTGGAAGAATGGTTTCTGATGGATACAGGGGGCGGAGGTTACGATATTCCAATGGGAATACCCCCCCCACCGAATGGATGTCCGGTGGTGCTTAAAGGGGTGGGGAAGGAGCGGTTAAAGGATGGGAAATAAAAGGCATGGTAAAATTAGGGAAGCGGGAGGTCCCCACAGTAGTGACCGCTACCCAACTCCCATTGTGGATATCGGGAACCAATGTTTTGAGTCACTGCATTATAGATGGCCCCCACTGGAGGGTGATGGCCCTAGAAAAGGAAGCCCCCTTGCCTAGGGACGGACCATGGGTCCATTCAGAGTGGGATCTGGGATGTACCAAAAAAGAGATACAAATTGAATTAGAAAAAGGAGTAAGACCACTTTTTGTACGTCCCTATCCTTACTAAGACATAGATGTAGAAGTGCATTGTTAAAGGGGAACCAAGAGACACCTCAGTTCCAGCCAGTAGGCTAGAAGGACATACTAATTAGGCTATGGCCTTGCTTATAATGGGATAGAATGCTTTTTTGTTGAATGAAACAACATTTTCTATTTTGATGAGAAAATAATTTTTTAAAATTGAAATGAATACTTTTCTATTTTTTCAATTCTATATCTGAATCAATACATCTATTATCTGCACAGTCTTAAGCTGACAATGTCCATCATGTTTTATTTTCTCCTTCTTTAAGAACTTCTGAAAGCTAAAATTATTTTTAGTAGCCAGTTGTAAGCTGGGCATTGTGTATTAGATGGATTCTGTTTACACTAAGACAATCTGACTTCCACTGAATACAATATAATTTTTTAAGCAGGATACAGCTTTTTTCTAAATATGCTTAGATGTTGTCATTGAGTATTTCATTATCTGCACATCCCCTTACACTAATTTTTTTAAAGTCTAGCCATGTGATTCAGCCCAAAACATTTTACAAGGTTATTTCATTTTAGAAAGTTGCAAAGCAATATATTTAAGCTTATAAATAATTATATTGTGTGTCTTATGTGTCTTATGCATTACAATACATGGAAGCCTATAACATTTTATTGTGTGAAATTGAATTACATTATGAAAAGACTGGCAGAGGAATAACAGCAGGCAGTAGCACTGAGGTTATGGAGGTCATTACATAAGATCAGTAGTTTTCTTACCATATGAGGATCTTAAGTTTTTCATGCAATATAAATTCAGTGAAGAATTCTCATTCAATATCATTCCTCTCAATTTGCACTGGGATTTGTAAATTGAAATGTTGTAAATGAGCCATATTGCTAATAGACTTCACTCTTGCCAAGCTATCTCTTGTACCTGGCTTTTATTAATATTATGTCCTACTCCCTCATTTTTTGTCCATAGCTCTCATTGTCTCATCTTTTAAAAATAAGCAGCTGAACAGCTATATATTCTTCCTCCAAGTATTTTTTTATTAGGCTTTTGCATAGTATCTCTTATGTGAGTACAGCAAGTAAGCAATAAACAGCATCATGGGTCCAGAGAGAAACAATAGGAGATGAATTTGCAGAACAAGCATAACATTGTTTTGAAATTAATGCTCATTAACCTACATTTGAGTTAAATTAGAACAAAACTGATTATCTAATGGAAGTGCTTATTTCTGTAGTGTCTGGGCACCCACATATTTCTTTAGTTCCCATGCAGTCTGATGTAAGTAATTTAAGTATTCTGGATAAAGTAGAGCTTGGCTGAAATCAATAGATTGATGTGGTACAGTTCTAAGTACTGTTCTGATGAAAGGGCAATGGTTTGGGTGCTGTCATTTTTGGCAATAGTTGGAAAGATCATAATAGCATGGAGCACTGACTGTTTATAATTATAGTTGAAGTTGGCAGAACTGCTTATTAATAAGGTTGCATGGCATTTCCCATTATAAAACAACTTTTGTAGTTGATTATAATGTTGGAAAACTTGAACCATTTTTTGCTATTTTTTTCACACTAAATGTCTGTCTTAAACTGAAATTGTTTGTTTTGAAACTGTAGTATCAGGTTAATGACAGTGTCAGATTAACGGCCATTGAAGAGAGTATAATCTCAGTTGCACCTGACTCAGTCTACTGAAATTAAGAGATTGATTCAGATTGATTCAGGGATTGATTGTACCAATATGAATGTGACCAGAACCTGGCTATTAAGATTAGAATGATTATATATTAAGAGTAGAAATGATTGTTTCATCCTTTCTCCTGAGTTCTTGCAACAGACTAAGTTTGGGATGTACCTTAACTGCCTAATCTTCATGAAAACCATACTGTGTTATTCTTGCTTTTCAGGAAAAAAATGAAATTGTAATAATAAGATGGAATTGCTTGATTTCATGCCACACTATAAAAGAATTATCAAGACAAATGATTTGTTTTGCAGCAAATGCCCCCAAATTTAAAATATTATGTTTCCCAAAATGGAGCAAAAGCAAAGAAACTAGAATTTCAAACAGAAGATTTAAACATTTCTAGATTAAACTAGTTATTTTGTTCTTATTTTGACTTTAAAAGTATTATAAAATAATACAAAAAGGAAAATCAACACATTCCATACAAATGAGGTTGGGACATAATGTTTCAATTATACTGAAATGCTTTTAAACTTTTTTCTTTCTAAACAGACTTTCACTGAAATGACACAGCTCTGCAATGGTAATATTGAAGTGATGCTGTAACTGTGATGGTCCAGGGACTATTTGTGGGGGATAACTTTTATTGGACCAGCTACTTTTGTTGAAACAGATTTATCCAAGTTTTTCGGTAACACTGCACCCTTCCTCAGGTTTCTGGGAGGCCTCTGGCAGATATTCAATTAAGGGTGCCATAGGATCTGATGCATGATCCCAACAACCCTGCTTCCTGTCATGCTACATAGTGAGCTGACCTCTCTCAATTTCGGTATCTTGGACAATGATGTTAGGAGCACATGCTTTATCTTGCTAAAAAAATTCCTTCCTCATCCTGAAAAAGTACAGTTCTTTATATATAAAGACTTCAGATTAAAACTTCAGTCTTTTTGAACCTCAGATTACCAAGTATAATGTTTCAGTATGAAACTTCTACTTTGGATATTGTGTGACAAACATTAATTTAAACCTATGGTGGGCTTGCTTTGATGGAATTCATTATAATTCATCAAGTCTTTAAAGTATATTAACCAAACTCTTAAAAATGTCTAGTGTTTCTTGGGAAGCTCCCATTTTTTGTGCCCTAAATGAGGCATTTAAAAGTGGCCTGATTTTCATGGTAGCTGCTCAGTATTTTTGAATATGAGATATCTTAAGACATGTCTAAAAGTTGAGATACCCACAATCCAAAGTCTTTGTCTTTAAGAATCTTGTAATAATGGGATGTCTAAAAAACTCAGGCATGGTTGTGTTGCAATGCTGAGCTGGATTTCATCTCTGGTAAATAGAAGAATGGATCTATAAATTAAGAACTTTTTTGAATAAGGATTTAGCAAGTAAAAGTGTTTCTGACTAATACTGAAAAAAATACATGTGCCATTAGAGAAACCGCTGAGGGAAAAAAATCAAGCAAATATATTATCCTTTGAATTGCTGCCCAGATCATGTCATCTGTGATTATTACTTTTATATCTGAAAGACAAGTGAGTTAGAAACTAATTAAACTTATTCAATTGTTCTTTCTAAAGATGTCTGTTTTGTTAAATGCCACATTAATTGCCTTTTTTGGTCTCATTTCTCTGTCCTTTGTGTGTACTATTGTCCATCCTCTTTTTATCTTGCACATTCCTACAATGTGAACCAAGAAAGCGGGGTTTGGACTCTCCATGGTGGCCTTTCATTTTTAATCATTCCATGGATTATTTATTTTTCCTTTGGACAGCAAATAACATGTAGTCTGATTTGAGTATATGTGACTTTAACTATGATCTTTATATTTTCAGGGATTAAGCATCTAAAAAGTCAGAATAAGTCAGTGTTCCCGGAGGAAGAAGAGGGAGTCAGTGAAAGAGAAGAGGAATGGGGCCATTAACTAGCATCAAGCTTTTGCAAGAAAGTTATTGTGAACAAGTGAACTGCTAAACTTTCCATACTTAACATGGAATTCCTTTGCTTATGTTCCTGAAACATTCTTCATCTCAGCACTCAACACACAAGCATAGTAGGATGCTTTCTGAGGAGCGTTCCTTGACCGGATTTTACAGCCATTTGCAAACTTGTCCTGTGATACTTATAACTAAAGATAAACATTTATTTTACTGTCATTGTTCTTTTCTTTTTTATGACTTAGAAATATAATTTGCAAACATGTTAGTGATCTACCTTCAATACTGCCAGAGCTTAATTACTGAATGTGACCTGTACTCTAAGACCTATTGTAAATAGTATCAATTTAAAAGCTACAAAATAAATACTAAATTCATTTAGACAAGACAGTATGCTGTACAGTGCTTTTTTTGAGTCTGGAAAAAATGTAAGGTGCCTTTTAAATCGAGAGAAGCTTTTATGGTATTAGTGTTACACACAGTATAGTACATCAAACTCCAAATAAGCAAAGACACTTGCTTAATTGAATGAAGGAGGCTGTAGTTCATATTTTCTTCTGGTGCTCCCAGTATACATACTGCATATTGAAGTTGATGTCATCTTTCTGTCTTCCTTCCTGCTGTTCAGTTATGTCTTTTATTCAGTGATATACTGGAAACTGATTGATCTTTCTGAAATCTACAGACAAACATCTCATCATATACAAATATTAGAAAAAGCTTTGATTTGGATGAGACTGGATGCCTCATATGATGCTAAGAGGATATAGAACATTCAACTCTAAGCTTTCACCAGGTTTAATAGTGATTTTACCACTTGACAGCTTTTGTCAACCTCTGAATTCTGCTTATCAGAAGCTGAGGATGAAACAGAAAATGGTACAAGGTGAACATGTTAGGAAAAAATAATGACTTTAAAGTTTTATTCAATGTGGTTGTTTATTAGCAAAGAGCAACATCTCATTTGGTTCTCATTCTAAGCTAACACTCTTCCAAGGAGACCTATCAACAGTAGAATCTGTAACACGTGACTAAACAGACCTTACCTTTAAAGTGGTACAAAAGTTGAGGGGACTGGCATGAGTACCTCCTGTAGTACTACACAAATGGCTCAAGCCCTACAGAAAGGTTCTTGTTTGAAATAGGACCATGTCTGTAGCACCGCATTTTGTAGCACCACATGTAATGTCTCTTGCTTACCTAGCATTAGGGGTGTGCAAAGCAGGCCCTATTCAATTCAGACTCAGATTCAGCCCGAATCAGGGACAGTGATTCGATTTGTTGATTCTGATCACTGTCCCTGATTCAATTTGGCCAAATCTGAATTTGAAGATTCAATGCTGATTTGGAGAATTAGCAATTCAGACACAGACACAGCTTTAAATGTTTTTTCTAACTACCTCAAGGTACTGGTGTGGCTTATGAACACTGTGATGCTGGGGCGCATGGAGCATCCAACAGGAGTGGGGGGCAGGGAGGGGGGGCTCCACATGCTCGGCGCTGAACCTGGAAGTACTTTTGGTTCACTTCTGTATCCGCTAGGGAGCACGCAGAGGGCCAGGTTTGAGGGCTGTAGCTCTCTTCACCGAGCCAGGGGGACTACTGGCTGGCCAGTGGGAAGGAGCCTGGGGATTACTGCTGTCACAGTAGTGTTGGTGGCAACTTATGAAAGACTGTGTTGTGCTCCAGTCTTGGGAGAGCAACAGCAGCTCACCTCACTGTGGGACACCAGCTGCTGCCACCACTGCAACAGGGACCAGTACTGCTGCTGCAGTGGCACTGAAATGGCACCAGCAGTAGAAGACTCAAGTTCTAAGTTCCCCCCAACCTGAACTACTTTGAACCTGCATTTCCTATTTCCTAACCATCAGGCCTTGAGCTAGGTGCACTCTGTACTCCTGTTGAGACTGACCCTTTTAGCAATCAACAGAAGATGATGATATGTGGGATCAGAAGAATCATGTGCTATCAGGAGCTTCAGTCTGTGACTTAGCAAGCTAAACACTGACTTAGAAGTCCTTTTTCTGTCCTCAATCCTGTTTCAGCATCTTGACCAGAGGCTGCTTCATGCAGTGCATAATATAACCAATAACTGTTTAGTGGAGAAGAGGTGAATCCTTTTAGGCTGGTAGCCTATAGGTCATGCCTATTGAGAGTGAGTGAGAGTCAGGTTCTTAAATGCCCCCTCAACCAAAGGGTAGCTTGAACCTGTATCTCTTACTTCCTAGACAAGCTCTTAGACCACTAGGTTAGGGGCTAGTCTCATCCTAAAACTGAGCCACTGAGCAGCCAGCAGGAGAGCAAGTTAGCTGGAATGTGGCCCTGGGGCCCAGTAAGCTTGCCACTAACCTGGAAAGGGCGTACTGTGAGTTCTGGCCTGGCCCCTGGTGTTTCTGTATTTAAACCAACAATTATTTCATGCAAAATGGAGAGACAGCAGTAGGAACAGCTACAGGACTCCTGCCTTGTTGCCTCACTCTCTTACTGAGCCACAGACCTAGGTAGCTGTTATCTGCTTTACTTTCTGACCTACATATATTCTAATAGGCCAGCTTCAACAGTAGGCTGTGCTCAGCAATACCTACCCCATGGCATGGCAGCCATAGAATTCTTTGCTGGGAAGTTGGAAATGTGAGTACAAACCCCAATTTGCTGAGAAGGAGCCTAGAAATGGAGATGCCCTCTGCTATCCGTTATTACACAAGTGGGTTGATGCAGTTAATGTCTTTATCTGCTTGGGTTCTTTTCCTCTTTGGCTTCATGAGACATGTCAGCATGTCTCATAAAAGATTTGATTTGGTATGACAAGGTAAGGTTCTTCTTTCAATGTATTTGAAGTTGATAATAATTATATTTACCATCCTTTGAAGACACATTTTCCTGAGCCTGTTCTCATGCACTGTCTGAGATCTGAGTTTGGCTTTTTTGGTCATTAGAAGGGCGGGCAGTGAACAGATTTGTTTTTCTAATGGCTCTGAAACTACTGCCTTTAAATGGCCTGTACTTTCCCAGCTGTACTGACTTTCCTTTCCATATATCTCTGGAAATGTTACTTGCAGGCTAAACTCTATTTTTGCAAGATGAAAAAGAAAACAGCTGTTTGGTCTTGGTCCAACATTTTCCAGTATCCCTTAACTCAACTGAACAGCATAGCTTGTGAAGAAGTTTACTTGCGTTATTATTAATACTTACACAGTCCTGCTGCTTTCTTATGGTATGTTATACTTGTTACTCTATAATAGTTTTTTTTCCTTTTACATGGATTTATAGAGGCACTAAACTAAAAAATTTCTTTGGAAAATTACCACTGTTTGACCTATAGTGTGGTATGTGGTGTTTATTCTTCAGGTCCAAAACCAGATAAAATTTAAAAAGAATTTCAGGAAAGGCCTACATGTGAAGTCCTTTCTGAAGCATGATTTGTACCATAGTTGAAGGAATGGTGTCTGGGAATGGTTACTGGATTTATATATTCAAGGTGAGTCCACTTGCTAGCAAGTTTCTGTTTTTCTTATACAAGATCATGATGGGTGCTATTTTAAAGACCCTTATATAAATGAAAAAGACAGTCACTACCCTATCATTTGTTTTTCCATAATATTTTATATCATTATGGATGTCCATTAATGTAAATTAAATTAGCCTTTTAGGGAATGATCCAGAAAGGCACTATAGGAACCTCCAATATCTAAATATTAGGTGCTTGACCCTGGGATGATTATTCAAGGTACATAATTTCCTTAGACCTACTAATACCCAACTATGGATGGGGGCACACTTCTCATAAGACAATTGCTCCCTCTCTGATCTCCAGGCATCCTGGTTTTCCATGATAAAACATCACAAATTCTCTGATAAAAAATTGCAAATTCTCTGATAAAAATCCCAAAATCTGTGATTAAAATTAAATGCTCCCCCACAGCCCCCCCACAACCCTGTTGGCGTCCCTCACTCCCCGTCTGTAGCCCCCCAGCCCTGCTTGTGCCCCTTGCCCCCCATCCACAGCCCCTGCTCCCCAGCCCTGCTGGAGGGGGCCCCCAGCTGCCAGGGCTATGGGGCCAGGGACCAAGGTCCACAGTCCCCTGCCCCCAACAGAAGGCAATGGATACTACAGAAGGAGCACGAGCAGGAGCATGAGCTGGCTTCCCCCCTCCTGCCTGCCTGCTGCAGGCTGGGACACGGCCAGCTCCCAGGGGGCAGAGAGGACCCACAGCCCCCAGATCTGTGTGAGGGGTGGGGGCAGAGCAGGTGTGTACTACCTCCATGCACACAGAGGAAGTGTGGCCAGGGCAGCACGGAGCTTGCAGCAGCAGGCAGCTTTCGTGCTTGGCCTGCTGTGCCCTGCCACACCAGCCGCACACACTGTGCTCCAGAGGGCCTGGGAGAGGGCAGCGGGGTGGGGAGTGCAGCATTTGTGATCAAGGGTTTGCAGCTGACAGGGCAGTCCAGCTAGGGGAGGTGGGGTTTGCAGGCTCCCCGCTCCCAGCCGGACTGCCTGCCTGACTGCAAGCCTCCCCCTCCCCCCAGCAAGAGAATGCCCAAGCTGGCTGGGGGTGAGGGAGTGGGGAAGGCTGCAAACCCCACCCCTCTTCTCCTGGCTGGAGTGCCTGGATGGCTTCTAACCTCCCCATTCCTCAGCCCCCAGCCAGCTTGGGCGCTCCCCAGCCAGACTCTCTGGCCGGGAGGCGGGGCTTCCAGCTGGCCAGGAGTGGTGAGGGTTTGCAGCCAGCCGAGCACTCTGGCTGGGAGCAGGCAGGCCACAAACCCTTTCCCAGCTACAGTGCCCGGCAGGGGAGCATCCAAACTGGCTGGGGGCTGAGGTAACAGGGAGGTTTGCAGCCAGCCGGCCACTCCGGCCAGGAGCAGGGAGGCTGCCAACCCCCTCCGGGCCAGACTGGCCAGCTGGCTGCAAACCTTCCCACTCCCTCAGCCCCTAGCCAGCTTCCCCACCCCCGTCCCTTCAGCCCTGCCTTGCAACCCCCAAGCCCCAGTTACCTGCAGCAAGAAGAGTGAGCCTGAAGCAGCCTCAGGTAAGTGCAAGTGTTGGGCCCCGCCCTTCCCCCTCTCCCTCCCCCTGACAGAGTTGAGGGTTTCCCTGGCCCTTTTGCAAACAGTTTTTGTAGGCTGGAACTCAACCAGCCTGCAGAGCTCTTTGCAAAAGGGTGAAATCCATGGATTTCTCTTCTAAAAGGGAAAATCCATGTTTTCTCTGATAAAAATGGGAAATCCATGGTTTTCTCTGTTTTTCCACGGGAAACAGAAAACCTGGATCCCTGCATGATCTCTCAGTTCTAACCCTCAAAGGGAACTTGCAAAACACCTTTTGTAGATGAGCCTACAAACTTCACTTCATTCTCTATGCCTGAAGAAGGGCAATTGCACCTAAAAGCTTGCAAAGAACTTTTTTCCAACTACTTAGTTGGTCTAATGAAAAATATCACAAAGAACCTTGCCTTCCTTAGGCCTACTATACATTCATCTGGAAAGTTAGGGACTTTTAAAAGGTTAGTCAAATGAGTTGACCCCTATTCAGCACCTAGAGATAGCCAATTGGAAACATGGAGTACAGCAGTGTTAGCTAGTAAATATCTTTATAATCAAAAGCATTTCAAAGGGTGTGCCTTGGTACACATAACTCTGACTGAGGCTGAGGCATTGCAATTCATATTATTGGTAGAAGGCACCTAAGCTCTGCCTAAGTTTACAGAGAATCTACTGCTGATAAGTGAAAAACTCTACACCTAACTTGCAATGTCAGCATTAATTTTTTCTGAAAGCCAACACTTATGGTGGCCACTACATTTCAGTTCTCTACTGGTTAGAGCACTCACCCAAGTTAGAAACCTAGATTCCAAGCTTTTCTTCTTATGAGTGGGTTTTAACTTACTAAACCACTTTCTAGACAAATATTCTAATAAATAGGCTAGGTGAGGTCCCTGTCCACTTCTTCTTGGTGGGTCACAGGACAACCAGAATGCAAGTGCCACGGCTAGGAGAAAAACCTAGAGGGAACTTGCATATGTAATTTATGTAATTTATATTCCCACCTATGCTGACAGTATTTTTATGCATGTTGCATTAGGCAGTCATTGGATCCAGAGAAATGCCAACAGCCACTAGACATGCTCTTCTTTAGTTGCTTCTATTACTGTGTAAACGTAGTTTACATTAGAAAGGTATTAGTTAAAAAAGAGAAATACCTTCAGCAGCACCCAGGCTTATCCCTTTGAGCAATGTTGTAACCCAGGCTACAGATGTACATACCTTCTTGCTTGCCCCTCTTACTCTATGACTCTTGTATTTTTATTAGCCCTGTGACCCAGGCTCAAGAGAAAAGATGTAGAATGCACTCACCAGCCTATTACATATCCTTGTAGTTAGGGCATTCTTCTGGAAAGTGATATATGTGGGTTCACTTCTGCTCAGACTGAAGCAGGCCTAAAATTTACATCTCCTGGGTAAGGCTTCTAAAGTACAATTGGGGAAAAAATGGGCACAGCCCTTTTTTCAGAAATGTATTAGGTTACTATCCTCAAAAGGAAGAGTAGTGGTGTGAATTACAAGTGAGTGAACAGGCCTAATAGCTTCAGTTAGATGCCTGTGATTTGTGGTTCCCTTTAGCACTTTCTAGGTACTTTCAGAGTTTAAAACATCTAAGTGTCTAAATATGAATTGCTGTTAGGCCCTTTGAAATCACTTTGTGTAAGGATAAGTATCCTGTGTAAGGATCCTAGGCACCTAACCTGGACACTCGTGGTTAAGCTCTGTTGTTATCCAAATTGATGCTGGGAGATGTAGCTAAGACTCCAGTTCCATGTGGTAGTTCAGAGCACGTCTAGTGAATGTTCATGTTCAGCTCAACACAAGAAAATGACAGTAGTGGTACTGCCCAGGACCCTAATGGAGGGGGCATTTGGCAGGAAGCTGAAGACCCTGGTTCTGTGTTCCCCTTCACCCTGAGGGAATTTTAACATATATCTCCAATTTCCCAGGCGAGTGTCCTAACCACTAGGCTATAGGTAAGGCACATATGGTACCAGCAACAAGATTAAACTTTGCACATACCTCATATTCATGTGATTTCCCTATTAAACCAGAAGCCATCTGGTATCAGTCTGATATCTGGATCCATCAAGGCTAGCAGCCTGAATTACTAACAACAAATATCTACAGCTGAGCCACTCATTGTATGACTTCGATTGCTGAGCTGAAATGAGCTGTATCACCTTTCTACTGCAGTTTTCACAGATCTCTTGCTTTCTACTCTCCAATCAACCAATAATTTCTTTCCCTTATTACTTCCCAAATAAAGGGTTTCATATATTCCATGCACTAGGAGGACATTAAAAAGGACCATGCCTTCAATGCAATATCTCTTTGTAACACATACTGATCCTTCTTGTGGTATTTGTGGAACTCTTTAAGCATGCCACAGGACTAGCAGTTCTAATTTGTCTATCACTGTTTATGATCCTTTCTGGCATCTGAGAATATCCCGAGTGTAGAAAGTTCCATGCCTATGCCCCCAGCAGACTAGAAATCCCCACCCCGCAATTTAAATTAGCTTCCTAGCCACTTGGTGACAAGAAAATGAAGCAAAGCAGATACTCTGGGCTGGTCTACATGTTAGTTAATGCACCATAATTACGGCACATTAAGTTTAGTACCTGTAATGACAGATACTAACTTAATGAGCTTTAATCAGCACTACTACGCATTAGCGCAGATGAACATTTTTTTAGTAGCGTTAATGTGCATTAGACTAAATCTACTGAGCATTAGCATGGGTTTTGCTCACTGTGCTAATGTGCTGTAGATTTAGACTAATGTGCTTGAAGTGTCTCATGTAGATGTGCTCAGTGAGCATCACAGTCTGGTTCAGTTGTCCATATTGTGTCCAAAAGTTGTCAGAAGCAACAGAATCTTAATATCTTGCAGCAGATCTTTACACTATTATGCCTTGTCCTTTATACACTGGTGCCTACCTAGGAAAATGGTATCTTCATTGGTCCAGAGTAGTATATGGCTCTCTGCCCTTCAATGCAAATGTGACAGGTGGGCGGGACCGGATATCCCGCCCCTTCGCTCCGCCCCCTCTCCCCTTTTATGGTGTGTGACGTCATCAGCCACACACCCTGACCCCAGTCACATGGTGCATGACATCAGCAACTCCGCCCCTGACCCCAGTCATGTGGTGCATGACATCAGCAACTCCACCCCTGACCCCGGTCATGTGGTGCGTGACATCAGCAACTCCGCCCCGACCCCGGTCACATGGTGTGTGACATCAGCAACTCAGCCCCTGACCCCAATCACGTGGCGTGTGACACCAACACCACATGGTTCATGACATCAGAAGGACAACCCAGGCAGACCCTCAAAGCCCAACCCTTCATGCTGCAAGATCCGCCCTAGATCACATGGTGCTGTTATGGCCTATCAGGTCTCTGACCACTAAACAGAAGTTGAGAATTTGGAAGATGGTGTCTTTGTGCTGTGGTTTAAATTTGTCCACAAGTGTTTGAATGCACCACACGGGTGTTAGCGTGGGGGTAAGTGTAGGGGGGAACGGTTAACAGACATGTCTACACAGGAGGCTATGTTAAAGGAAGTTTATTACTCTCCTGGTGAAGCTGGCAGTTTTGGTGGGGTGAACGCGTTTTTTGAAGTTACCAAAAGGCAGAATAAGTTCCTGAACAGAAGTGGGGTGGCTGCCTGGCTTTCAGACCAGTATGCTTATACCCTGCACAAACCGGCAAGAAGACATTTTGAAAGAAACAAGACTGTTGTTTCAGATATTGATGCACAATGGCAGGCAGATTTGGTGGATATGCAGCAGTTTTCTAAACACAACAGCGGGGTTAAGTTAATCTTAACAGCGATAGACATATTATCAAAGTATGTATGGGCCGTGGGTCTAAAAGACAAGTCAGGTGGTGAAATAGCTCGAGCCTTTAAAACCATTTTTACAGAGGGCCGTGTACC